>NC_077232.1:205035074-205406324 GCF_027887165.1 Monodelphis domestica | reverse complement strand
GTATACATACATGTATATATGTATGTGTGCATATTAGTATACATGTACTTATGATATACATCATGACACATATTATAATAATATTTTAAACTATGATTTTGTTGCAATAATTTCAATTTTTTGTGTTTTTCTATTTACATATTGGTGTAGGAGTTGTTTTCTCTCCTAACAGAATGTAAACAATACCTGCTTTCAGTGGCCTTACAGTCTATCAAGAACAACCAAAATGTACACCATCATATAAGTAGAAAATATATCATTTGAAATTATTGCAATAAAATGATAGTTTAAAATATTATCATAATGAAAAGGCAGACTTGGGAAATTAACATAAGGGCTGGTTAAACTCTAAGTAACCTCATGGTTGAGGAGAATACCTTCACATAAAGATCAGTGTTCTCTATCTTGCCTGCTAACTCCACTTCCAACTTATTCCAGCTCTCCTGGAGTATCTTCCAAAATAAAGAAGTTGTAGTTTAAAAACACTCACCAGACTACAGAATATGCCAGTGTTCAAACGGCAAAAATACCACCTCCCTCCCATCTTGGAAACAGTAAAGTGTAGCAGAACCAAAAATAACACTCTCCCTTTTATCCTCTTTCAATGCTTTGACTGGTAGGCTAAGCCATGAAGAAGCCCGGTGGTATGTGGAGCAAGAAAGAGCTTGTTGGTGGAAAGCTGTAAGGCTGTAGACCTGTAGTCATCTCCTTTTCTGGAACAACAAGACAATCAAATCATGGAGAAAAGTAGGGGGGAGAAAAGCCGAGTCACATTCAATTGAGCCTAACTCTTTTAAGGATTTTGTTGGTATATATTTTAAAGAATGGATAAAAGCAAGCTTAGATTTGGCAAAGACATTTTGACCTAAGAAACTAGATGGTTCAGGAGGATTTTAACAATAATGAAACAAGGAGCCTTTCCCCTCCAGGTAACTTATCTGAATTTGGGTCAATTCACTCTGTCCCACAGGAAGTAAACCAAATGACAACTATTTACTATTTAAATGTGCCCTTAGCACCTGATAGAGAAATGGCCCTTGCCCGGACTCCTTCACCAATGAAATGACTTTTGCTTGAATAGCATGGATAATTACTTTAATTTTCTACCTCACTTTAGGTATGCAGAGCAGCACATTGAAATCAAAATCCCATTTTAATTTTAGTAGGTGCTCTAGTGGCAATTTCAGCTGGCCAGTCAGAAAGGGGTACGTGAAGGACTTTAAACTGGAATGAAGGGCAAGAAACATGGGATCTGGAGCCAGAAAGCCTGGCTTCTGAAGAAATCACTGCCACATAACCAGCAATGTGAACTTTCTCGGCAGGTCACTTTATATCACTGAATCACCACATTTTTCTGATCTACAAAATGGAGGCAACACACATATTACCTACGTCACAGAGCTGCTGAAAAGGAAACAAATGAGATCTCTTGTAAAACATCTGGTAAAGTAGAAAGTACTAGATAAATATAAACTACCCATATTTATAAGGTATATGATAGTCACATATACACTTACCTTGTTTTATTGAGCTTCAAAGATATTGCATTTTTTTTTTTTACAAATTGAAGGCTTGTGACAACCCTCCATGGAGCAAGTCATCAGCACCATTTTTCCAAAGGCATCTGTTCACATTATGTCTCTGTGTCCCATATTGGTAATTCTCCCAATATTTCAAACTTTTCATTGTCATCTATTATGGTGATCTGTTATCAATGATCTTTGATGTTACTATTGTAATAATTCTGGGGCATCACAAACCATGCCTGTGTAAGACAACAAATGTAATCAATAAATGCTTCTTGGATTCTAGCTGCTCCACCAACTGGCCATTTCCTGTCTCTCTCCCACTTTAGGACCTCCCAATTCCCTGAGATACAAAATAATGAAAAATATTACATAAAATTAATTAGTGTATAAAGCAGTGGCAGGATTTGAGGGGAGTGACTCCAATTTTAAAGGAAATTCTTTTACAGGTAAAACACTCCAACTAACATCACGCACCACAGAAAAAAACCTTTCATGAAAGGAAGATTCAGTCAATGTAACAAATTTCATTGTTGTCTTTTTTAACTAATGATCATAGCCACCCCAACATTCAGCAACCTCCACTTCACTCAATCAGTAGTCATCAACATCAAGGCAGGACCCACCACAAGCAAAAAAGATTATGACTTGCTGAAGGTACAGATGATGGTTAACATTTTTTAGCAATGAAGTATTTTAAATTAAGGTATGCATGTTTTGGGGACATAATACTAATGGACACTTAATTGACTATAGCATAGTGGAAACACATCTTTTATATGCATGGAGACACCAAAAAAATTCATGTGGCTCACTTTATTGCAATATTTACTTTATTGTAGTGGTCTAACTTATCTCATAATGTCTCTGAAATATGCCTGTAATGATAGAGGAGTAGTATTGTTTTTTTTTTCTGATCTGTGAGGTTCCTTGATTCTAAATATATTAGCTTAGACAGTAATTGCTTCCTCCTTTCTCACCCATTTTTGACAGATGGAATTATTGCAAAATTGTTTCCCTTTCATTTTAAGCAGAACTCTGTTTTTTAATAACCTAATATTGGTCCTAACAGTGGCCTCTGGGACTAAGGAGAACAAATCTCATCCTTATTCCATCTGACAACTTTCAAATATATGTTGACCCCAATCATTTTTCCTTGAAGTCTCCTCTCCCAGGTTAAACTGACCTCAACTCTTCAACAAACCCTCAGACATAATTTGGATTTCCCCTTACCATCTTGGTTGTCCTCCTCTAGCCACCCTAAAGGTCATCAATATCTTTCCTAAAATGTAATGCTCAGAATAGGACATAATGTCCCTGATCATAAAATGATCAATAATATCATGTAGTGGGAAAAACCCAAGATCTGCAATTAGAGGATAGAACTCTTTTCATTTAATTTAATTTAATAACTATTCAAACTAGAAAAAGTAACTGAACTTTGTGGTTCATGGCTTGTCCATAAAGTAAGATGTATAATGCTTGCTCTCCCAAGCTCATTGGGTTGTCAGAGGTATCATTTGTGATAATGTAAACTGTATAAATTGAAAAGCACTCTATAATTTGTGATGAAAGAAGAAAGGAGTAGAGTTAGTAGTAGTAAAGAAGTAGTAGTAGTAGTATTCATAGAAGTAGTAGAGGTGGTGGTGATAATGGTGGCGGTGATAGTAGTAGTAGTAGTAGCAGTAGTAGTAGTAGTAATCAATTGATGGTAGTTATAAGAGTAGTAGTTATTAAGGTGGTGGTATAGCCATAGTAGTTAATAGTCAATAAGTAGTATTAGCTAGTAATTAGTAATCAATTGGTAGTAGTAGTAATAATAGAAGTAGTGGTGGTAATGGTAATAATAATGGTGGCAGTAGTAGTGGTGGTAGTAGTAGTGGTGGTAATAGTGGTAGTACTAGTACTAGTAGTACTGGTAGTACTAGTAGTTATTACTGAATGTTGGGGTGACTGTGGTCTTAAAATAAGACAACAATTCATTGAAGTTGTAGTAAAATTAATAGTCATAGTAATGGTGGTGGTGATGATAAGTAGTAGCAATATTGGTAGTGGTGGTGATGATAAGTAGTAGCAATATTGGTAGTGGTGGTGATGATAAGTAGTAGCAATATTGGTAGTGGTGGTGATTATGGTAGTAAGTCAAAAATCACTTTAGCTTTTTTTTCACATTAGCTTTTATTGGCTGCTAAATGACAGTTTTTGTGTAAAATGAATATGTATCCTACTAAAATCTTTAAGTCTTTTTCACATAAATTGCTTCCTAATCATGAATTTCCCAGTATTCTTGTACAATTGATTTTAACCCAAATGTAGGATATTATATTTTCCCCTGTCAACCCACTAAATTAATTTCTGTCCTCTACTCCAATATGACAAGGTCATTTTGAATTCCAATTATTCATCTATGTGTTACTCCTAGGTTCATGTCACATAAAATTATGAGAAACACTCCATCTATGTATTTATATCATAGGAAAATAGGTTTGAAGCTGGGAAGGACCTTAGAGAGATTCTAAGACCCTCTTTTTACAGATGAGGAAACACAGGACAAGAGAGGATGAATGATTTCTCCAGGGTCAGTTCTCTCTCTCTCTCTCTCTCTCTCTCTCTCTCTCTCTCTCTCTCTCTCTCTCTCTCTCTCTCTCTCTCTCTCTCTCACACACACACACACACACACACACACACACACACAAACACACAGTCTAGGATTTTAATCCAGGTCTTCCTAATATCAAGTGCTCAATTCACTATACCATATTGACTCTTCTAAGTCATTAATAACAATGTAGAAGAGAACAGAATCAAAGCCATTCAGTACTCCATAGCAGCTTCCATTCCTGTTGACAATAACCATCTAATCAATTAATATTCTTTGGATCTAATTGACTGATCAAGCTGACTGCTCACTACAGGATGTGACACCACCTTGGTAGGTACACAGATAAAGCTATATCATATATCTATATCTATATCTATATCTATATATCTATATATCTATATATGCTAGTCTGTATCCCGGTTGTGACAAGGAAATCACTTTAAAAGACTGATATATATTAATTTAAGGTCGCCAAGGAATTCAGCTATGTAATTCCTAAATGAAAACTCAAATCAGCAGTCAACCATGTCCATGTCTTCCCTATGCCAATGGTGGCTCTAGCTTAACCCAGGACCACCCAGAGGTCTGTGGCTTTGCACATGTCTGTTGAAGGTCATATTCTCAAATAATTACATCTTGATCCTTTGCTGCAGCCCTTCCTAAATCCTGTTACCCTGAGTAGGGTGGAGATTGGAAGTTCCAAGACCTGGTTCTGTCATTCCAAGTATCTCTATTGTATCAATTCTAAAATCAATCATGACTCAAAGAACTTACTGTTTGTTCTATGCTTAAGCATAGGTCAAAGCCCTTTCCATTGTTCAGCAAAGGGTTTCTGTCCTAAAGTAATCTTAAGTAGGGAGGAGAAAGACCCTCCCATGCCAAGGGGGTTAACATTCCAATAGACTATCAGTAGGAAATTTTTTAAGTATGAAATTTCCCAATGGTGAAATTTCCAACATTTATAAGTCTAAGAAATTTTAAGGTTTACAATCCCCCTGATGATCATTGGGAGACTAGTCTCCCCATTGATCATTTAACACAATCATTTTGTAGTTCTAAATGCACTTCTAACTATAGATATACACAATATTCAATTTTCTAAGAGAAATTAGAATAGTGAGAGAGGAAATAGAAAAGAAAAGAAAGCAAAACCAATGTTTTGCTAGGCGCATTAATAGAAAGCCAAATTAGGGGCAGTCCCTTTTGGCATAAATGTGTACAATTACAATAAATGTTCAATCAAAAGTTCAGTCCAATCAATCATATCCAAAGTTCATTCTTGATCTTCTTGATGAAGTGTAGGTTTTCGGCATCTTTCTGCAACAGTTCATTCTCTGGATATAAAAGTTTCAAGCTTCTTTCTTGAAGATCTTTTCTCAAACAGAATCAAAATCTTTGATTTTTTTATAACAGTAAAATCTTAAACAAAATTCAAAATTCTTGGATTTTTATAAAAATACAATCTCAAACAAAAAAAATTCAAAAATAAAAAAAATTCTTAGATTTTAAATTAAAATACAATCCCCCCTGAAGTAAGTATTAAAAAATATCAAGTTTAGCTCAGAATACAATGTTCAGTTATGGGGGTGTATGTATCAATTATCAAAAGAATAGAAAAATAATCAAAAACAGAAGAAAAATTCAAAATAGGCCTTGTATAGGTCCAGTTTAAAGTAATTTCTATCCCACAAGTAAGTAGGACAGAATGCAGTAATATTTCACTTAGCCATTTGTAGCCAAGACTACAGGAAGTTGCCATAATATAAGAAGACAAGAATTAGAATTCTATTTTGATGGGGAAATGTTATTCCCTCGTCTGATTTTTTTTTCAGGGATATAGGGAGCCAGCATGATAGTCAAGCTTTGTACTTGTTTGGGTACTTTGTAAAGAGTGTAGATACAAGGAAGTCCTACGACTTAAACATAAGTTAAGCGTCACAACCTCTAGTCTCACTTTAATATTTCTTGTGTGCTCTATTGGCACTATTCAGGTTTAGTCTGTGCTCCTTGTTTTTATCCCTTTTCCTGGAATCAGACACAAACATTAATCACAGTCCTATAATATTTTATCAATAAATGGCAGGTTCCCATAGTTTAAAGCTTTTAGGCATATATTGATATTATAGCAAGAGTATATATATATTAACTTGTATTACTGCAGGAAAAAAATAATATTAATATTAATTATGTGTACCTTCAGTACAAAAAATGAGAAAAAAATCAAATATTCTGATCAAAAAAGAAAAGAAAAGAAATAAGAAAAATAAGAAAAAAATCAGTAATTCAATATATTCTTGAAAAAAAAAAACAGCATCCATTTGTTTATGGATTATTATCTCCAATTCATATGATAAGATAGAGCCACAATTCATATGATAGGATACAGTCAATCAGTCTCAGCAGAAGATGCTTTCTTCACATATGAGCAGTGAATCCAAGAGTCTCTTTCTCCAATCTTTATAGATGTTGGAGTAGTTAATAATATTTGGAATGGTCCTTCCCATGAAGGTTGAGTTGCTCCAGTTCGCTTGAAATTCTTGATATAAACTTTATCTCCTGGGTTCAGGTCATGCAGAGAAAAGTCTAATGGTCTGGCTTATACTGCATCTCCGGATTCATGAAGTTCACGTAGTTTGTGCTTTAACTCCTGTATATAGGAAGCAATAGTAATATCTCCCCCTAATAGCGATGTATAAGCAGGGGAGAAAGGCTTAGCCTGTATAGGTGGATGTCCAAAAAGCATCTCAAATGGTGAAATATGTAAGTCTCCTCTAGGCCTGCTTCTAAGATAAAATAGGGCCAGAGGGAGAATTTCAGGCCATTTTAAATGGGTCTCAGTGCATAATTTGCCAATCATAGTCTTAAGTTCTTTATTCATCCTCTCCACTTGGCCTGAGCTCTGGGGGTGATATGGAACATGGAATTTTGGAGTTATCTCCAAGCAAGATTATATTTGGTTTAAGACGGAATCGATAAAATGACTCCCTCTATCAGAGTCAATACATGCTGGCAGGCCAAAACGAGGAATAATTTCCTTTAAAAGTATCTTTGCAACAAAATCTGCTGTGGCTCAGGTCGTAGGAAATGCTTCCGGCCATCTGGTTAGTTGATCTACAATTACTAGACAAAATTTATAACGTCCAGCCTTTGGCATTGTTATGAAATCTATCTGTAGATGTTCAAAAGGTGTGTAAGCCAGAGGACGTCCCCCAAAGGCTTTTCCACAATATGCATGTTGGTTATATGCCTGGCAGATAGGGCAGGCTGAACATACTTTAGAGGCTATAGTAGTTATACCAGGGGCTATCCATACTCTCTTGACAGAGTCCACAATGCCCTGGGTGCCAAAATGACCATTTTTATTAATAGATTGGCAAATTTGGTTATAGAAACTTCTAGGGAGCAGGGGTTTTCCTTCAGATGATACCCATACTCCATTAATCTGCTTTGCTTTAAATTTTTGTTTCCATTTTTCCACTTCCTTTTCATTATAGGAGAGTGATAAATTTAAATTATCAGTGGTTGTTAATGTTAAAATTAATCCAGGTCCTTCTATGGCTGCTAGTTTTGCAGCGGCATCTGCTCGGTCATTTCCTCTAGAGACAGGGTCAGAGCCACCTGTATGGGAAGAGCAATGAACTACAGCTAGGGCTTTAGGCAGTTTGAGAGCAGAAAGAACTTTATTAATAATTTCTGCATTAGCTATAGATTTTCCAGCTGAGGTTAAAAATCCTCTCTGGAGCCATAGCATCCTGACTGAGTGACAAATGCCGAAAGCATATCTAGAATCCGTATAAATTGTTGCCTTTTTATCCTTGGCAATTATACAAGCTTGTTTTAGAGCTATGAGTTCTGCTCCTTGAGCGCTAATGTTAGAAGGTAGTGAAGCTGACCATTCAGTGGCAAATTCTGAGACTATGGCAGCTCCAGTGTAACGTATGCCATCCCTCATAAAAGAGGAACCATCGGTAAATAAAATCAGATCTGCATTGTCTAAGGGAGTGTCCAAGAGATTATCTCGAGGCTTTTCTGCCATGGACACTAATGTTTCACAGTTATGTAATGGTTCTCCTGAAGTAGGTAAATCTGGAAGCAAGGTGGCAGGGTTAAGAGTTGAATAGCATTTCAAGGTAATATTTTCACTATTTAATAAGGTTATTTCATACCTTGTAATTCTCTGATCCAAGAATGCCTGTGTTCTATGTTTTATCAATAATGCTTCTATCTCATGTGGGCACATTATTGTTAATGGACATCCCAATACTAAATCAATGGTTTTTGTTACTAGTAAGGCTGTAGCAGCTACTCCTCTAAGGCATGGTGGTGCTCCTGCTGCTACTGGGTCTAGTTGGGCAGAATAATAAGCAATTGGGAGCTGAGAAGGTCCCAAAGTCTGAGTTAACACGCCAGAGGCTACTCCTCTTCACTCATGCACATATAAAGTAAATGGCTTGTTGTAATCTGGGATGCCTAGAGCAGGGGCAGACATGATAGCCTTTTTTAGATCTGATAGAGCTGACAAGTGTTCAGGCTCTAATTTGAGGGGTTCAGGAACCGAATCCTTTGTTAATGCTATAAGGGGTTTAGTAATTTCCCCATATCAAGGAATCCATTGTCTGCAAAACCCTGTTGCTCCTAAAATTTCTCTCAGCTATTTCTTAGTGGTAGGAGCACTCAATTTTTGAATATTCTCAATTCGTTTTGGAGAAATATAACGAGCACCCACAGTCAAGATGAATCCCAAATATTCTACTTTTTGGAGACACCACTGAACTTTATCCTTAGAGATTTTATGTCCTCTTTTGTATAATTCCAAAAGAAGGTGTTTGCTATCTTCTTGACATGTTTTTGCATCTGTTGAAGCCAAGAGTAGATCATCTACATATTTGATTAATTTGTTATTTTTAAATGTTATATTGTCTGTGTCTTGGCTCAAAATTTGCTCAAATAAGCTCGGACTTTCGACATAACCCTGTGGCAGCCGACACCGGGTATATTGTGAGCCCTTCCAGGTGAAAGCAAAAATATACCTGGAGTTCTCATGTATAGGTATGGAGAAGAAAGCTGAACACAACATTTATAAGTCTAAGAAATTTTAAGGTTTACACGGTGATGAATCTTTTCCAGACACCTTTACACAGAGGCACAGTCTTCTTTGCACCTGTTGTTTCCATATCAGTGTACAGCTGACTTCAGATTTATAAGCCCCAAGGCTTTAGCCCAATCTTGAGAACTTCAAACCCACCATTCCTAAGCTCATTTGAGGTTATAAATATTTAACTTAAGCAGACAGCAGAGGAGTAAACCTGAAGTGATTGATGTCCTGAAACAGAGACACTGGAGTGAAATTGGGCCAGAAGAGTTTTGCTTCAGCTCTAAAAGGAAATTCAGTGTATTACTGTATATATTATCTGTATATTACTGCTATGAGTGTAGACCAGAGCCAGAGCAACCATGATACTGTGTAGAACATTATGATCCCCACTGAGCTTACAGAGACAGGTCTGTGGATGGATGGAGTGAGGGAAATACCAGCATCATTCAGAATCGAGGAAGGATCCTGGAGAAATGTTTCCATACCAGAGAGATATGACAATGGATACATCATTGAAATCATCACCAAATACAAGGGAAGGACATGTTTGAATACGTACATGCGAGGAATTAAGGTTTCAGACATAATTGTCTAGGTTATTATCATGCCACATGGCAAAATACTGAAATCTTCTTAAAGATGCAAACCTATTCCTTTATATCTGCATTGTGTGTATCTTGTTTATGCCTGTTTATGAATGTGTTTTTTTTTCCCATTAGAATATAAGTTCCCTGAGAGCAGGCACAATTTTGGCTTTTTCATTGTCTCTCTTACTCAATGCCTGGAAGATAAGAAACAACAAATACCTCTTGCCTAAATGACAGAGAGCAACATTTCCACAAAGGAGAATAGAGGCCAGACAACTCCATATGGGGACTGAAGATGGAGGGGAAGTGTACCATATTTCTGGCCTGCCTTCTCTGTGCTCATCCCCCAAGGCTGGCCTCTGAAGTCCAATTCCTGTTCTCCCTCCTCCCTGGACCAGAGCCAATATCAGACAGCTGCCTGGGCATGCAAGAAGGAAACAGCCATGACAGCAATGAGGCCCCCAGAGAAGGATGCAATGTAGCCCTGGGGTTTGGGAACATGAGAGAGAGAGAGAGAGAGAGAGAGAGAGAGAGAGAGAGAGAGAGAGAGAGAGAGAGAGAGAGAGAGAGAGAGAGAGAGCGCCTGTGATATCTTGGCAGTGGTTTCTATCTAGAGCATTTCCCAGAGATATGCAGGTTCCTTTTTCTGTCCACTTGCTGCTGAGGAGAGAAAGAAGGAGGAACTGGGGGCTGAGCCAAGATGAGGAGGAATACCATCCTACAAAAAGCAGGGAGAGGACTGAAGACCTTGGAAGTTTCTGAGACTGGGCTCTAGAAGCTCCCTCCTATGGCCATTCCACAAATGTTTTGTGATTCTACAATGAGCAGAAGGCAGAAACTCTTCCCCCAGAATGCAGGACAAATGAAAACAGAAGCAGCATAGCCCTTAGAAACAAAAGAAGAAAAATGTTTTAAATAGGATTAACAAAGGACAAGAAGTGATGGCAGAAAGAAATATGGTTTTGATAACCTCAGTGACAAAATTTTAAAAGAAAAAATGCGGTATACGATATAGACAAAACAGAAAAGATCTAAAAGGCCTTGAGATGCAAAGTGATGTGCCAAAAAAGTCAGAAACAGATGATGACCTTGATATTGCATTTAGCAAGAAATGGAAAAATATCCAAACTCAATGGGAGGATAAAATCTTAGCAGAAGGTGAGGCTACAGTTGATTTTTTTTAATAAAAAAAGCAGGGATAGCATGACATAATGCTAAAGAGTTGGATGAGGAATCCCAAAGCCCTGAGTTTAAGTTCTTTCTACCTCACACATATTAGCTATGTGATCCTGAACAAGTCATTTTACTACTAAGTGACACAGGTCACTTGCTAAGAGCAGATTGACCATTTTATTAAAAGCAAGTTATTATTTGGTATTTGGCCTATGAAATGCTTGCAAGATGGAGATCCTTAATGCTGTTCCTCAAACATGGCACTTTTCTCCCTTCTCCTTTTTATACTTTCTGACACCTGGAATTCACTCCCACTGCCTCTTTGAATCACTTGTTCTCTTTGAGGCTCAGTTTAAGTATTACCTTCTCCATGAAGCCTCTTCTAATCCACCTCCCCACTCTGACCCAGCACATAATTTCTTTCACTTCCAAAATTACTCTGAATACAAAGTATTTGACATAAATCCTGAAGCTAGCCACTACTATATTCTCATTTATATTGTCAGCCCCAAGAAAATGTAAGCTCTAAGGGCAGCTCCGCAGCTCAGTGGATTGAGAGCCAGGCTTAGTGACAAGAAGTCATGGGTTTAAATCTGGTCTCAGACACTTCCCAGCTGTGTGACCCTGGGCAAGTCACTTAACCCCCATTGCCTAGCCCTTACCACTCATCTGCCTTAGAACCAATACACAATATTGATTCCAAGATTGAAAGTAAGGCATTTAAAAAAATAAAATATAAGCTGCAATAAGAACAGGGAGTTTTTATTTTTGTTTCCTTACCATCTAGCACAGTGCCTGGCAAATAGCAGGTATTTAATAAATGCTTGTTGATTGTGTCAAGCTGCTCAGGTACTCATTGAATATATAACTATTAGGGAAGTTTTAATGGGTGGGGGGCTTAAAAAAGTTCAAAGACTCTCGTAAAGTACAAGATCATAGGGTCATGTAATTAGACAAGAGATCATATCTAGATCATCTACCTCATTTTATTGATGAAGAAACTGGGGCCTGGAAGCATCTAGTGGCACAATGGATAAAACACTAACCCTGGAGTGAGGAAGACCTGATTCACATTCTACCTCAGACACTAGCTATGTGACATCAAGCAACTCACTTAACTTCTTTCGACCTCAGTTTCCTTATTTGTAAAAATATCACCAAATTCAAAGGGTTGTGAGGCTCAAATGAGATAATACTTGTCAAGCATTTAGACAGGGCTTGGGATTTTGCAGGCACTTCATAGGGCCTTCCTTCATTCCTTCTAGTCCTTCTTCCATTCTTTCCTTCCTGCCTCCCTCCCTTCCTTCCTTCTTCTCTCCTTTCTTTTCTTCCTTGTTCTCTTCCTATTTTATGTTCTCTCTTCTTTCTTCTCTTCCTCCTTTCCTTCCTTTGTTCTTCCTTTCCTTCCTTTATTCCTTCTTTCTTTCCTACTCTTCCTTCCTTCCTTCCTTCCTTCCTTCCTACCTTCCTATCTTTCTTCCTATCTTCCTTCCTTCTTCCTTCCTTCCTTCCTTCCTTCCTACCTTCCTATCTTCCTTCCTATCTTCCTTTCTATCTTCCTTCCTTCTTCCTTCCTTCCTTCCTTCCTATCTTCCTTCCTATCTTCCTTTCTATCTTCCTTCCTTCCTTCCTTCCTTCCTTCCTTCCTTCCCTTCCTTCCTACCTTCCTTCCTTCCTTCCTTCCTTCCTTCCTTCCTTCCTTCCTTCCTTCCTTCCTTCCTTCCCTACTCAGAGCATTTAAGTCATTTGCCCAGCATCACAAAGACACTAAGTGGCAGAGCTGGGATTTGAACATGCATCCTTTCACTTTGAATCTAGTTGATATTCCAAGGTGTCATGCTGACTCAATTCAAGTTATTATAAAGGTGTGGAGACTGGGAATGTCTGGGAGGGAATGGAAAAAGAACAAAGTTGGGAGGAGAATCACAATTCACCAATCACCTGAACTCCATTGTGGCTAATTGTCAGTGGCTCACTTGACAAGATCAGAGCCTTCTATCTATGCAAACTGAGGATGGAGGAACTAATGATGTTGTCACAAGTTATTGCAAATTGTAAACTGGACCTGCTTGTGCATGTTTTAGAAGTTCTTAACCTGAGGTCCATGAACATGATTTTTTAATATATGCATTGATAACTATTTCAATATAATTGCTTTCTTTTGCAATCTCATTTCTTTTGTTTTAGGCATTTAAAATTATTCTATGGAATATTCTCTGTGATGAAACTCATCCAAAATGGCCATATATTCTTCCCAAAGCTTTGTTTTACCTACTTACAAGAACAAGAGCAGATTTACATGTTCTTTGTTCTTTGGACATGCTTCACTACAGGAAAAAAAAACTTGTAAGACAGTCTATACATCTCTCTTAGGAGGAGATTGTCAACTCTCTTCATAATTAAATGCTTTACAACAATGTCTTAAAGAACTACATGATATGGGAGTATTGATCCAATCTGGTTCATTGGATTATTATCTCCATAATTTCCAACCAGGAGATATGGTATATGTGAAAAATTTTGCTAAAACATCAGCCACACAAGAGAGTTGGGTAGGACCTTATGTAATTGTGTTAGTTTTTCCATCTTCAGTAAAAGTGTTAGTTAGAGAGTTATGGTGTCGTTGTTCACATATAAAATTAGCACATGGTATTAATAATTAAAATATACAAATTATTGAGGAAGAAAACAAAGAAGAAGAGATCGTGGAAAGTTGAGAATCATCAGTCAAATTTAGTCTGCAGTCTGAAAGATCAGTAAGGAGAGGAACATCAGTGGAAGAGGACATTTGGATGGAAGAGGACAATGCAGATGAAGAGGAGAATTCAGGAAATTAACGGACATTGTTAAAAGACTCAAAAACTTATAAATTTAAAGACTTTGAGGAAATTTGCAATGAAGAGGATCAAGTAATTAACGGACTAATGGATTAAAATTTTGGGTAATGTATTGTAACACAAAAACAACAAAACACATATTCACAAACACAAATATATTTACTACCATGAATTTGGAGAAGAAGAATTCTTCAATCAATATGAGATGAGAAGAGAAGGAAAATCTGAAGTTATAGTAAGTATATTACATGCAACAGTAACATAACACTAACATAACAGTAACACTGACATAACACTAGCAAAACAACATAACATAGCAAAAATAACAACATAAAAATGTAAACACAAATACATAAACATGGCTAGGTTACATTGATTCATTATTTGAATGAGTGAAAAAATGTATAGCTATGGTACTAATAATATTATAATTAGCTATAACTTAGTTTGTTACTAACAAAAAAAATAGTTAGCTACTTAGTTTAGTATAGGAATACAGGTAGACAGGAGAATTTTGCAAATAGGGCTTTAGTTAGATAAGATAAAAATTTAAGATAGATAAAATAAGGTAAGATGCTGACTTACATTAAAAAATGTATTATCTGACTTCTGGGTAATCATGGCTGCAATCTAGACGTCACAAGCTTCCTCTCCCCGGCACCTAATGAAATAGACTACATCAAAGGAGCAAAAAAATCACCTTTGGAGGAACAGAAGGACACCCCAGTACTCCCCAGTACCCCACAGAGGCAAAGGTACGTGGGGTTTGACCATTTCCACACTATAATAAGATGGAGGAAAAGCTTGCACAGAAATGTGAACTGAGCCGCCCTTCCCCTCCCCACCTCCCCCATCAAAAGAGAGTGAGCTACTGGAGTGCTCACTGGGACAGTGAGTGAGTGGGGAACATCTCTATCTGGGGGGGGGGCACTCCAGGGTCCTTGGGTTCTGGGGACTGCCAGGAAAAAACGTCTCAGGGTGGTTTCATGGGAGAACCCGGCGCTGAGCATGGGGGTCCACGGAGCTGTACTTGGGGAGGTTGCGCTAAACATCTGGGCAGAGCTAAACACCAGGGGCTTACCACCAGCTGATTATCTGGGCGGAGCTGAACACCTGGGCAGTTTGGCCGTGATCAGGGCCCCAGCACTCTAAGAAGCCTCAGAGGCTGGGAAGAACTAGTCTGAGGCAACCTAATTTCACAGAAAACCCACCCATATCACCCAGACCCCAGACCAAAAAGGAAAGGGGAGTAAAACCATCAAAGGGATGGCTCACATGGCCCAAAATCAAGCCTCCAGGAAGAAAGGGAAAAAGGTGATTATTGAAAACTTTTATGGTGGAAGTACCCAAGGAAAAGAAGAGAATGAAGAGGAAATCCAAAAAACAAATCAGAACATGCCTCCCAAAATGGAAACGATCAACAAGCTCTGGAAGATCTCAAACTGGAACGTATCCAAAAGATGGAAACCTGGAAAGAAAAATTGGAGAAAGAGATCAACAGTCTGACAGATAAGACTACTCAATTGGAAAAAGAGCTCAAAGCATCCAATAGAAGGGCAGACAAAGCTGAAAAGCAAAACCAGTCCCTAACAACAAGAATTAAGGAATTCGAAGAAAGTGAGAACATAAAACAGCAAGAATCAATAAAGCAAACCCCAAAAATTAATGAATTAGAAGAAAACATAAAATATCTCACTGAGAAGGTCACAGCCTTGGAAAACAGAGGGAGAAGAGAAAACCTCCGAATTATCGGTCTCCCAGAAAAACCAGAGATAAACAATAAACTCGATATTATTCTACAGGAGATTATAAAAGAAAATTACCCCCACATTCTGGAGCAAGGGGGCAAAATAGAAAGAGAAAGGGTTCATAGAACACCCTCTATGCTAAATCCCCAAAAGACAACCCTTAGGAATGTAATTGCCAAATTCAAGAGCTTCCAAGAAAAGGAGAAAATCCTACAAGAAGCCAAGAAGAGGAGCTTCAGATATAAGTGGGCTCCCATAAGGATCACACACGACTTAGCAGCTAACACACTAAGAGACCGCACAGCATGGAACACGATATTTAGAAAGGCAAGAGAGGTGGGTCTCCAACCAAGAATCAACTACCCAGCAAAACTGACTATATACTTCCAGGGGAAAGTATGGGCATTCAACAAAATAGAAGATTTCCAAGCATTTGCTAAGAAAAGACCAGAACTTAGTGGAAAATTTGATATCCAAGCACAGAAAGCAAGAGAAATATGAAAAGGTAAATATGAAAGAAAGGGAAAAGGAGAAAAATCTTATCTTTTTCTTTAAGTCAAACTCTCTTCTATAAGGACTACATTTACATCAAATTATATATATTAATATGTGGGGAAAATGTTTTGTGTAACTCTCAAAAACTTTAGCATCATAAGAGTAGTTAGAAGAAACATGCATAGGGAAAGATTAGGGCATTAAGAAGATTTGGGGAAAGTGGGGGCAAAGAAAGGAAAAGGGAGGGGGGAACCATCGATAATACTAAGATTTACTTCAAGAAATAGGGGGGGGACTTAATAGAATAATCTTTCCCATATAAAGATACACATGGGAAGGGGAGGGGAAGAACTCTCATATGAGAAGGAGAGGAAGAGAGCGTGAAGTGGAATTACTTAATCCTTACTCTCAGTGTAATCAAATCTGAAAGGGAAGAACATCTAGATCCAGTGGGATCCTGAATTCTATCTTATCCAATAGGGAAAGATAGAAAGGAAAATTAAGGAGGGGAGGGGGAAGGGAGTATAAAAAGGGAGGGAAGGAGAGGGGGGAGGGGAAGGGAGCATAAAAATGGAGGGGCTAGAGAGGGGAGTAGGGGGACTGACCTAAAGTAAATCACTGGTTCAAAAGGAGATTGCTAAACAAGAAAGGTCAGAACTAGGGGAAGATATCAAAATGCCAGCTAATCCACAAATGACAATCATAACTTTGAACGTGAATGGGATGAACTCACCCATAAAACATAGACAAATAGCAGATTGGATTAGAACCCAAAACCCTACCATTTGTTGTTTTCAAGAAACACATATGAGGCGGGTTGATACTCACAAGGTTAGAATTAAAGGTTGGAGTAAGACCTTTTGGGCTTTAACTGATAGAAAGAAGGCAGGAGTTGCAAGGCTAAGGGAGAGGGAAAGGTGGTGGGAGGGGGGAAGGGGAGGAAAAGAAAATGATCTTTGTTTCCAGTGAATAATGTTTGGAAATGACCAAATAAAATAATATTTTAAAAAATGCATTATAACATTCATAACAACATATATTACATAGCACAAATGACAAATAATATCATATATCACATAAAATTACAAATACACATGTAATATATATGTAAATAGTGTGTATAATAGGATTGTAAAATTAATTATATTATCGTCTCTGTATGTGTACATATGTAACATGTTACCTGTATAAATATGTATTGTGTATATGTGTAAATTTTATGTAAGTCACTTATTTTAATTTTATCTATTGTTACATGTATTTTTCATAAGTGAGTTTGATGGCTTGTTTTTATTTTTTGTGTAAAACTTATGCAATTTTGTGTTTATTGCATTTTTGTGAGTTTTTTCTCTAAGTTTGTTGTTAATGCATTACAATAGTAGAATATTTTATATTAGTTGATAATAGTAGTATTTATGAGTTTCATGTTTTGCATGGATGTTGTGTTTATTTTTTGCTTTTCATGTTATTTGATTGTTGTGCTTTTGCATATGTTTGATCTGTGTTTGAAATTTGTAAGTGTTCATTATTTAATTCCCTTTTTTTTTCCTTTCCTTTATTAAATCCCTAGAAAAGGATAGTAATAGATAGGTTAAGATAGTTGAGTGTAGGTTGTTGTTATTTTGTGTAGATATTTTTGTTTAGTTTAAGTAATATGTAAGTAAGTTAGTGCACAAATGTCAAAATAGTGTTTTCAACATGATTTAGGCTTTGTGCAAAGGGAGGACTGTAGTGAGAGAAATTACAAAGGGCATAGAAGCTGCAAAGAATTGATTGACAGCCCTCAAGTTTCAGAATTTTCCAAGAGCTGGCTGGGTCAGAGTTCAAAGCTGTTGAAGGGACAGGTTTACAATTGTCTAACTGGAGCAGAAGGTCAAGACTGAAGGGTATGGATCTAGACTCTCCCTGGACAACATCATCTTGTAAGCTGACTGCCTTAGAATAAGATAAGAGATTGAGAAGAAGATCCCCATACATTCTAGTGGACTGAATCATTTTGAAGGAGCCATTCACTCTCTTTCCTGGAACATCTGAGGACTCAACAGTTGGATTCCTGTTACCTGACCCTCCAAGAACTCTGTGTGTGAGATTCTGGGTTCCCTATTGGACTTATCCTTAGTCATCTTTAGTTGAGTTAGTTGGACAAGTTAAGCTTAGGAAATTAAGTATAGTGGGTTAAATATCTTGGGGCAAATAATCAGATGCAAGTCTCCCTTTTTCCTTCCCCATAATCCCTTTATTTGTTAATAAACTCATTTATTTAAGTGTGCTTTTCCCCTTTGTATAAACCTTTCCCCCTTCCTAAATTCCCATAACAGTTTTTAACATAACAGCTTCTGTGCACTTTGTAACTTATCTCACTACATAACCTAGTGAAAATCAGTCTCTTATACCATGATACCACCAGAATGTTAAAAGCATAGAGTCATGTTTCAAATATAATACAAATACATCACAGGAACCAAATGAATAAAACTCCTAGGGGGAAAATAGAATCACTACAAGCATTAAAAGAGACTGATTGAATCTATGCCTCTTTATTTAATTGCTCTTGCCCTGGTTACACATATCCAATTCCTTTATCTTATCCTTATATGGTATGCACTTGCAGTCCTTTAACATAAAAACCATAGGACAATTATCTCTTTAGTTCTGCAAGTTTTGCCTCATTTAATGCAGACCAAGATTGCCTCTCCCATCTTGTCCCTACATAGTTCATTTTCTTAATTCGTGTAAGACTTTGCATTTCTTTCTATTAAGTTTTAGTTGACCTCATCCGGCCAAACTTTCTATTATGGTTTTTAAGATCTTTTGGAGTTCTGCTTCCCTACAATCCTATATATTAGCTAGCCCTTTAAGTTTTGTTTCATCTGTAAATATGATAAAGATGCCAATTATTTCTTCATCAAAGTCATCACTAAAATTTTAAATAGCACAGATCCTAGAAGTACTTTACTAGAGACTTCCTGCCAAGTTGACATCAACCTATTAACAACTACTCTTAGAGTGTGACTATTCAACCAGCTCCAAATCCACTAAGTTATACTATTGACTCGTTTTTTTCCAGAACAGCATAAGAAACATTTTCAAACTATCTGCTAAAATCTGGCTAAAAAATTATATCTATACTATTCCTTTTATCTGTCAGTTTCATAATCTTGTCAAAAAAAGGAAATAAAAGTTAGCGTAGCACAGCCTATTAATGATGAAGCCATTCTGAATCTCAATTGTTGCTCTTTCTACAAACTCTTAATTATCCATTTCTCTAATGATTAGTTTGAAATTTCTTCCAGGAATTTAATTCAAATTCACTGTCTGATAGCTTTCATAGTCTACTCTCTTGCACTATAAAAACAAAACAAAATAAAACTGAAACAACATTTTCCCTTTCTCTAGTCCTGTGGTACCACTTTCCTCAACAATCATATGCATCATTATCTAAGTACATGAGAATATATTTAATTTGGGACAGCTGATTTGAATTCATCATGGGAGTCTAGATGTTCTCCTGCTATCTCCTTGCTTATATTTTTATTAGTTAACATTTATGTATTTGCATTCTACATTAAATTTTCCATGTATCTCCCTCCCCTCTCTGCACTAAAAAGGCATAATTTGCCAAATGTATATACACATATATAAGAATATCATATAATTGTCTATTTATCTGTTCTTTAAAATCTCCTTGCTTATCTTGGTTATTAATTTCAAAATACTTATTATTGTTCTGCCTTTCTAATACAAAAGTCCTTCTTAGCACAGAAATCAGAAGGAAAAGAATTCTTTGTATTTTCTTTTGTGTATTAAAAAAAATCAGAAAAAAAGGGGTCCATTGACTTATTTAGACTGCCAAAGGGGTTAATGACAGATAAACAAAGGTTAAGAACACTTTCATGAGACTATTTGGGAATATGATTAAAATTGGAGATATGACCAAGAAGATGAACGGCTACATATCTTTTGCAGTCTTCACAACCTCTCAAACCTCACCAAAAGCAGAATTCTCTAAAAGAAAGAGTCAGAGAAGATGTGGAAAAATAGGGACCCATGTTGTACATGGAGTTGCAAACTGATCCAACTGTTCTGGAGAGCAATTTGGAACTATGCCAAAAGGGCTATGAAACTGTACATACCCTTTGACCAAGTAATGCCACTACTAGCTCTATATCCCCAAGAGACCAAGAAAGGCAGAGTTTTGCTAAGTTGTCAGCTTCATCCTCTCTTCCAGAGTCTTCAAATCCAGTGGCAAGACAAAAATCATGGTGACTGGCAATGGCTATGATGCAATGAATGACCTTGGCTTCTTCAGCAACTGACCAAGTTCCAAGGGCTCCACAGCTCTGACTTCAGTCTCCTTCATTGCCCTTGGAAGAAATTGCTTTCATCTTCCCATTCTATCAGTATAAGTCTCCACATTCTTGGAGTAGTTATCCCCCTAACTCACTAGGAAATTTAAAACTTGTTGGTTACCCTTAACCTGGTTTGTGTATGTGTGGCCACTGAAAATGCAACAGAGTCTTGGAGCAACTAGTGAGAGTTAGATGGCAGATAGACAGTGTTATGTTGCGATTTGGGGTGAGGAAAGAACAAGAGGGAACATATAAATAATTCAGATTTATTGGTTAGAAAGGGGAGGAAGAAACAGGGGTTTAGGAGGAAATTATAATAATTATCTTGACAATCTAATATCTATAAACTCTCTAAAACTATCTTATTAAGCTAAACAGTAAATTCCCCAATAGTCAATTCTCACACCAGGAGTCCATTCAAATGGGCCAGGATCTTCAATTGGTTAGTCTACCTTCAATCTTCTTGATACAAAGCTGCCAGCAGCCAGACCCAAAAGATTTCTTTCTTCTGTTGGTCTCAGAAGAAAGCCTTTTCCAAGCCTCAACCTCAGGTCCTTCCAGAAGAGCTCTGATGAAGTCTGTTGGGCATAGAATCTTTCCCAGATCTCTAGCCTCAGGCTTCCATGTGATCTTTAGTCACATGTTCCTATCAATTACTCACTCTGATGTTTGCACCTCTCAGTTTTTGCAAACCATTCATCTTTATCACAACACCAAAGGTGTATGAGCATCCCTGAAAAGGGCTTGGCAAGCCCTGACTCCAGAGGGGCTAGACCATCCAGAACATCTCATACTGTGTCTAAGGCATTTAATGCCTGTTACATAGTAGGAATTTAATAAATGCTTGTTTCTTTCCCCTTGTAGACTAAAATTACTCAATTATATTAAGTACAGAATGGAATATGGGCTCCAGATTAAGTAAAAGAGTCCAGACAACTATGACGAAATACTGAAATAAAAAGGGAAATTAGTCTTCATTTGAAGAGGCAAAAAGACTGTGTATTCTGAAGCCTGCAGATAACCACAGCAGGATGTTTCTGAATGGTTTAAAAGAGATATAAGAATCATGATAGCAGAATTTGTAGCCAGAACATAAGACAATAAGGAAAGCATCATGACATAGTAGAATACTGAAGACAAAAGACCACCTGAATTCAAATTCTGCCTCTGATACTACCGCATGACCTTGGGAAAGTCGCTAAACATCTCTGAGTAACAGTATCATAAGCTGTCATCATCTCTTCCACCCCAACCATAAATACTAATCCTTTGATCTATCTTCTGCCCTGCTCCATTCTTACTCAGTAAAGCTTTTATGAAACACATTTTTTGTTGTTGCTTTTAGCAATACTGATACCATTCTTATAATACTAGGTCATACCTTGGGTTCATCCCTTTGCTACCTATTCTTTTTTTTTCTTTTGTGACTATTTTTTAAAAATATAAATTGGTTGGGAGACAAGGTCCTTCATTCATCTACATAAGTTTCCTTAGAGCACTTCTACTTTCCTTCTGCATTTGAGCAGTTTCATTGTTGGTCTTCAGAATTTCATTCTTAAGATCTTTATATTCCTTCCAATCTGACTTCCTCTACAGAATTTCAGTCCTGTTATAATTAAAATTAATACATCTACCAGTTTTTATTTTTCATAAAATTTATTAATAGAAAAAGGTAGATAAGCATATATTTAAATCTCTTCTCTCTAAGTTCTCAAACCACATGTCTCTATTCTACCAGCATCTTTAACTCTCCCCTCACCTCTCTCTCCAGCCCTGTGTCCATGCAGGAAGACCCTGTGAGTTCTTGCCCCCTTTCTTTTATTGATGTACAGGACATTCATTGACATTCATGGATGTAACTAGTATTTGAAAAATGTAGTCAACCAGTTGGCACTCCAGGAGGGGGACGGGATAAACCTCCCTTGACACATCCTCCCCTGTGATCCTTTGGGAGACCAGTCTCCCCAGTGGATCATTTAAACATAACTATTTTAAACCTCTAAATAATAGTAGTAGACTCTCGGTAACCAAGGATGACGATTGTCTTTGTGCGTTTTCATCTATGATAGATGAGTGTGCACAAAGACACTTGTTCGTGAAGGAGATTTAAGTGGAAAAGTCGATGCACAGAGACAGTCCCACTCTCTCGACATTGGAAGCCTGGGTCCAGTGGCACGAAAAGTCGTTACACCTGGAGACTTCCTCAGCTGCATTGGATGGCCTTGTTGTCTTTTGTGCTCGAACACATCCTAAGCACTCCACAGTGCTTTGCTGTGTCGCCATCTCAGCCGTTGAACCTTCTTGTTGGTTTCTTCCATCTGTTCAGCCGAAGCAGTCTTCACATGCTGGGTGAGCAAAGCCCTAGTTCACCAGGGGTCTACGACCTCTAAATACCTTCTAGCTAAAAGTACATACAACATTTCATTTTCTAAGAAGAAGTTACAATAGTTAGAGATGAGAGGGAATATGAGAAGAAAAATACAAAAACTGATTGACAGATGCATTGACAAAATGCCAATTAGGGGGAAGTCCCCTTTGTCATAAGAGTTTACATTCAGAATAAGTATGTTAAACACCCTTCAGTTCAGTTCATTATGTCCCAAAGTTCATTCTGGATCTTTTGATGTGATGTGTGGCTTCTGAAAGCATCTTTTCAGCACCTTCTCCAAAAGGATCCACTTTCTTGATTCAGGATGTTGGCAAGTTTCTTTTCTTGAAATTTATCCAACAATTTTAAATCTTGGATTTAGGATAATTACACAGTCCACAGAATAGAATCCTACCTATACTTTCTTTTCTTTGAACTCTTAGAAATCTTCCCTCCCAAAATTTAGTATGCCAGTCAAAAAATCTGGCTTTCCTCTTTTCTCTATCACAAACTCTAGAAAGGAATAATACCTCTCTCCTCAAGGTTTTCCATCATTTCCACCAGAGAAATCATTTCTCCCTTTTGCTATCCTCCTTTTCTCTTTAGTGAGAATTGGACATAGAATAGGATTTTTCTTTATTTTGTTTCTTCATCTTTCATTGAATAAAATTATCATTAAGAAATCAATAAATTATTAGCTACTCTGTTTCTATAAGAGAATAAAGAAAAGCCATCTGAATAACTGAAGTTCTCCATCTTTTGTCACCTTTATTGGATATTATAATTATCATTAACTATGTTTCTATCTTGTCCCTTATTAGACCAAGAGTTCAATGAGGGTAGAGATCACCAATAGCTTCCTTAGCTCATAGGCCAATGATCTATATATAGCAAGTGTTTAATTAAAAAAAAACTTGTGGAATTAAATTGACTTGTAGATCAACCATCTGCTTCATTTTGAAAGAAATGGATGACTCCTGGGAGATTGCTGAAATGAAATCATTGACTAGATAAAATGACTTAGAATAGCATAAACACTGTTGTGATTCCCATATATACCATTTTCAATCTTTACAGACTCGAACTCAAATATTTCAGAAAAAGATGTAACTTTCCAGGGGATAAAGGAGGTATGAAATTTTTGTTCATAATGCCAGTGACTGTCTCCTGGATAAACGAGAAACAATCTGCTTAGTGCTGAACCCTGAGGCTAAAAATGTCAATGTTGTTACCCATTTTATAGTGGAAGTCTTAAATAGCAAGCTTTAAATGACACCAGGGTTCCATGCATTATAAATGTCTCCTATTACTCAGAATAATGATGATGTAGTAGAAGTCTTGGTCTCATGTCTAGACTTGAACAGTGATAAAACATCAATATTTATATAATATTATATTAACTCATGATAAGGATATTTTAAGGGTTTTGACATGATAGCAGCAGAGGTGAGGGTAAGAGAAAGATATGAAGATAATTTCTTTAAGATCATATTTAGCCTTGAGTTGAAGGTCAGGTTAAATAGTACAATCAAAGACATAATAAATGATCTCTGCCTAAAGCAATTTTTTTAAAACAAGTCACTATAATCCATGGAGTTTTAGCCTGAGATCCATGAAACTGTTTGTTTTAGTAGCTTAATAATTCTATTTTAATATATTTTAATATATTTATATATTTTATTTCATGCATTTAAGAATGTTATCCTAAAGGGGGGTCCACAGGTTTCACCAGACTGCCAAAGGAAGCCATGATACAAAAGAAGTTTAGAACTTCTACAAATCATTTCCCAGGAGGCAGCCTGGTATGGTGGCTAGACATAAGTTCAAGCCGTACCTCTAATAAATACTATCTGTGTGCCCATGCCAAAGTACACCACAATAACTTTATTAGACTATATGAAATGCAGTATGATACAGTGAAAGTCAGAAGACTTGGATTAAAATCCTACTTCTTACTACCTATGCGACCTAAGGCAAGTCACTAAAGCTCCCCAGACCTCAGTTTCCTCAATTGTAAAAAAAGGAGAATTGGACTAGATGATCTTTGAAGGTCTTTTCAGTTCTACATATATATGATCTGCATCATGGATCTCTGATCTGTGATTTTATGATCTAAGTTGCCAAGAAGTTACCAACCTTCATCAGTAGGATTTTCCATGCTGGGAATATCCCATGAAGAGGAAATTACAGACCATGACCAAAAAAAAAAAAGGAGGGGGCAGGGGGAATTCCCATGCTTAGATGAGGATTTCAATTCTTTTTTGTGTTTGTTATTTCAAGCCCAAACAGAAGGAAATGGCTCAGAGCAGAATCCTATTTAATTATTAGAAAGAGGGGAAATTTTTATGCTAACTTGCCCAGAAGAGTATAACAGAGAGAATATTGAATCCAGGACCATGGAAACTAAACTTATTACAAAACTTTGTGTTCCAGCTCTTCAAAGATGCTTCCAAACATGTTTATAAATGAAGGTTAATTGGTTTCAGCTTTTTCATTCATCAAAATGGGAGGCAAGGGCAGGAAAAAGGAAGAGGTGATTGGAGCATCTTCCTCCTGTCACTTCTTTTTGCCCTGGCGTGCAGTCCAGAAGCTGGCTCCAGGAACTATGGGCATGGGAGAGGAGGAAGAGGGCAGAGCAGCTCTTTGAGATTAAAAGAGCCCTAGGTCAGGCAATCAATCTGGTGACACTTCACAGGATTTCCTCTGTACGCCTATATGTTTCAACTTTCCAGGGTTCTTTAAATGAAAAGTGGTGATCAAACTGTACAACTGTTCCAGGCGAGGGCTTAAAGGCTAGGTTGAAAGCAGACAAGTACGTTTTATTTGGCCCAAAATATTTCCCCCCTTTTTCTATTATTTGATGACATGAAACTACAGAGGGGACTAAAGATAAGACAGGATGGGAATCTGACCCACTGAGTCACTTGATCCTCTGAACTGTAGGATTTTGCCTATAAAACTCAACATAGCAGAAACAGATTTTTGAAACAAAGGTGGAACAACTTTCCAGAGTATGATTCCACTACTGTGTGCCTTGACTTAATTGCTTCTCATAACAGTAATTTGCAGTCACAGACTAAGAAAACTTTTATTAACTTCTTTGAAATTGTGGGCTTTTCCATTCCCCAAATTGACAAAAGGTCAAGGGATATGAATAGGCAGTTTTCAGATGAAGAGATCAAAACTAACAATAATCATATAAAAAAGTGTTCTAAATCTCTCCTAATCAAAGAAATGCAAATCAAAACAATTCTGAGGTACCACCTCACACCTAGCAGATTGGCCAATATGACAGTAAAGGAAAATAAAAAATGTTGGAGGGAATGTGGGAAAATTGGGCCACTAAAGTATTGCTGATGGAGTTGTGAATTGATCCAACCATTCTGGAAGGCAATTTGGAATTATGCCATAGGACTTTAAAATAATACATGTCCTTTGATCCAGCAATATTACTACTAGGTTTGTATCCCAAAGATATAACTTAAAAGGTTTGTACAAAAATATTCAAAGCCACACTCTTTGTGGGGACAAAAAATTTGGAAAATGGGGGGTCCTCTATTGGAAAATGGCTGAACAAATTGTGGTATATGATGGTGATGGAATACTATTGTACTATAATGGATGATGAACTGCTTGATTCTATATGAACTGGAAAGACCCCTATGAACTGATGTGGAGTGAAATGAGAAGAACCAGAAGAACATTGTACGCAGAAAGTGAAACATTGTGGGCTGATCAAATGACTTTGATACTGGTAGCAATGCAATGATCCAGGACAACCGTGAGGAGCTCATGAGAAAGAAAGACAATTCTGAGAGACTTATGAGAAAGAACGCTGTTGAGGGAAAGAACTGTGAAAGTAGAAATCCAGAAGAAAACATATAATTAATCACTTGTTTTTATGGGTATGTGATTTGTGATTTTTATTTTTTTTAATTACTTTGGTCCAAAAATGAATAATATGGAAATAGGTATCAAGTGATAACACATGCATAAACCAATGGAATTGCTTGTCATCCCCAGGAGGAGGGAGGGTAGAGGGGAGGGAGAGAACATGAATCATGTAACCATGAAAAATATTTTAAAATAAACAAATTTTTTAAAAATAAAAAAATTGTGGGCTTTGAGTGAAAACAAGTGAGATCTGACAGGTCTTCAAAATGAACTTTGGTAGACAGGTCAGAATAGGAACTCAGGATATAGCCTTGAAGACACAAACCCCATTCCTGTATGACCATGAAAGCTTTTAACATAAGGCCATTATTCCAAAGAGTTCTCGGTGCTTCAAAAAAGTTAAAAAAAAAAAAACAGTCTTCACAGAATCACTACAGGGCATTTTGGATTTTGCCTTTTTTTTTTCTCACATGTGTGAGAGGAAGAAGAGAAGTAAAGAAATCATATGAACCTGTGGAATAGAAAGGCTATAATTTATCCAAAGTGACTTAACAGATTAAGGCTGAGCAGAGGCTGGAGTTCTGTTTGAAAATCTTAACTCCTGAACCCTCTGCCTTAGACTTTTCCTTCCTTCCATAGTCACCCATAGCTTCTTCATTATAGACTATATACATCAGTTTCTGTAAAAGGATGCCTAAAGTCTGGCTCTATCTGTGTACGTACACCCATATAATGTTTCCACATATCTCACACTTACTTCAGTACTCTAGAATCCATCCATGCATACATCCATACATCCATACTTTCATTCAACAGATCTCAAGGGCTTGCCTACTTGGTGATAGGCACTGTACTAGATGCCAGATAAAGGCCAAAATTGTTTAGTTCCTGCCCTCATGGAGCTTATATTTTATTGGATGGAAGGAGACATATACATAGATATAAATAAGTTGAAAATATCTACAAAGTAAATAGAAAATAACATAGGAGGGCTTAACACCTGGAGGGATTAGGAAAAGTCTCATCTAGGAGATGGTATTTGCTGTAGTTTAATCAGGGTGTTGACTCCACTAACAAGCTCACAATTCCTCTAGGATTCACAGTATTCCTTCTTTATGAGCAGCTGTGGCCAAACAATTCATCACATAAAGATCATCCTTATGATTCCCACAAGTCCTTATCAGCTTCCCTTATGAATCTCCTTCTGTTATCACATCCACACCCAGAATTTCAACTATCACCTCTAAGAGGCTCATGTCCTTAACCTGACTCATTTCTACCTACTTACTGGGTATTTCTACCCAGTAATCACAGCAGTATCACAAAGTTAAAGAGGAACCTGGGCTTATTGATTTTCCAGTCTTGTATTTCCCCCCCTTTCCTGATTAACCTTATTCCTGACTGAACATCCTACTTTGATAAATGGCATTGTCATTCTCCTAATCATTAAGGCAAAAGGCCTCATTATCAGGCTTGGGTTATCCTTTCCTTTACACCTTATATTCATTCAATCAACAAATTTTTACTGAGCACATACTGTGTTTCAGGATCTTTGTACCCTTTCTCCATTACCTGGTGATTGTACCTCTCTGATGTCTCTTTTATCCAACCACGTCTTTTCCAATTCCATTGCACCAAGCTAGTTTAGGCAGGAGATCTATGAGGTCCTATTCCAAATCAAAAATGGAAGATAGAAACCAGAAACACCAGAAGTGACTACCCACCTAAAGCCATTCTCTTCTCTCCTACTCTTACCAACCTCAGATCAGCAACCATGCTTCAAGGAAGAGATCCTATATGCCACTTCTTCCATTATCTCATTTCAACTGGCCTATTCTTAGTCAGATTTTCTAGACTATCATCCATTTCTTGTCCCCTTACTGTGGATGTACCTATGAGGTACATCTCTTCTGGGTCTTCTCATCTCCTCTCTCTATACACTCTTTCTTGGTAATCTTATCTATGTTCTATCCAATTAGCCTATTTATTATTTCCCATTCAAAGTATGCCAGTTTCCAGCTCTATTTCCCATCTCCAAGGACTCCTCTATCATGCCAAAAATGTACTCCTTCATCTCTGCCTCTCAGAATCCTTCCAAGTGATACTTCCAACATGATACTTTTCCTAATTCCCCATAATTCATTGCCTTTCTGCTCCATTTTAAAACTGGATCCAACCTTGAAATAATTCATAATAGAATTTTTATAGTACCTACTATGTGCCAGACATTATGCCAAGCCCTTTAAAAATATATTCTCATTTCATCCTCACCCCATTTTAAAGTTGAAGAAACTGAGGCAAACAGAGGTTTGTGACTTTTCCACAGTCACACAGGTAGTAAATTTCTGGGGTTAAATTTGAGCTCAGGTCTTTCTCACTCCAGACCTAGTGCTCTATTTATTATGCCATCTTCCTGCCAAGAAGATTTTGTCTTCCTTTTATTTTTTTTAAACACTTACTGTCTGTCTTAGAACTGATACAAGTAAGACAAAAGACTAGTAAGCACTGAACACTTGTGGGTAAGTGACTTGTCCAGGGTCACACATCTAGGAAATACCTGAGACATTTATTTAAACCCAGGAGCTAGCATTTTATCCACTGAGCCACCTAGTTATCCCTTGTCTTCTTTTTAAGTCAGAAGCAGCATACAATGTAGAGAGAAGCTGACCTGGGATAGACATTAAACACTTAGTAGCTACATGACTCAGCTCAAGTCACTTAACTTCCCAGTCTCCCAGGCATGATTCTAATAAATTCACTGGGCCAGGTCTATTTCCTTTCTATTTAAGTTCATTTATAATTAACTTGATTTTAGAACCTCTATAAGCTTTCTTTTTCTCCTATTCTTTTCTTTTTATGTTATCAAACTGACAAGTATTTATATGACTAGACACTGGGGATGCAAGAAGAATGAAACAATATCTAATCTGCAATGAGCTTACTTTCCACACTAAGAAATCAGCTGTCTGCTTCCCGGGCTCTATCTCCAAATAGGAAGACCCTTTTCTTATCCACCGCCGCCTATTAATTTCCTCTAAGAACTAGACCAGTAAATTAAGTTTGGGACAGGAGTGTGCTAGTAAATGGTTCTGGTAAATGTTTAACAAGTGGGTCTCCCAAAACATACTGCAGGACACTCTTTTAAGTTTAATCTAGATTATTAGCATTTTCTCCATCATTCTCTCAAATCTAGACAATCAACAGTAATGATCAAAAAAATCAAACCTGATGTGTGGTGTTTGCTGATTTCCATCAGAGGCAGAAATAATTACACTGGAAATTTAACCATCCACTTCTATTCAGATTGAGCTGGTTCCAACATGCCACTAAGAAGAACTCAGTCTTAGAGTCAGGAAGATTAGGTTTAAGTTCTGCCTCAACTGATTCTGAGCCTGGACAATCACTTGGCCTCTCCCTGTTCCTTGGGAGATCCCTAAGACTCTGCCTTGCCAATTGTATCAGTGGAGAGAGTTGGTGAGTTGATGGGGAAAAGTTTAAGAATCATGCACAGAGACATTGCTAGAAGCTTCTGGGAAACATAATAATAGTTATAGCAGAAGTAGTGGTAATAGTAGAAATAATAGTAGTGGTGGTAGTAGCAGTACTGGTAGTAGTGGTAGTAGTAATAGTAAGAGCAGTAGTGGTAGTAGTTGTAATAGCTAGCATTTTTATAACTGCCTCAAGGTCTGTAAAGTGTTTTGCATATTTTAGATCCTTACAACAACCCTACCAGAGAGATACTTGCCCACAGTCCCATAAGCAATATATGTCAGAGGTAGATTTTGAACTCAGGTCTTCCTGATTTAATGTCCAGTTCTCTATTCACATAGGAACCTACTTCTCTCCTTTTGAGACACATCCCTATTGGCTTCCTGAATTTTTTAAACAATGACTTTTCCATCCCATTTTAGCAACCTGTTGGGAAGAACTAAGGTCTCTTTCAACTCAAAAAATCCAAGGATCTTAAAAGATGGAGTTGAAAGCCTGATTTCTAATTAGAAATGGAAAGGGGGTGGATTTTTTTTAAGTAAGAGTTTTTAAATTAAAATTCTTATGCTAGGATTCTTAACCTTGCATGAGTGTTGATTTAAAAAAAATACTTTGATAACTGTATTTAAATATAATTGGTTTCTTTTTATTTATTTTGTGGATTTAAAAACATCATTCTGATCAGCATATATATCAGGCTTCCCTAAACTGCCAAAGCAGTCCATGATAAAAAAAAAAAAAGAATAGTTAAGAATGAATGAAAATAAACAAATAAGCATGATTTCAATTTGGACTGTAGTGGTGGCCAATGCTAATTTCCAGCATTTAGTGATCTGGGTCCAGTGGTCTGGCCTCTCCTGGAACATGTACTAATGTCTCCATCACATTTCTTCTTCGCCTGTGCCTCCACATTGGCTCCTATAGGAAAAAGCAAAGAGGAAATATTTATGCAGACATTCCACAGTCATGGAAGCTCTGTGCCAGGAGCTACTCACAAACCCAGAGAAGCAGCTTCTCTTCTCTGATGACACATACTGGAGCTGGAGCAAAAATTGGGTTCTTAGGAACATTATGGAATGTGCATTCCAGAGTTGATGTGGGCCTTGATGAAACAAAATTGATTAATGAAAATAAGCATTTCCAGGAAAGATAAATGAGAGTTGATCGACTTTTCCAAAGGATTCAAAGAAGTCTTTTCTTTAAAAGTCACCTCCCTGTGTATATTCAAAATATGCTTTCTTTTGTCTTTCACTTTTCAGTTAACATCCCTTCCATCACCAGTGAGGTAGTTCTACTAAAACTCTAAGTCTATCCACCATCCTGATGGAGGAGCTTACAGAAAGGACAGCATCAAAAGTGGGTGGAAGAACAAATTGGAGAATCAGGGCCCCTTGGTAAGAAACTAGAAACTCAGCCCTGAAGCTTAAGGATTTAAGCATAAGACAATCCCATTGATTTTGTGTGTGTGTGTGTGTGCACTTAAAGCTGTTATGGTGAATTGGTTTTGTTTGTTTTTCACTGAGGAGATGGTATCTGTTATCTGTGTACATAGGAATCTCTTTTCACCTTGATACAAAAGGATTAATATCCTAAACAGTACTAGACTGCTCAAGAGGATTGACTAATATAAATCTATTCAAGGGTTCTTAAAATTTTTTTGTTAGTTTAATAAATCCTATGGAATTCCTCTCAGAATAATATTTGTTAAGCAATAAAATAAAATATGTAGAATTATATAAATAAGTTATATTGAAATAGTTATAAAAATGTAAGAAGTTCAAAGTCAAGAAATTCTGTTTATGGAATGATGGAAAATGGGAGCCCCTCTGACAGCCCAGGGAGCAATGGTTTCATCCATTGTAAATTTGGGAGAAAGGAAAAATAGACAGTAGAAATTAGGGATATTTTATAGCTGTTTTATAATTATTTTACAATTTTATATCATAGTAACTAGGGCTACTTTATAAATACCCTCTTCAAAAAATTAGCTGCAAGATACACCTTTAAGAAATTACCAAGCTAATTGAATATATACCAGGAGTTCAGGGTGGCTTCAACAATTACAAATTACAACAAAATGCAAATATAATAACTCTTGTTAATAATTTAAATAATAAGAAAGTATTATATCAATAGATACTAAGAAGATTTTTGACAAAATTCAACACTCAATTCTTTTGAAAACTCTAAAAAGCATGGAAATAGATGGATTTTTGTTAATATAATAAATAATATTTATGTAAAACCAAAAGTAAACATTATATGTGGGATAAAAGTTAAAAGCTTTCCCAATAAGCTAAGGGGTTAGTCAAAGACACACATCATCATCATCAGTAATATTAAACATAATGCTAAAAATGCTATCTGTATCAATAAGACAAGAAAGAGGAATAGAGGGAATAAATAGGAAAAGGGGGGGACATCAGTGTGTATATGTATAGATAAAGATAGGTGGTCTGCACATTTTTCTTCCTGGATAATCAATTTGAGTAACTGCATGTTACAACTGCCTATTATCATTATCTTTGCCCCCAAACTGCCCCTACCAACAGGCTCTCTCCCACCATAATTGATAAAGTGAAATACATATATATAGGAAAATTATTCAAGTCTAAAAAGCTATGGTTAACATAAATGAATAGAGAGCTTTCAAAGGAAGAAATTCAAGTTGTCACCAACTATATGAAATACATTCTCTAAATTTCTAATAATTAGAGAAATGCCAATTAAGGCAATTTCCAGTTTCCATCTTACATCCATCAGACCAGCAAAGAAGTCAAAGAAATCAGACTAGTCAAGGTAACAAAAAGGAAAGTGACAAGTGTTGGAAGGATTACAAGGAACCAGGCTCAGGAATGGCATTTTGGTGGAGTTGGGAATTGGTCTGGCCATTATGGAAAGCAACTTGGAATAATGTCCTGCCCTTAAAGTTGTTTAAATGTACCTATCCTTTGATTCAGTAATACCACTACTAGACCAACCCTAAAGCTATTAAAGAAAAAGGAAAAGGCACCACTAAGTACAATAATATTTATAGCAACTATTTTCATAATAGCCTTCATAAAATGGAATCTAAAGGGGTGTTGTGTTGGTGAATACTTAAACAAATTATGGCATGTGAATGTAATGGAATAGTATTGTGCTAAAATCAATGATAAAACAGACAATTACACAGGCAACTTGGAAGATCTCAATGAACTGATGAAGTGGTTGAGCAGAATTAGGAGTATAATTTATACAATGACCATAGCATAGAGAAAAACAATTTTCAATGACTTTAGAAATATGAAATAATGCAGCGATGAATCATACACCTATCAAAAAGGTAGAATATTTAAACATCACTTCCTGCCAAAAAATGTTAATGTTGAACTACAGAAAGAGATAGACATTTCTAGGAATGACAGATGGGGGGATTTGTTCTGCTGGAATATGCATGTTTATGATAAAGATTCTATTTTTGGTTTTGGGCTCTTGCCTACTAGGGGCATTGGGAGATACTAATTATAAATGCCTATAAAAATAAAGACATTTAAAAATAAAAAATACATGTTACCATCCTTAATGAATCACTAGCTTATTTTCTTTAAAAACTATTTAAATAACCCAAATGCAAACAGAGTAAAGACCACAACGTGGGCTAATTATCACCATGCAATTTTGGGTGGGAGACTTTGATCAGTTAAGTTTTTATTGAGTCAAACATTACTTATGACATATTTGAAGCCAAAATGGAAAATGAAAAAGATCAACTTTCAAACTTCTCAGTCAAGCAGTTTTTAAAGGAAATGCTGACAGACCCACTGCTGGGTGCTTCTATGATAAACAGATGAGCCCTTCCTCATGTGTGCCTTAATTTCAGTTACACCCATTGGCCAGAACCTTTATGGGCCAAACCTTGCTTCTGAAAATGATAGGCAATGATGGAAAAATATGCCAGGAATAATAAGTTGGAGTACAGGCAGGACTCAAAAGGAAACCATTGATGTCAGATGTGAGCAGGCCATTGTTTTAAGGGAGAAGGGCTTAGGAAAGATCATGTGTACGTGTGCGTGCCTGTGGTTTTCTGCATGTATAGATATATATTTTCAAGGGAGAGGGGCTTATTTTTTTGACCTATGTGATCTTCATTGAATAATTCATTACTCATATTTATCTTAGGTTAAAACTGGTGGATCCACCCAGAAACATAGTGGAAATAATTAGGTAAAGTGTTTGTTGTTGTTGTTTTAATATACAAGTAACATGTAAACAATACTCACAGAATATAAAATCAGGCTCATATAATCCACTAATGGTACTGTCTATAGCTTATTATCTCACTCATCTTTACTTATCCTGATGGCTAGTTCAAGTAACCACATGCCATAACTAACTCGCTGTTGTTATAATCCAGCATCAGGGATTGGGAAGGAGACAGCAGCTTGCCTCAACCTCAGAAGCAGACATAAATGCCAACTTTCCTTCTTTGCCCCCACAATTGTCCCTACCAACAACTCTTCCTTCTCCCCTTCCCAAAGAATCCATAATTATGGCCTGGACAGGAGTACAAACCCAGCAGTTCCCTTCAACAACCACACATGGGTAGACCAAAAGCCACATGTAAAGTTGCTGCATTCTTTGGAAAGCCCTGGTGTATTTAACTTAGCCAGAGTCTTATACTTATACCTAGTTCCTGAACTTGACATCTCTGGATTCGGCAAGCCTTTCAACAGGATGCTGTAACTTGTCATTTGGGTCAACTCCCTTCAGAGCTGGGTTAACTATTTTTCACTGCATTAGAATAGTTTTCACTGTATAACATACTTTTCCCCCTCATTTTTATTCCTTCCTCTAGCTGAATATTAACTTTTATTTTTTCTCAGGGAGTGTTACAGGCAACTGGTTCCTCTGTTTTCTTCCTATGAGAAAAGGAAGTAACTCAGACTTCTCCACCTCTTGGGCAAAAGACTGTAAGCCAGATTTCATCTTCAACCTGTCAGGGGCTCTATTAATACAAGATGACTCCATGAGAAACTCCTCTGTGTGTGAAAGCACATGGACCAAGCAGGGGATCAATAATAGGATGCTTATCTCTCTGTAAGACAAAGAGAAGGCAACCTCCCTTTGAGACAGTGGCCAAAGTCTCTGACCCTGGACAAAAAGGACATGCAGTTTGTGCGATAGGAGGGAACAGGTCAAGCCATGCACACAGCAGCAGGCGTGGAGAGGAGAGTCCTTTGAATATTACCATCTTGTCCAACAATCACACAGCAAGCTCAGTCCAGGCTCAGACCAGTATTCTGCAGAACCTCCATGAGCCAGGGGAGTTGGATCTATAAAGGAGAAAAAAAAACATTTTATGTCTTCCTCAGTAGCTCGTCCTGGATATTTCTCAGTCAGACTTCCATTTTAAAAGATACTGGTCATTTTTCAGTTGTGTCTGACTCTTCATGACCCCATTTAGGATTCTCTTGGCCAAGATATTGGACCATTTTCCATTTTCTTCTCCAGCTCATTTTACAGATGAAGGACTGGGGCAGAGTTAAGTGACTTGCCCAGGGTCATACAGCTTTTTAATGTCTGAGGCCAGATTTTAATTCAGAAGAAGGAAGAGTCTTCCTGACTCCAGACCTGGTACTTTATCTGACTGCCCAAAAATATGAATCACGAGCAGAGAATGGTTTTCAAAGTTAGTGGATCTGTTATACGCAATTGTCCACACATCAGCAATTCTCGCTACATCAAGACCCTCCAGGATACCTATAACTCTAGAATATCTAGAATATCAGCAGTGCAATAAACTTCTTGGAGACAGATTTTGGCTTCAGAATGACATCCACAATTCCTATTTCAAATGAGATAAAATTTGTAAAGATGTCTACTATGTACCAATAGTAGTGCTACCAAAACTACTATTGTAAAAGTGCCTACTATATGCCTAGCCTATCAATTAACAAGCATAGGCATCGAATAATGGCTTGTTAATTGAGTATACTGAAAATCAATTGAGAAGTATTGTGTTATAGTCAAGAGTGCTAAATTTGAGATAAGTGGAGCCGATTTCCAATCCCTGTTGTACCACTTAGCACTTAGGTGACCCTGAATGATTGATAAACTCTCTGAGCTTTCGTTCCCTCATCAGTAAAATGAGGTGATTGGATTATATTACCTCTAAAGTCCCTTCTAGCTCTAGCTCTTTCATCCTATAAATTCCTGTCTGCTGTTAAAAATGTGTCTGCTTGAACTTCTAGGAAGATGGCAGAGTAGCTGGTTGGTCCTCAGTAAAATCCATTCCTACAATCTGAAAATAATAAGAAACGTGCCAAATGAATTAATTTTAAAAACAAGAGAAGAGAGGAAAGAGATGAGCCTAACAATGTCTTATGAAATGAAAGCAAAGGGAATCCTAGTTCTCCTGGAAAAGCACAACAAATAAAAATTCTTTAATATTATATTGTAGGAATTTTTAATGTGTAAATATAACAGAAACAGGGACAGCTAAGTGACTCAGTGCATAGAGAGCCAGGTCCTGGGTTAAGGTTGTCTCAGATGCTTCCTAGATGTGTCTCTGGTCAAGTCACATAGTCACACTTGCCCATCCCTTATCACCTTGGAACTGATACTTACTGTTGATTCTAAGAAAGAGGGTAAGGGTCTTAAAAAATTTTGTGTTCCTTTTTGTACACATTATATTAAGTTATTTACATATACAATATGTCTGCATAGCAGTACATAAACTCCTTGAAGGCAGAGATTGTTTCAAGTTTGCCTTTGAACTTCCTAGCATCTGGCACAGTTCTAGGCATAGAGTGATTCATAAACATTGGCTGGATTAAATTGAAGGGGGATTTTGCTCTATTTGCAAGGCAGCCTTATCTATTATTAGTTCTAATTGTTAGACAGTTTTTTCTTATACTAAGTCATACCAAGACTCCCCAGTCAACTGTTTACCACTTTTGTTACCCTATTTATCCTATTTAGGCTGTAATTTCCTCATCTATAACATGAAGGGGTTGAACTCGGTGACCTCTAAGGTCTCATCCTGCCCTAACTGGCACGATCCAAGAGCAGAACTAATACTCTATCTGGATACTTTAGTTCCATTACCACCTATAATTGCATTAGGTTTTTGGTTTTTGGTTTTGTTCTTAAGCAACCCTGTCGGATCATTGACTTATATTTGTGGTCAGTAGAGAGCAGCAGGTTTTGTTTTGTTTTTCCCCATGAACTGCTGTCAACCCATAACAACAAATGTGTGAGGCAGCCTGATTTTTAAGGTCAAAGTGGCAGTTAACAAACCTTGGCAAGTTTATACGTAAATTTCAGGAAATTTTACCGTGGCATTTAAAGTGACTTTCGAATTTACTATAAGATAAATTGCATTTGTCTGTTTGACAATGGTGTGATAAGGATGAGGAAGATGGCAGACTGTTCTGAGTTCTTTTGAAGACTAGCAGAAGTGAAAAAGCCACATTATTGCAACCATTTTGATTTGGGGAAAATCTATATCAATAACTTTAAATGAAAACAGTTCCACAAATATTTACTAGGAAAACCTGAAACACATGTGAAACATTTCAGTAAGCTCCATTCACCAAGCAATTGTTTATTTCGTTCAACTCAACACAGCTACACTGGGACCAGGGCCAAGGCTGAGAAGGTTGCTGAATAAATCCCAGGGTGTCTTTCCTGTTACACTTTGCAATCCTGTTATAGATGTTTATTACCACTATCTCCCTCACCCTGCTCATGGTTTGCCCCTCATGAGGCAAAGTTACACTTCATTTTTGATCTCTTGTCAACAGACAAATATTTAGATAATGTGCTGAGGGCAGGAAGCTATTTACTGTGGGACCTTTGAGATGCAAAGAAATGACTCTTCACTGCCCTACTGAGCCAGGAAAGACAACAGGACGCTAAAAATATTGCTAATACAAACATAACACCAATATTTGTAAAAAAACAGTGATTTGGATCACAGGAAACAGGATCTGACTTCATCCCCTGAAATGCCATTAATTCATTACAATGAGTTAAACAGTTGTAGCAATTTAATGTTGGGATTTCCATCCTGAGAAAATATACCACTCTGAAGGATATATGCATTTTTTTCGATGTCAAATTCCCATGACATGCTCTTTACACAGCCTATTAATCTAAGTGTGAAGAAAATATTAGGATTTACCATATTGGTTGCAGAATCATGCCAATCCTGTTAAAAGGCTTGGCTTGTTGATATATCATCAATTATTGAAAGAAAAGAATTTCTCTGAAAGGTCTGCTTCCTACATAAAAACAGCTTTTTCTCCACCCACTGTTAATGTTCCTTCTTCAATTTTTTTTTTCATTTTCCTTTGAGAACTTGGGAGCTCTGATGCTCTCATGCCCCTGGTGAGCTCACTGTCCAATTACCTATCATCGCCCAGCTGTGATTCACACCCTGAACTCAGATTTAGTGGCTTCAAAATTCACTTCCAGCACAGTTCAAATGGAATGGGTCAAAGGGACACATCACTGGTAATTCTAAGCACACAGATGTTCAACAGAGACAAGTTTAGATCTGAGCTTGGAAATAGCATCACATTTGTAATCCCAGCACACTGTGGCCTTTAATAACTGAAGAATCATTTAAAAGAAAAACCCAAATATATGTTCACCTCTTTGTTCTGGCCCGTAATATCTAAATCCACTTAGAGATATCTTTTTCCCAAGAGCATCACAATTTTATCCTGGCCCAGCGACCATATGCTGCTTTACTGGACTTTTAGGATAAGCCTAAAAATGAATTAGCTAGAAAACCATAGGGACTTCCATATTGTGTTCTATGCACAACTTCTGGTAAATTTTCACACTCCATGAAATGTCTTTGGGAAATTTAAAAAATTAAATGAAACCACAGATTCAAAAAAAAAGCAATATGATTTGTACCAATATTCATAATTACTGGAAAACAATGCAATGGTTCTTGTTGACAGAGAGTGATGAAAAACAAAAGTAATGAGGCTCTTGCTCTTCATTTAAAGTTATTGATATAGATTTTCCCCAAATAAAAATGGTTGCAATAATGTGGCTTTTTCACTTGTGCTAGTAATTTGGCTCTTACCAAATAAGCTTTAGAGCATAGACTAATCTGGAACCTTCATAAAGAAACAAACAAGTGCCCACTCAAAATCATGAATAGATACTTATTCAGCCTTTAATCCACTCAGGAACCCTGCAGAAGCTACTATCTTAAATCATCTCTAGTTCTTTAGTGACTATGGAGCTCTTTGAGAAATGAAGTTTCTAGGACAGAGATATTTAATTTACTAATAAGTTACTCAGGAAAAACAATGTAACTTATTTTTTTCACAGAAGCAACTAGGTAGTTCAGTGGATACAAGCTTGGAGTCAAGAGGGCCTGAATTCTAATTCAGCCTTAAACACTTACTACTTTTGTGATCTTGGGAGTGTCACTTCATCCTATTTGCCTCAGTTTCCTCATTTATAAAATCACTCCAATATTGTGAGAAAACCCCAAGTGGGATCACAAGAAGTTGGACATGACTGAATAACAACATTTCTTCTCAATTCACTGAGAATTGTTCTACAATGATTCTATAGAATATTGTTTATGGGAAAACCAGTAGAAACAGAACCTGGTGCACATAAACACAGATATTTTAAAGCTAAGTAATTTTAGCATCAAACTTGTCTTATGGAGATCTGATTAATATGAAACAGCAAAGAACTCATATATCTCTGATGGAAATATTTGCAAAATTTTGATTACCATGACTTTGCCATAATGATCTTCAGGTCCATTCTTTGAATTACCAAAAATGACATCAAAAAGTGAAAGTGATAATACAGAAAAGGAAACCATGGTCAAAAAAGAATTAAAATAATTGTGATCTCAGTACTTCTTGAATTTGTGATTTTGTCAGGGTAAGTGCTCCTGCCAAGGATTCAGATCACTATTCTCCACTTCCCAAGCATCTATATACATGCCTCATTAGATGGTCTTCATGAATTATTCTAGCTGAAAAAAAAATCACCTCACAAACACATTTCTGGTAATAAGCCTTTTGAAACTTAGGGTAGACAGTCCTTACATATTAAACACAGTCCATGACTGGGGCTCTACTTGTAACCTTTTCCTCTTGGTAGGACCAGCAAGAGCTTGTCTTCCATTATCCTAACTTTCCATATAGGGTCCAAATTTATCCTCATATGTTAATAAAGAAGTAATACTAAACCCTAAGGCAAGAGGTACAGTTATAGATAATTTGTAGATTAACCTTAAAACCTCACAGATCTTTTTTGAAAATACACAAATAAACAAAATAACAGTCTAGGATATCTCCCCTCTCTTCAAAAAACAGTTAAAGCAAGAATTGTTAAGATCTTTTGTATCGTGGACCTCCTTGAGAGTTAAGTGAAAACTATGAACTACTTCTCAAAATGTCTTTAATTAGATTAAGCAAAATATATGATTACAATGGAAACAAATTATGTTATGAGTTATTAAAATATTTTTAAAAACAAGTTCATAGATCCTAGGTTAAGAATCTCCAACAAATTGCTCATTTTTTTTTATCTTTTTTGATTAGAAACACTATTAAACAATACTGAGGTACCACCTCACACCTAGCAGATTGGCTAAAATGACAGCAAAGTAAAGTCATAAATGTTGGAGGGGATGTGACAAAATTGGGACATTAATGCATTGCAGGTGGAGTTGTGAATTAATCCAACCATTCTGGAGGGCAATTTAGAACTGTATCCAAAGGGCGATAAAAAGACTGTATGCCCTTTCATCCAGCCATAGCACTGCTGGGTTTGTACCCCAAAGAGATAATAAGGAAAAAGACTTGTACAAGAATATTCATAGCTGTGCTCTTTGTGGTGGTCAAAAATTGGAAAATGAGGGGATGCCCTTCAATTGGGGAATGGCTGAACAAATTGTGGTATATGTTGGTGATGGAATACTATTGTGCTAAAAGGAATAATAAAGTGGAGGAATTCCATGGAGACTGGAACAACCTCCAGGAAGTGATGCAGAGTGAAAGGAGCAGAACCAGGAAAACATTGTACACAGAGACTGATACACTGTGGTACAATCGAATGTAATGGACTTCTCTACTAACAGCAATGCAATGATCCAGGACAATTCTGAGGGAATTATAAGAAAAACAACTGCTTGATCACATGAGTTGATGGGGATATGATTGAGGATGTATACTCTAAGCAATCACCCTAATGCAAATATTAATAATGTGGAACTAGGTCTTGATCAATGACACAAGTAACCCCATAGAACTGCTCATTGGCTATGGGAGGAGCATGGGAGAAGGGGAGGGAAAGAACATGAATCATGCAACCATGGAAAAATATTCTAAATTAATTAATCAAATAAAATGTTTCAAATCAATAAAAAATAAAAAAAAACATTATTGACTGTTATTAGGGATCCAAAAGATTTTGTTTAGAAAGCTTTCTGTCCCCTGGGATATGACCAGAAGAAAAGGGAAATGATAAATGTTCGGTTTATTATTCTTTTCTTTATCTAACTCCATTCACAATGCTCATTTCCAAGAGAAAAACTCATTAATGGAATGAATCTTTTTTTAAAGCTATTTAAAAAAATGAAAAGGCAATTAAATGACTCAGTGGTTAAGAAAGGAAGAAAAGGAGATAAGAAGCGAGAGGCAAAACTATTATTCTATGTAAGATGAAGGCCCTGAAATGGCCTGGGGTGAATAGAAACTCAGGCGATGTCAGAAAAATACACTTTGGCAAACAGTAGATGTGAAACAGAAAGGAGCTTATTGAGAGGAAGGAAGAAGTCACTTCTGAAGGTACCATCAAAGCCTCGGGAGGGAGTTAGATTTAATATAAAGGAAAATTATTGTCCCCTAAATATAGAGCTATAGCATGTCTCCTTCGATTTGAGCTGGACAGAATGTTTACAAGGGTTGGAGCACTCTATTATAATTCACCTCTTAATGTTTAGCATTGTCAAATAATGCCAATAAATTTCAAGGAGTAGAAATATTATGTCAGTGACTAGTGATTTATTTTTATTGCACTGGCAAATATGTAAAGGCACCTGAGTCTAAGCAAAAGCATATGGAAGATGGAGTAGAAGGGGAAGGGAATATACAAATGAACATTTGTTGTTCTTTAGTCATTTCAGTAAAATCCAACCCCATTTGGGATTTTCCTGGCAAAGATACTGGAGTGGTTTTCCATTTCCTTATAGAAGAGGAGCCTTAAATAAACAGGGATAAGTGACTTGCCCAGGGAAACATAGCCAGTAAATATATGGGGCTAGATTTGAACTAAAGTCTTCCTGACTCCAGAACCAGCACTCTATCATTGGGCTACCTACCTGCCCCAAATGAATATACCTAGTATTTTATTTATAACTCCATGATGGTATAAGTCAACCTAAACTGGAGTAAAGTCTTCAGGATTAGAAACATTGTTCTTATGTTTCGTCTTCATGGTCTGGTCTGGTCTGGTTCAATAATGACCTTAGTCCATGTTTAATTGCATTTCTGAGGAGATAAAGAAGGTATATTCAAGTTAGAACATTTTAGATCATAAAGTTTTTAGAATCATTTGAGGGCCAATCTCCGATATGAGGAGGAAAACCTCCTATAATATCAAACTTCCTTCATCCTTGAGAAAATTGAAAGTAAAAGAAATAGCTAATGACTAAAAGGGGTGGAGGTGATATTGAAGGCAAATGAAATATTTAATAGATTTGTAATTTATGAATCATTTTGACCAGATTTTGAAGATCACCCTATGATCAGATATGGCAGTACTGCCAAGATTTAATTCACTACAAAGTTGGTTTGATTTTTTTTTTATTCCATGCAAATTAACTGCCTGAGAATTTGAAATTGAACTGCTTGTGGATGAATAAATAATTTTTAAATCCAATTTTTGGTGAATTTATCTTACTTTATTCCCTCCCTTCCAGATGGTTTGGGGTTGTGATGATAGTAATAACTGAAATAGACATGTGGCATTATAAAATTTACAAAATATTTTCCTAACAAACCTACTTCAAAACCTCAGAGTTCTTTTAAGACTTAGAACATTAACAAAGCTGGACCCCTACAAGATAAAGACACAAATTTTGTCTTTCTCAAAGAGAGTTCAAATAGCAATCATTAGAACAGAATAATAGGGCAAATTATAAAATCTTTAACATGTATACAAATTAAATGCAAGTTACATTTTTAAGCACATGGAATAGTAGGGAAAATATAAACTCAATGATAAACACAAACATCTACCAGAAATTATTTCTATACAATGAAAATAGAATCCTTATTAATAATTGAAAGGTACACAATTATTCCTGAAAAGAGGATTATAATGGACTATATATGTCCTCCTTCCCATGCCCCATAAAACATTGTGGAATTCCCATTGGGAGAAAGAGAGAAAGAACAGAGACAGACAGACACAGATAGACAGAAAGGCATACTTAGAAAGAATCCTGTGACTCATATGCATCACTGGCAGGTTAATTGCTCCATCTAAAAGACTAGAAAAGGCTAGGTTCCCACACTGACAGTTCCAAGGAAAGGTTATGGGTACCATTTCTCTAACAGCATCACTTACACAGGATATCCTAAAAATCTTGATGCAGTTATAAACTTTAACAACTTTTAAACTTTTGAAAGCTTAAAATTGCACCAAGATTTCTGGGACATGCAATATAAGTCAAAAGTGGTCATTTCAGGGATGTCCTCCTGAGTTTTCTTCAAAAGAATTGTGAAGAGCTTATCCTGATCATTTCCCTTAGGCTCATCAGAAGTTCTGTGGTCAACTTGTAATATAAAATATCCTAAAGCTATTGGTGTATTTTATTTTTAAAAATAATAACAAGAAGTAGAAGTATACAAAGGCACCTTCTAGGATATACTGGTGGTAGTGACAGTAGAAGCACTGGTAGCAGTAGTGGTCATAGTAATAATAGTAGCAAACAACAAGAGAAACAGTGGTAGTAATAGTGATAGCACTAGTAGTTAGAAGTAGTAGTAATAGCAGCAGCAACAGCAACACCAGTAAACAAAAGCATCTTCTCTTGGAATAGTAATAATAATAGCTCAGACTTGTTTATTTTTTAAGAATTGCAAAAAAAAATTGGATTTATGATCTCATTTGATCCTCAGAAGATCTGAATTCAAAGACTGCTCCAAGACAATTACTAAGTGACCCTGGACAAGTCATTTAACCCCTCTCAGCCTCAGTTTCTTCATTTAAAAAATGGAGATAACACAAACTTCTCATGTTTCTTGTGAAGTTCAAAGAGAAGATGTGTTAAGTACTTAACACGTCAAAGCTTTATATAAATGTTACGTGTCTTCTATTGTTATTAGTCATTGATATTGTAGTAGCAGTACACGGGCATCTTCTGGGCAACACTAACAATCAGCAGGAGTGATAGTATCTGAAATCATCTGATGGATAACAACGGTTACCGTCAAGAGCAGTAGGCAGCCTGGAGTGGCATTGGGGTTCCTAAACTAGTCTGTGAACTCTTATTTTGTTTGAATAGAGATAGAAATGGCTGTATTTTAATGTAATCAATTTCCCTTGTAATTCTATGAATTTTATTTTATGCAATAGAAATGATGACTTTAAGAAGGCTTCACCAGGCTGCCAGAGGCATCCATGACACAAGAACACTTTTAAAATCCCTGGTATATAGAGTGCTATAGTTAGAAGCAGGAAGAACTCAGTCTCGCCTTCAGAGCTAGTTCTGTTTGCACAAAGCAATTATCTAGCTTTTTAAGACTCAGTTTCCAGGGACCTATACCATCAAGATAATATTTCAGTGACTTCTTAAAAAACCACTATGGTATATTGATATAATGCAATATTATTGTGTACTAGGATATGATAAATATCCAAGGAGGCTAAACCAGATAGCATCATCTCCATTTACTTTTAACAATCCATCAATGAACATTAATTAGTTTTCTGCTATATGCCAGGCACCAGGCACAAGACACCAGGGATATAAAGACAAAGAGTAAAATAATCCCTCATTTCAAGAGATGAAGAAAACCAAAGCTTCTAATGTCAAAAATGGTTATTCTTGGCTTCCCTCTTATCATAAAAATGATTCCATCCTACCATGGCCTTGCTTTCCTTACCTCTCATCTTGTCTGCACAGTGATGACTATTGAAGTGACCAACTAGCATTTTAAAGAAATAGAATAGATTTGTATGTGCTCATGCAGACTGAAATAAGCAAATAATAATAGTAATAATAATTATAATAATAGCTAACATTGATAAAGATTTTACTATGTGTCAATTATACTAAGTGCTTTATAATTATTATATCATTTGATCCTCCAAGGTAGCACCTACTTACAAGGCAAATACTATTATTATTATTATCCCAAGATGAAGAACCCCGGACAAAGAGAGATTAAGTTATTTACCCAGGGTCAGCAAACTAGTGAGTACAATATAAGTGAAAAGGTCACTAAAAAGGAAGCTAAACTAGCAAACCAATGAAGATCCCAAAGAACAGATAATGAATGATACATACCTTCTTCTTCCTTCCTCCAGGGCAAGAGGTGAGGGGCTACTAGAATAGAATTTTGTATATTTATATTATCAGTTGGACATTATTTGACAGAAATGGTTACTAAATTGGATATTTTTTGCTTGTCACTTGGGATCATTCAATTTGGTGAAAGTTATTATTCCTTGTTACAGAGATGACTGGTATAAAGACCAAAGGTGAGGGTAGCTGGGTGGCTCAGTGGATTGAGAGGAAGGTCTAGAGATAGGAGGTCCTGAGTTCAAATATGACCTTAGACACTTTCTAGCTGTGTGACTCTAGGTTAGTGATGGTGAAACGTTTAGAGATCAAGTGCCCAAACTGTACTCCCTTATGCCAAATGTGAGCCCCACCCCTTACCCCAGAAAGGGAAGGGAGGAAGCACTCCCATTGAACTTCTGGGCAGAGGGTCAGGTGATGTGAGAAATGTCCTTAGGCTTGGTAGAGAAGGGGAGGAGAGCAGCCCCTATGTGCCATAGGTTCACCAAACAGTCCTAGGCAATTCACTTAAAACCCAATCACATAGCCCTTATCATTCTTCTGCCTTCTAACCAAAATGCAGGATTAATTCTAAGATAGAAGGTAAGGGTTTTACATTTTTTAAAAAGACATAAGACATTATTAGCACACAAAATAAATGAAATAAAAGGTAATATCACCTCCAATGTTTACCTCAGAAGGCTGTTGTGAAGGCCAAATGAGACAAGGCTCTTTGCTAAGTTCCAAGTGCTAATAAATGGCAGGATACAGAGAATCTGTTACATTGGTAGAGGAAGAAAAAAACAGAAGCATTTGTAATGTAGGGATCCCTAAGATGATGGAGAGAACATGAAGTTGTTGGAAGAATGTGAAAAGAGGGAAGAGGCTATCTAGAAATTTTTCAGAGTCCTTTTTCATTTAAATTTATGTTCTGTATGGTATCATTTTAGCCCAGTTTATACATATAGATATTAAATGTTACACACATTCATAATAATAAATGTTATACATGAAACAATTGTGTTTTCTACCTCATATTGATTCATGGGGAATTTTTTTAATGCATAACCTTTTGAAATGAAAGCTGCATATTATTCAGAAATCATTCTTTCTATACCTTGTAGCATTTCTTTAAATAAGGTTGCTATCAATAAAGAGAAAATACTAAAATACTGTTACAGGTTGGATTTGAATTAAACATGTCCTCTTACCCCTCCCCACAACCCAAATATCCCAAAGAAGCTTCCAAGCTCATTCTGCAGCTGGGGTACACCACATTCCCTCACCCGGCACCCTAGAGGACTCCATAAACGATTTTGTGGCTCTAAGCCAACAACAGAGTTTGAGCCAATAATTCAATGACTACCTCGGGAAGCATGTCAAGGAAATGTTTGAGATTCACTGGTTTCATTTTTAGCCTGACCAAAATACTTCTACCCCAATTCATAGAGAGATTAATTGTTGTATACATAGGAACATGGTAAATGGATCCAAAGTGAAATTAAATTCAGAAGGAAATAGAAGCAATCAATGTAGGGAAAGACTCCAGAACACATTGTGTATGCCTCTCTATTTTCAACACCCAGCCCACATTTCTATGTGTTTTGCCCAGGCACAGGCACTGCTATACTCTTTTAACTCAGTAATATTTTTTAAAATGTAGACAATATAAAAAATTCACTTTATTGAATGCAACATCTCTCACATCCCTCATTTTAGACATAGCTGTATCTCCAATGCCTAATTTCATAGTTCACCAAAAGTACCAGAATCTTAGACATTCTTTGCAGTCTCACAATTTAAAGCCACGATGGGTTAGGAACATCCATCTTTTTACAAATGTCCCTGGTTTTTTCCTTGTTTCCTCTAAGGCACTTTCCTAATGGATGTCTTCCCACGGATACATAGAGCATCACATGATGTGTTTTGAAACCTTCTAATACATTTTTTATAGCTTACAGTACCTGACACCCAAAGTACTAAGGACCTCAAACTGAGATAGTAGACTCAAGACAAATTCCTTCTTCTCCCTTGAATGGAATCCTGCCATATTGGGTAAGGAGGAGTGCATGACTTCATAGTACATACATAGAGCTAGAAAAGAATGTTAGAGCTATGACTGATTGCTGAAAGGTTAAAATTGATAGTGCATTACACCATGTTAGGTCAGCTCACACAGTTGCCAGCCAAGAATCAAGACTCACTAGGTGAGTAGGTAGCAGCCTCCTCTGTGAGTGACTCTCAGCAATACTAAATCAAGTTACTTAAAAGTGCATCTGACAGAATGTGGGGGCCAACTTTATAGTACTGGAAATTTCTTTCTAAAGGTGACTCAATTCAGCCACTACCAACATTTAAATCTGGGATGATTCACAGAGGGAGTCCAACATTTTTCACACAGTCAAATAAACTCATTTTAGTTAGTGTGAGGTACAGCCCAAGAAAGCACTTAGGAGCCAAGATGATGATATAGACCTGCCCTGCCTCCAGACACATTGGGAATAGATTTGAGCAATGTAGAAGTTGAATTCTGATGATTTTGTGTTTCACATTTTTATATTGTGACCAAATGAAACTATGAATCTATGATTTTTAAAAAAATAATCACAACTAAAACTTGAGATATATTTGGGATTAATCTAACAAGAAGGCAACCTCCTTGAGAGTAGTAATTGCTTCATTCTTTTCACTTTTATCCCCAGTGCTTTCCTTAGTGCCTAGCAAAGGATTATTAAATAAATATTTGTTCACTGATCTAGATTAGACAATCAGGTTTTAGGTGTATGCTATATTCCTGGTACTATGCTAGGTACTGAAGATACAAAGACAAAAAGAAAAGTGTCCCTGCCCTAAATGAACTAATAACCTACTAAGGGATAGATTTAGTAGATAAATAATAATATTTATATGGCATCTATCTTGTGCTAACCACTCTGCTATATTCTTTACAAATATTATCTCACTTGATCCTCATAACAACCACAAAAGTAGGGGTTGGTATTGCTATTATTTTCATTTTACAGATCAAGGAAACTGAGGCATACAAACAGGCATAAAGGACTTTCTCACAGTGTCACAGAGCTAGTCTATGTCTGAGGGTGGATTTGATCCTATGTCTTCCTAACTTCAAGCTCACAGTCTCTCCCTTGCACCCCTTAGCTTTCTCTAAGAAAATAAACTCAAAAAATATTCAAAACAACAACAAGAAAGAACAACATTTAGTATGTTTGGTTTTTCTCTGAAATGTATAAATACTATGACTAATGCCTCAAGTTTAATTTAAAATGTTAAAGTGAAAACTTGATTTATAAAAAAGGAATCCTCTCTTGATTCTAGCTGGAGCACGTGTACTATTCCTGAACATACGAATTCATCTGGGGTCATTTAAAATTCCATAGTTCAACAACCCTTGAAAAATAGTTTCTGAGGAGTAGTAAACTCAGTTTTCCTCTTTACTTTTTTACATCTCAATGTTGTTTGAATCCCGTTCTCTATATTTACTCCTCCCTCTCATTTCTATATACTCTTTCCTAAAAAGGCATCAGAATGCATATGAAAAGGTTAATAGCAAAAAAACTGATAAACAATGATAAAAGATGGAAGAGAAAAATTAGAGAGAAATAATAGAATGAAAGATAAACATAGATGATAGGTGATCGAAACAGAGAGATGAGAGATAGTAATAGAAGACATAGATAAGCTGGGTAGATAGATGATAGAAATGATAAATATAGAGAAATGATTGTAAGAGAGATGATAGAAATAGATGATAGATGCCCATGGAAATACAGATATCTACATGAAATTTAGATAGATAGACATGTGTAGAGAAATATATAAATGGAAACTAGAGAGATAGAAGGGAGATGTTGTATGGAAAAAAATAAACATTTTAGTGATATTCATGGTTTGCATGATTTGTTCATTTTTCAAGAATTGATTAAGCACCTGCTATATGTAAGGAACTGGAAAATCAGGAAGAAAAATATTAATTCTGATCATAAATCTCAGTGTGGTTATGTATTAGCAGATCTTAATAACTCAGAAAAATATTAACTTGTTACCTGAGGACATTCAAGAGTTCATCATAAGATATATAAAACCAAGCAAAGTAAGAGCTGCAGACAAACCAGAGGAGAACTAATTTATCATGCATGCGAGGTGTTTTCTCATTCCTTCTCTATTCTTAATTGATTAATTAAAAAAAATAAATACTACAAATGCATGCTTGGTATTTGCTAGTGCTGGAACTGAGGAATGGATGTTCATTTAGGAGTCTTTTGTTCTGCTCCATCAAATACAACTTTCTTCTTAAGATAATTATAAACTATATATTTATAAGTAGAAACTTACATCCACATAGTGGAGATTAGCATGCACATGGTACTCCCAGCTTTCCTAAGTGGAGGAGGGACAATAAGCCAAGAAAAATGAAAAAATTTCCCTGAAGTGATTCCTTGACCTTTCATGTCATGAGAGAGGCTCTGACACAAGGGTTACACAATTACAGTAATTAAATTACCTACCTACAGAAAGTTTCAAGTTCAAGTATACCGTATTCCAGATGGTAGGTTGACAAAAGTTGGAAGAATAGTTTTAATAAAAATTGGTAATAGCACAGCAAAAGAAGTGCCATTGAATGGAATGCACTTTGTGGAAACTCAAAGGGAAATGAGTCTCTTGGAGGGCATCATCTCTGGTTTCCTAAAATGAATTCTGCAAATAATTCTGTTAAAGTTTTGTAACTTAATAATTCGCTATGAAAGCCCCCAAACCACCAAGAAGTTTAGAAAATAAAAATAATATATTTATATATTGCCAAGGCTAAAATGACTTTTCCTTATTTCAGCCAACTTACTCCATCAGAATGGTATCCTAAGGCAAACAGCTGAGCTAGAAATAGGAGTCTTTCTATAAATGAGAGAATTTTTGTTTTTGTTTTCTTTTGTCCTATGTGTATTCCTATGAAAATAAACTTTCTATTCTCTTTGGCTCTTCCCTTAGGAACTTAATTATCCCTCTTAATTACATTGGAGCTATAGCACCTGTTTCTAGCATAGACACTCCCATAATCGGTCATCTGTCTTCAGATTCTGTCAGGATGTCTTAGCAGATCTTCCCTGGTTAGGAGGAAATGCCTCCAAACCTCTGTAGAGCTCATTAACTAAATATACTAGCTAGCTACTTTGATGGGAGAACCATATATCAGAAGACACAGCTTCTAGTAGCGGCTGGCTTTTTCTATAATAGAAAAGAGTTAACACTCTGAAATGAGGAAAATAACAAATGAGATTTTCTGCTCAACCTCTGGGGTACTTGTTAACTCAGTCTAGGTGGAGGGAAGAGGACAGAAACCATTATATAATGATAGTGGCCATTGTTATGGATTCAAATTAGTTATTAGAGATCATAGAATTTTTTTGGCCTAAAGGAGGAACTAAAAAAATACACCAATAGATAAGATCATTAGATTTACTTTGAAAAATATTTGAAACACCAATTCTTAGCTGCTTTTCCATTTTTTTCTGCTATATTTACAAAAATTAGAGAAACAACTGTTGATCCACAACATAAAGTCTATATTTTCAGGGTTTTTTTCCACATGAAAATCTCAAAAAGAGTTTCCAAATACTTCTTTAATATCAATTTCACTGAGAAACAGATATAAGTTTATATTAAAACATTTGACAGTGCCAAATGTTTGGGGCACAATAACTTTTTTTCTGGGTGTTATGTAGCTGATGTTCTAGCACCTGCAGGACCAGTTACTACACTAGATGTCCACAGGGTTTGTGTCCCAAGATAATGGCTGGGAGCACTAAAGTGGAAACCTCTTGGACTTGGGGCTTGAGCTGTCTCCATTGAGGTCTGAGGGGAAAAAGTATTAAGGGGTGGTGGCTGTGGTTTGATTTGCTTATCATATCCTTCTCTCACTATAGCTGACTGCTTCAGCTAAGCTGACTTACCTACCCTCTGGTGACATTTGGTAGAAGGAAGGAATTATCTGTTTAATAACTATGATGTCTCCAGTACATATGTCTGTTGGTGTAATACTGTGTTGATGGCCACACCCAGATACACATTAGACATGCCAGCTAAAAATCAGAACTGAGCCATAAACTAGATCAATAAAGGGCTTCTTCCAACTCCCCCCGATTTATGTTTATTGTACATGGGCACAATGGACTCTTCTCCCACAATATCACCCCTCAAGTAAAATCACAATTTGGGGCAGTGACCGGGGTCTTCTTCTATAGTAAGGGTACTTAACCTGGGGTTCAAAACCAAAGAGAGACAGACAGACAAACAGACACACAGACAGAGTCAAAGAGAGAGAGACAGACAGAGAGACAGAGACACAGAGACACAGAGAGAGAGAGAGATTCATAGATACATAGTTAGATAGATACATAGATACTTGATGAGGAAACTGAGGCAGCATTAAGTGTCTTGCCCAGTTAAGCAATTTGCCCAGGGTCCCATAGCTAGTGTCCAAAGCCACATCTGAACTCAGAAGATGAATCTTCTTTGACTCCAGACCCCACATTTCACCCACTATTGCCACCTAAGAGAACTCTATGAGATAAATAAAAGTGCTTCACTTCTGTCTGATTTTGGTATAATTTAACATTAATTTCACCACTTGCTGGACTGAGTCTAAAGGGGCCAAAAAGAGCGATCAAAGTAAGCTCTAAATTACTCTTCATTTTCAGAATCTTTAGGGTGTAGCTGTAATATCATTTTTGAATGAAGGAGAGGTGTGAAGTGAGTTCCTGCCAAGGATTGGACTGGAATGCCTTCCTCTCAGAGGTCTGACAAAGTGAGAGCTGGCTTGCCTTCAAGACATAGAGAGAATCTGTTGGGAGCTCTAAGGTACATTGGCCTATAATATCAGAATATCCAAATAAGTCCATATGTCTAGATTACAAAGGTAACCAACTCCAGAAAAATACAATAAACCTGAGGATAAAACCTTCCATTAAAATATATTTGTCTTAAAAGACTCAATTAATAAAATCCCTAAAGAAATACATGAAATGACAAATATTCACTTCATGAGACATACATTTTTACAAACATCTCCTCCAAGACTCTCAGAAAGACTTCTAATATTTCCTATAAGTTTCTTATTTTATTCCTCACTGAGAAGCAGAATCATACATTGGGGAAAGTGCTGGATTTAGAATCTGAGAACCCGCTATTGAATCCTGACTTTTATATTTATGATCCATGTGACTGTGAGCCAGTCATTACTCTTGTAGATCTCATTTATAAATTGAAGAGGTTGGATGAGTTGACTAAGAAGACAGAAAGAAGGCTTCCGGTCAAGATGGCAGCTTAGAGAAAGCTAAAGTTCAGAGCTCCAGAAACCCTTCCTTACCGATCTCAAACTGAATGCTACTAGGGCACCGAAATTCAAAACAAACAACAGAATAGACCCCGGGAACACTACTCCTGGACCTGGATCAAAAGGTACGGCCCCCCAAAAGTCAGAACCCGATATCACTCAGATCTAAGGGGTAGGCAAAAGGAAGGTCCCAGGACCCATACCCCCCAACCCAGAGCGCTGAATCCGAGGAAGCAGCAGGAACCTCAGGGCAGGCAAAAGGGCCTCGGGAGCCGGCTATGCTGAAGACCACATGGTGAAATAAACCTGACCCAGTCGAGGGGGCACCCAGACAGCAGGGAAACAGAGAGAGATGGAGGGAGCCTGTAGCCCCCTGATCAGATCCTTCCATCTGAGTCTCACCAAAGGTCCCTGGCTCAGGGCATACTCAGTCTGAGGTTAATCCTATCACCAGCCCTTGGAGCTCCAGGAAGCAAAGGCCCCTCCCCCTCAGAGTACAGGCTCCTATGGCCAGCAAAGGCATTGAAATACATCTGAAAGTGTCAAGTCAGGCACAGAGCATAAGTGTAAGGCAACAGAGAAGCATCGGGAGGGAACTGAGGAGGGTAGTAACACCGAAACACCGAAACACCAGCAATTCTGGGCTTCCTGGGGAAGACAGACAATTTGCCTGGGGCTAAAGCCACTGAACACTGAACACCAGACAGATAACAGAAGAGCCAGCCCCCCTCACTCAGACAGAGATGGCAAACAGCACAGAAGCAAAAAAGCCTCAAAACAACAAGAAAAAAAAAGAAGGGGGCAACTTTGGACACATTTTATGGAGCAAAAATACAAAATACGGAGGAGATAGAAGAGGAAACGCAGGCAAATGCGCCGAAACCTTCCAAAGGAAATGGAAACTCTCCACAAACTTTTGATGAATTTGAATCGAAAATGATCAAAAAGATGGAAGCCTTCTGGCAGGAAAAGTGGGAATTAATACAAAAGAATTTCACACAACTACAAAACGGGTTTGACCAAATTGAAAAGGAAAACCAGGCTTTAAAGGTCAGAATTAGGCAACTGGAAGACAATGAGCAGGTAAAAGATCAAGAATCAATAAAGAAAAGCCAAAAGATCAAGAAATTAGAAGAGAACATAAAATATCTCACTGACAAGGTGACAGACTTGGAAAATAGAGGAAGAAGAGATAATTTAAAAATAATTGGACTTCCAGAAAAGCCAGAAAGAAACAGCAAACTCGACATTGTAATACAAGATATAATCAAAGAAAATTGCCCAGAGATTCTAGAACAAGGGGGCACTACAGCCACTGAAAGAGCTCACAGAACACCCTCTACACTAAATCCTCAAAAGACAAATCCCAGGAATGTAATTGCCAAATTCCAAAGCTTTCAAGCAAAAGAAAAAATCCTACAAGAAGCCAGAAAAAGACATTTTAGATATAAAGGAATGCCAATCAGGGTCACACAAGACCTTGCAAGTTCCACTCTGAATGATCGTAAGGCATGGAACATGATTTTCAGAAAGGCAAGAGAACTGGGTCTTCAACCAAGAATCAGCTATCCAGCAAAACTGACTATATACTTCCAAGGGAAAGTATGGGCATTCAACAAAATAGAAGATTTCCAACTTTTTGCAAAGAAAAGACCAGAGCTCTGTGGAAAGTTCAATATCGAAAAACAAAGAGCATGGAATACCTGAAAAGGTAAATATGATGGAAAGGGAAGAGGAGAAAAGTGTTATCTTTTCATTTATTCAAACTCTCTTCTATAAGGACTACATTTATATCAATCTATATATATTAATATATGGAAAATGTAATGTGTAAGTAGGGGGAAAAGAAACATCAAACAGAATAATCTTTCTCACACAAAGATTCACAAGGGAAGGGGAGGGGAAGAAAACTCCTATAAGAAGGAGAAGAAGAGAGTTTTTACTTAAATATTACTCTCAGGGAAATCAACTCTGAGAGGGAAAAACATCCAGATCCATTAGGATCTTGAATTCTATCTTACCCAACAAGGGTAGGGAGAAGGGAAAACCAAGGGGGGAGGGGGGGAGGAAAACAAAAGGGGAGGGAAGAAGAGGGGGAAGGGAGAGGGAACAAAAAGGAAGGGGCTAAAAAGGGAAACATATCAAGGGAGGAGACAAGGGGGACTGATTTAAAGGAAATCACTGGATTAAAAGGTTAGAGCTAAAGAAGAAAGGTTAGAATTAGGGAAGGATATCAAAATGCCAGAGAATTCACAAGTCACAATCATAACTTTGAATGTGAATGAGATGAACTCACCCATAAAATGTAGACAAATAGCAGAATGGATTAGAATCCAAAACCCTACCATATGTTGTCTTCAAGAAACACACATGAGGCGGGTAGACACCCACAAGGTCAGAATTAAAGGATGGAGTAAGACCTTCTGGGCCTCAATTGACAGAAAGAAGGAAGGAGTGGCAATCATGATATCTGATAAAGTCAAAGCAAAAATAGACCTGATCAAAAGGGATAGGGAAGGTAATTATATTTTGTTAAAAGGGACTTCAGATAATGAGGAAATATCACTAATGAACATGTATGCACCAAATAATATAGCACCCAAAGTTCTAATGGAGAAACTAGGAGAATTGAAGGAAGAAATAGACAGTAAAACCATATTAGTGGGAGACTTGAACCAACCATTATCAAATTTAGATAAATCAAGTCAAAAAATAAATAAGAAAGAGGTAAAAGAGGTGAATGAAATCTTAGAAAAATTAGAGTTAATAGACATATGGAGAAAAATAAATAGGGATAAAAAGGAATACACCTTCTTCTCAGCACCACATGGCACATTCACAAAGATTGACCATACATTAGGTCACAGAAACATGGCATACAAATGCAGGAAAGCAGAAATAATAATTGCAGCCTTTTCAGACCACAAGGCAATAAAAATAATGTTCAGTAACGGTACATGGAAAACCAAATCAAAAACTAATTGGAAATTAAACAATATGATACTCCAAAATCATTTAGTTAGAGAAGAAATCATAGAAAGAATTAATAATTTCATCGAGGAAAATGACAATGGTGAGACATCCTTTCAAACCTTTTGGGATGCAGCCAAAGAAGTAATCAGAGGTAAATTCATATCCCTGAGTGCATATATTAACAAACTAGGGAGAGCAGAGATCAATCAATTGGAAATGCAAATAAAAAAAACTCGAAAGCTATCAAATTAAAACCCCCCAGCAGAAAACCAAACTAGAAATCCTAAAAATTAAGGGAGAAATTAATAAAATCGAAAGTGATAGAACAATTGATTTAGTAAATAAGACAAGAAGCTGGTACTTTGGAAAAAAAACAAAATAGACAAAGTACTGGTCAATCTAATTTAAAAAAGGAAGGAAAAAAAGCAAATTAACAGCATCAAAGATGAAAAGGGGGATGTCACCTCCAATGAAGAGGAAATCAAGGCAATCATTAAAAATTACTTTGCCCAATTATATGGCAATAAATACACCAATCTAGGCAATGTGGATGAATATATAAAAAAATACAAACTGCCTAGACTAAAAGAAGAAGAAATAGAATTCTTAAATAATCCCATATCAGAAAATGAAATCCAACAGGCCATCAAAGAACTCCCTAAGAACAAATCCCCAGGGCCTGACAGATTCACAAGTGAATTCTATCAAACATTCAGAGAACAGTTAATCCCAATACTATACAAACTATTTGACATAATAAGCAAAGAGGGAGTTCTACCAAACTCCTTTTATGACACAAACACGGTATTGATTCCAAAACCAGGCAGATCAAAAACAGAGAAAGAAAATTATAGACCAATCTCCCTAATGAATATAGATGCAAAAATCTTAAATAGGATACTAGCAAAAAGACTCCAGCAAGTGATCAGAAGGGTCATCCACCATGATCAAGTAGGATTTATACCAGGGATGCAGGGCTGGTTCAGTATTAGGAAAACCATCCACATATTTGACCATATCAACAAGCAAACCAACAAAAATCACATGATTATTTCAATAGACACAGAAAAGCCTTTGATAAAATACAACATCCATTCCTATTGAAAACACTAGAAAGCATAGGAATAGGAGGGTCTTTCCTAAAAATAATAAACAGTATATATCTAAAACCATCAGCCAATATCATCTGCAATGGGGATAAACTAAATGCATTCCCAATAAGATCAGAAGTGAAAAAAGGATGCCCATTATCACCTCTACTATTTGACATTGTGCTAAAAACACTAGCAGTAGCAATTAGAGAAGAAAAAGAAATTGAAGGCATCAAAATAGGCAAGGAAGAGACTAAGCTATCGCACTTTGCAGATGACATGATGGTCTACTTAAAGAATCCTAGAGATTCAACCAAAAAGCTAATTGAAATAATCAACAACTTTAGCAAAGTTGCAGGATACAAAATAAACCCGCATAAGTCATCAGCATTTCTACACATCTCTAACACAGCTCAGCAGCAAAAACTAGAAAGAGAAATCCCATTCAAAATCACCTTAGACAAAATAAAATACCTAGGAATCTATCTCCCAAGAGAAACACAGGAACAATATGAACACAACTACAAAACACTCGCCACACAACTAAAACTAGACTTGAGCAATTGGAAAAACATTAACTGCTCATGGGTAGGAAGAGCCAATATAGTAAAAATGACCATCCTACCCAAACTTATCTATTTAGTGCCATACCCATAGAACTTCCAAAAAATTTCTTTACTGATTTAGAAAAAAAAACATAACAAAGTTCATTTGGAATAACAAAGGATCAAGGATATCCAGGGAATTAATGAAAAAAAAAATACAAAGGAAGGGGGCCTTGCAGTCCCAAATCTCAAACTATATTACAAAGTTCGCGTCATCAAAACAATTTGGTACTGGCTAAGAGACAGAAAGGAGGATCAGTGGAATAGACTGGGGGCAAGTGACCTCAGCAAGACAATATATGATAAACCCAAAGATCCCAGCATTTCAGTCAAAAAACCACTATTTCATAAAAACTGCTGGGAAAACTGGAAGACAGTGTGGGAGAGATTAGGATTAGATCAACACCTCACACCCTACACCAAGATAAATTCAAAATGGGTGACTGACATGAACATAAAGAAGGAAACTATAAGTAAATTAGGTAAACACAGAATAGTATACATGTCAGACCTTTGGGAAGGGAAAGACGTTAAAACCAAGCAAGACATAGAAAGAGTCACAAAATGTATAATAAATAATTTTGACTACATCATATTAAAAAGCTTTTGTACAAACAAAACCAATATAACTAAAATCAGAAGGAAAGCAACAAATTGGGAAGCAATCTTCATAAAAACCTCTGACAAAGGTTTAATTACTCAAATTTACAAAGAACTAAATCAATTGTACAAAAAATCAAGCCATTCTCCAATTGATAAATGGGCAAGGGACATGAACAGGCAGTTCTCAGCCAAAGAAATCAAAACTATTAATAAGCACATGAAAAAGTGCTCTACATCTCTTATAATCAGAGAGATGCAAATCAAAACAACTCTGAGGTATCACCTCATACCTAGCAGACTGGCTAACATGGCAGCTATGGAAAGTAATGAATGCTGGAGGGGATGTGGCAAAGTAGGGACATTAATTCATTGCTGGTGGAGTTGTGAATTGATCCAACCATTCTGGAGGGTAATTTGGAACTAAGCCCAAAGGGTGATAAAAGACTGTCTGCCCTTTGATCCAGCCATAGCACTGCTGGGTTTGTACCCCAAAGAGATAATAGGGAAAAAGACTTGTACTATAACATTCATAGCTGCGCTCTTTGTGGTGCCAAAAATTGGAAAATGAGGGGATGCCCTTCAACTGGGGAATGGCTGAACAAATTGTGGTATATGTTGGTGATGGAATACTATTGTGCTAAAAGGAATAATAAAGTGGAGGAATTCCATGGAGACTGGAACAACCTCCAGGAAGTGATGCAGAGCGAAAGGAGCAGAACCAGGGAAAACATTGTACACAGAGACTGACACACTGTGGTACAATAGAAGGTAATGGACTCCTCCACTAGGGACAATGCAATGTCTCTGAACAATCTGCAGGGACCTAAAAAACACTATCCTGAAGCAGAGGATAAACTGTGGGAGTAAAAACACCGATGGAAAGCAACTGCTTGACTACAGGGGCTGAGAAGAAATGACTGAGGAGTGACTCTAAATGAATACTCTAGTGCAAATACCAACAACATGGAAATGGGTTCGAACCAAGAACACATGTGAAACTCAGTGGAATTGTGCACAGGCTATGGGAGAAGTGGTGGGAAGGGGGTGGGGGGAGGAAAAGATAATGATCATTGTTTCCAATGAATAATATTTGTAAATAACCAAATAAAATAATGTTTAAAAAGTAAAAAAAGAAAAGAAGACAGAAAGAATGCTGGGTTTGGAACCAGATTTGGAACCCCAGTTCAGATCTTAGTTCTACCACTCCTTTGTACTTGAACAAGGACATTTTAATGCTGTGAACCTCAGGTTGTTAATATTGAAAATAAGGTGATCAGACCGGAGACCTGTAAAAGTCCTTTCAGCTCTATCTACCTCATAAATCTTTAACCATTTTTATATTATTGGTCTCTGACACATAAGTGAAGCCTATAGCTTCCTTTTCAAAATAATGTTTTGAAGTACATTAAATAAAATCCATAGGATTACCAAGAAAATTAATCATAGATAAAATAAAACTTTACTTTTCCATCCAAGTTTGTAAATCTCTTATAATTCTATCTGTGGACTCCAAGTTAAGAATCTTTTAACTCCATTGGCAAATTAAGATCCTTCTAGCTCTAACTCCATGATTCATTTACTACCAAATTCTTAGTGCTATGAAAAGAAAATCTAGTATTTACTGGTTCAAGAAAGGTATAAAGAAATAAAAAATGAGAGTTTATCCTCAAATAGATAGAAATTCAAGAAATCAGCAAGTCTAAATAGATGCTATTAGATACAGTAATTGGAATTAGGGGCAGAGTAAAGTGATGCTTAAACCATAGAATGCTAGAACTGAAAAGAAACATCAAAGGTATTAATATTAACAAAATATATTTATAGATCTCTTATAGTAGCAAGATGGAAATGACCATCAGTTGGGAAATGGTCTAATTGTGGGATGTGAATTCATCGAATATTATTTTGCTGTAAGAAAAAAAGACAATTTCAGAGAAACCTGAGAAGGCTTGTCTGAAGCAAAATAAAGGAAGAAGAAACAGAATAAATTATACAATAAGACACATATAATAAAAATAACTATAACAGAATTGAGAATTCTGATCAATACAATGATCAACAATAATTCCAGAGACCTGGAATTGGGAAATGGCTCCACAAATTGTGGTATATGATTTGTAAGAAGTAACAAACAGGTTAGTTTTTTTTAAAAATGGCAAGAAAAAAACATGAAGTTAGAAAGAGAGAAATGAACAGAACCAAGAAAACATCAAATACAGCAACAGAAACATTATTTGAAGAATGACTAGTGTACATTCATCTCCAGAGAAAAGAATTGATAAGTGGAAATAAGCAAAGTGGTTTTATATATGCATATATCTTATTATCAAATTATGCCTTTTCTAATGGAGGAAGAAAGGGTGGTAGTTACCTGGGTATTTAAAAGTAATATATAAATAAATAAATTTTAAAAATGAAATAATTCCAGAGACCTGATAATGAAGCATGTTATTTACATCTTATGAAGAGGTAGGGAGTCAAGTTGCCAAATAAGTCGTATATTTTTGGACATTAGCAAGGTGAAATTTTGTTTTGCTTGACCCTTCATATGTGTTACAAGAATATGGGTTGTTTTTTCCATTATTCTTTTCAAATGCTGGGGAGGAGTGTTGAGATCAAAAAATAAATGTCTATTAAGTGCACATAAAATAAAATGTACACTAGGAACTATATATTCCAGGCTGATTCTACAGAGGAGGAAAAAAAAAATCAAGCCTGGAGATAAAGTCACAACCAGAGCCATGCAAATAGTTAGTTGCCAAGCTAGAATAAGAAAACAGGTCATAAGACTATTTAAAACCAGAATCCTTTCCATGGCATCATAACTCCTTGTGAAATAAGGGATTTTTTTTAAAGCCTATTGTTAAGCAGTTACCAAGACTAGAGGAGGGAGACCTAAATGAAAAGTGCATATTCCTAAAATAAACATCCTGCAGGCTGATATCATCAGTCTTTGTGTTCTGTAGCAGACAAGCCAACAAATCTATTTATTAAAAGAAAAACCAGGAAAAAGAAGCCAAGGAAGGAAAAGGAAGAAGAAGAGAGACGTGTTATATCTTTATTATTATTATTATTATCATTCGTATTATTCTGTCTCAAGACCTGAAAAAGAAGGAAACAAAAACCAAAAAAGCCTTTAAAACTGTATTATACCACTAACCTTTAAAATTAAATTGTACCACTTATTAAATCAACATTAAATCAAATCTGATTTAAAGTCAATTGAAGAAATACTAAACAGTGGACAAAGGGAAGTTGATTCTCCACCCACTCCTGCTCTGGGCCTCAAGTCTGTTGCCCAGAGTGTGTTCTGGTCATTAAGAGAATTCTTCTGACCAGATCAGAATTTCTTGTCCATTTCCCTTTTTCTGTGCTTAGCAATTTCCATCCAGAACTACAACTAAAAACAAACACTGGCTGCTGACCTTTTAAATCCAACTCTTTTTGAAACTCCAGTCATAGAAAGAGTGCTTAGGAAACCAGGGTCCTTTCATCTGTGTGTGGTGGTGGTTACAGAGCCCTTCCCATGGAAGTTGGAACCCTGCAGTTGCTCACTTGTGAGAAATGCTTTGAATGGGCAATTTCCAGTAGTAGTTCTCAGCTTTTTATTTCCTTCTTTACTTTAGATGAGGGAATTAATTGGAAAAGAATAAATAGCAAAAAAGGTTAACTTAATTACCTCTTTCTCTAGTCTCATTAAGCTTACAGTGGAAATTCTGAAGTTTCCCTAACAGTCCTAGGTCAGAGATCATTTATATTAGAGGATTTGTTCTAGGCAAGTGGGAAAACCAACACACAACAGTAACCTGCTGTCTATGAGCTACACTGTGTATATGTTAAATGTTTAAACTCCCAAAAACTACCTTCCCTGCCTGTTATCAATTTTCACAGGGAACTGTGGAACAGGTTTCCCATATTAAGGTCGTTATATTTAAAATACTTTGATTTGTGTGTTGTGATGATTGTATTATTGTATTTTTACATTATTATTAATGTATATAATATAATATAAATTATTATTATTGTATTATTATTTTTATCAACAGCTTTTATTTGCAATTGGGTTTTAATTATTTGTTGTTGTTTAGTTGTTTTTCATTTATGTCCAACTTTTCTTTACCTCATTTGTTGTTGTTGTTGTTTTAATCAAAGATAAAGCAGTTGCTTGCCATTTCCTCACCCAAGTCATTTTACAGATGAAGAAAGTGAAGCAGAGTTAAATGATTTTCCCAGTCACACAGCTAATAAGTGTCTAAAGCCAAGTTTGAACTCAAGGGGATGAGTCTTCCTGACTACAGAGCCAATGATCTATTCACTGTGCAACATAGCTGCTCTGGGTTCTCCTTAAATTAATATAAAAATGACTTGGTTTTCTTCAAGCATGTAAGAGCAACCTTCAAATTCTGCTTAAATGTGGGCAGACTAACCTCTAAAACACACTATGTGAAGATCTTTTGTTGGAATGGGGAATGTTTAGCTATAAGAAGACTAGACTGAATATAGGGGGAAGAAAGCTGTAAGTGGTTCGAAAGCTGTCATGGAAAAGAGAGAGAGATCTGTTGAGTTTGAATCCATAGAAGAGAAACAGGAGCAAAGATAGAAACCACACGTTTGAGCTTGAAGTAAGGAAAACCATTAGAACTGTACAAACGTGTAACTGACTATTTCTGATACTAATCGAGTCCTGAACACTGAAAAGTCTTCAAGCAAAGGTATGAGGTTGAGTAGAGAGAGCTAATGGATTAGAAAATAGGATTTTCCCAAAATCTTAATGTAGCTTTAAACTTTAATAGTTTAAGAAATCCACTAATGGAATGTTTTAAAATTCACTAATATACAGGTGGAACATCCTGTATCTGGACTCAAGCCTTTTTCAATGATTCTATGACATTCTGCTGGGAGAAAAAAAAATTGTCACATGCAATTCACAAACCAAATAATCAATAATATGAAACACTTAGAATTGTCTTAGGATACAAATGGCCCAGTGATGCTTCTGAGATGTTTCATTTAGATTTTAAAATTCATCAGTAATAAAGAAAAGCCTTTTCCATTCATACAACATGCTGAGAATTTTCATCTCAGTTTCTCACTTGGAGTCCTCTGGAAAGCATAAAATGGAGGTAATGGGGGCAGAATTAAGCTGATAAGAAAGCATGTTATTGATATTTTTCTGTTTTGTGATAAAAAAAAACACAATATTTAAAAGTAGAAAAACTCATGAATATGTTTTATTTTTTACCCAAAACTTTTTCTGACCCATCACATAATATCATTCTGGTCATCTGAAATATTGAAAACTTTGAAAATGAGAAATTATTGGAAATGACTATGACCAATGATCTTATGACAAATCATCAGTCATAGGAAATCATTAAATTTTGGGTACACTATCTTGTTGCTATTGTCATTTATACCCACAGCATTTTTACATATTGCTAACAAATTTCTTCAAGAAGAGAGGGAAAGAGATATTCCATTTAAAATAAACATAGATAGAACAAAATACCTGAAAGCATGCCTGTTAAAACAAACCCAGAAACTACATGAATGCAATTATAAAATAATTACACAAATAAAATCAGATTTAAATAATTAGAGGAATATTAGTTGTTCATGTATGGGGCAGAGCTACTATAATTAAAATAACAGCCCTACCTAAACTAGTCTACTTATTCAATGCCATCCCAATCAAATTACAAAAAGATTATCTTATAGAGCTATAAAAAGGAATAGCAAAATAATTCATTTGGAAAAACAAAGTATCAAGAATATCAAAAGAATTAATGAAAAAAATGTAAAGGAAGAAGGTCTAGTGGTACCAGATTTTAAATTCTGTTATGAAGCAATGATTATCAAAACTATCTGGTACTAGCTAAGGTGGGGAAAAGGTAGATCAGTGGAACAGAACGACATAGAATGAACAGTAGCGAAAAACATAGAGTAACATTGTATTAGGAAAAAAAAAAGATCCAGGCTTTGGGACTAAGAAATATCCATTCAGTAAGAATTTTTGAGACAGTAATTTTTCAGAAGCTAGGTGTAAACCACTATCTGACACCATTAATTAATTAATTAAAAATAAGATCAAAATGGATACATGATCTCTCTATAAAGGATATGTCATAAGCAAATAAGAGGGACAGGGAGCATATTACCTATCAGATTTATGAACAGGAGAGGAATTTATGAGTAAACAAGAGATGCAGAGCACTGTGAGATATAAAATGGATAATTTTGAAGTCATTACATTGAAAATATTTTGTACAAATAAAACAAATGTTGCCAAGAATATAAGGAAAGCAGAAAAATGCACAGACAGTTTCTTGGATAGAGGTCTCATATATAAAATATAGAGAGAACTTTGTCAAATTTAAAGGAACCATTCCCCAGTTGATAAATGGGCAAAAGATATGAACAAACAGTTTACAGATGAAGAAATCAAAGCAATATATAGATTTATGAAAAAATGCTCTAAATCATTACTGATTAGGGAAATGCAAACCAAAACAACTCTGAAGTATCATCTCACATCCATCAGATTGGCTAAAAAAGACAAATGGACAAAATGACAACCTTTGGAGGGGAGATGGAGACACAAATAAACTGTTGGTGGAACTATGAACTGATCCAACCATTTTGGAGAGCAATTTGGAATTATGCCCAGGGAGTTACACAACTGTGTATACCATTAGGCCATTTCTGTGTCTTTTTCCCAAGGAGATCAGGGGAAAACGAAAAGAACCTATATGTTCAAAAATATTTTTATCAGCTCTCTTTACAGTGCAAATAAGTGGAAGTTGAGGGGATATCTATCAATTAGGGAATGGTTAAGTTATAGTATATGATTGTAATGGAATACTATTGTACCATAAGAAATGATGTGCAGATTAATTTTTAAATTTGTTAGGAATTACATGAGATAATGAAAAGTGAAATTAGTAAAACTAAGAGAACATTATATACAGCTACAAATTTAATATTTGAAGAATAACTTATGAAAAGTCACCCTCAGAAAATTAACTGCAAAAATGGAAAAAATGAAAGAAATAATATATATATATATATATATATATACATATATATTTGCCATATGATGCCTCCTGTGGTGTGGGAAAGGGCTGAGATATCTGGAAATACATTCTATTAATAATTTTGGAAGGAAATAGCACTAATAAAGAGAGAAAAAAGAAAAACATGGGGAAACTGACATGAAATTATGGAGTAAAATAAGCAGAACTAAGAGAATACAGCAAAAGAAATATGTTTTTAAGGATTACTTGTGTGTAGGTCTACCTCCAGATAAAGAACTGATAAATAGAAACAACCAAGAAGTAGTTTTATATAAATACATATTTTTCAATTTAATATTAATTTAATTGAAATGTTAAATACATGCACATTTAAGATTAAAATTTTCTGGAGAATGTCTTTGTTTATAATTATTTAATAATTTAAAAGTGGGTAAGGAAAAGAAAAGGCCTCTAGTTACCTATGGCTGGCAGATCCCATACCAGGTCTGGGAACTGAACCCGCACACCTTTCTAGCTCTCCAATTCTCATCCAAAAAGCCCTCTCTGCCTCTCTTGATTCAAATTTATGTCCTTAGTGACATCTCTTTCCAAAGCTCCTCTGATTGGAGGACTCTGGCCTCACTCCAGGCAAGAGGAGGGTCTTCCAGACAGCAGGGAATCACAAAGGACAAAAGACAAGGGTCTTCCAGATGCAAGGAATCCAGGGACCTTTAGTATGGCTCCCAGAGTATGTATTTCTGCTCCTCTCCTCCCCCACTCTCTTTCCTCTGTCTTGATTATATCAGAGAGTGAACCAATTTAATCCAATCGGGAGTGACTTCAAATTTAATACTAAAAGTCACATTTTTTAAAATGCAAAGTTTGTCCTGGGGTTTGAGGGCACCAAAGGAAAGGGTACAGGCTGGTGTTAGGTTCTAACAATATACTGTTTTTGTTTTTTTGGCTTTTTTTAATGATGCCTTCTCTGATGAGGGAGGCGAGAGAAAGAGGGAGTAACCTGAGGATTTTAAAGTAACAAACAATTTTTTTATAAAAACAGCAGGCCAAGACTATCAAAGGAAATAATGGGGGAAATATTAAGGAAAATGCCTAAAAGTACAGGATTTCAAACTATATTTAAAGCAGTAATTATCAAAACTATCTGATATTGATTAAGAGAAAAGTAGATCAGTAGAACAGAATAGATACAACAAACTGCCATATATATGTATATTTGTATACATATATAAAATATCCAAGTTTGAGGAATAAGAATTTACTATTTGTAAAAATTTGGGGGAAATCTAGAAAGCAATTTGGCAAAATATAAATATAAATCAATGTCTTTTTAAAATGAATACATGGCCTACATACAATGGGAGATATTGCAAACAAATTAGAAGAAAAGAAAACATATTATCTATTACATTTATGGATATGGGGAAGAATTTATAAAAAAGCAAAAGAGAAAGCATTGTGAAATATTAAATGAATAATGTTGAATACAATAAATTGAAATTGTCTTATAAAAATAAAACTAATGTAACCAAGTTTAGAAGGAAAACAATTGGGCAAATATTTTCATGGACATTTTCTTGAAGGAAGTTCTCAAATTTAAAATATTTGGGAGAACTTTGTCAAATATATATGAGCCATTCTCCAACTGAAAAAAATATGAATATGCAGCCTCTTGGGTGCGAAGCCACAAGGTAGAAAGATAGAAAAAGGATAGAAATTTTAGGATTCTGCGAGGGGCATGGTGGAGCCAAATTAGAGATATGAGATGGCAGAAATGAGTCAGAAACCAGGCTGTATTAATTATAATGGAGCCACAGCAAACCCCGATCTATCTGGATAACACAAGGCAACAGTCATCCAGTGATCCCAAATTTAGACCACACAGGTCGGAGACATGATAGAGAAAAGAAAGTGCCTGGCCAAAGGCCAGGTCCCAGGTAAGAGAGGTAGAGAAGGAAAGGAATTAAAGATAGAGCTTGGCCAGAGGCCAAGCTCCAGCAAAGACAGACATGGAGAGAGCTAAGATCCAAGAGAGGGTGGAGATTGCTGTGGCTCTGCTTTTAATCTCTTAGATATGCAAATATACATAATACATAGGGATGATTATCATTGGTTAACGAGAAGGTATGGGTGTGGTTTCTCTTAGCCAGGTGAACACAAAGAAACCTGTTTTCCTGCCTAACCTGGGGGAAGCTGGGGTCAAGAGTCAGAGGCTTTCCTAGCCATGTGTAAGACTGAGCATGCTCTCTTCTAAGCCACTCTGTACCTTCTAACTGTTTCCCTTGTCCCTAGATAGAGATGGACTGCTACAGAATAGATCATTTTTGGATGAAGAAATCAAAGCTTTATATAACCATATGAAAAAATGTTCTAAATCATTAATGATCAGAGAAATTTGCAAGTCAAAAAAACTCTTGGTTATCATCTCACACCAAACAGATTGGTTTAAATGATAAAAGGGCAAAGTAACAAATGGAGGAGATATGGGAAAATAGGGACACTGATATACTTTTGGTGCAACTGTGAACCATCCAACCATTTTGAAGAACAAGCTGGTGTTACACTCAAGGGCTTATGAAACTTTCTGATCCAGTAATACCACTATTAGGTATATTTCCTAGGGTGATCAAGGAAAGGAGAAAAGAAACTATAATAATTAAAATTCTCTGAAGACCATAACTTAATTTTATAATTATTATTTATTAAATAGCAAAAAGTAGTACAGAGAGAGAGAGAGAGAGAGAGAGAGAGAGAGAGAGGGAAGCAAAAGGTGCTTGTCTGGCTACTTAAGAGAGCTAGAGACTTGGGCTACCTTGCTAGTCATTGCTTCTAGCCACTCCATGAGCAGCTGAGCAAGCCCAGCGACAGACCTCAGGGAATCTTGAGTTCACAGTTACAGAAAAAAAGCTGCCTCAATCCCCCCTTTTCAATTTATACATTTTGTGATTCATTTTCCAAGGCCATTCTGATTGGTGGACTTGGACCTCAATCAGGACTAGAGTGGCATCTTTTGGATGCCAAGATGTGTTGACATTTCTCAGTATGGCATAACATTTCCCATCATGGTGGCTAGACGATCTCACTATATGAGAGATTTTTTTGTTTACAGATAAAACAAGGAGCTCATATCCACCCTGCCAATTTTTGCATCTAGAAAAAATAAGGGAGTACCCAACATTGCCTTGGGGAAAGACAGTTGGAACATCATCCTTAAAATCAAACTGTTTTTCAGGGAGCTGAAAATCATTTCACAGAAAATATCCCAATTCAACATTAATTTCCCACAAAACTTCAAGTTCTAAAATAATTATAGCAGTTCTTTTTCTCATGGCAAATAACTGAAAACTGAAGTAATGTCCTTCAATTGAGGAAGGGTTGAACATAGTAGTATATGGTTATAATGGAATAACATTGTGCCATAAGAAATGACAAACCAGATGATCACAAAAAATCTGGAAAGACTTTGATTAAGTGATGAAAAAATGAAGTCAGCAGAAGCAGGAGAATGTTGCACATAGCAACAACAATACTATATGATGCTCAACTTTGAATTACTTAACTATTATCAATAAGACAAAGATCCAGGACAACTTCATTGGATTCATTATGAAAAAGGACCTCCACTGACATAGAAGGAACAGAATCCAAATGCAAATTGATGTATACCATTCTTCACTTTATTTCCTCCTTGAATTTTTCTCTAGTGTAAGCAATTCGTGGCTTGTTTCATAAGAGGATGAATGGGGAAATGTGTATTTTGTGATAATATAAGTATAATCTATATCATATTAACTATGTTCTTGGGAAGGGAGAAATGGGGTGGGAATGAGCTATAGATTTTTGGACATAGTTAATATGAGAACTTCTCTTGGATAATCATATTAATTGTAACTTGTTACTAACAAATTTTAGGTATTATATTGTTACACAGTATACTATGTTATATATAAAATAAATAGTTCATAACAAAAACAAATACGTAAGCAATAAATTCTCCTTAATTGTATTTTCTCACTTTTTTTAAAACATAGATTTATTTCCTTTACCATGTTCCTACGGGCCAGAGTCTTCCCCAGTATTGATATCCTTGGGCAATTGACCAGCCTGGGCCTGTGGAGAAATTACTTCACTGACCACTGAAATGACAATACCTTTGAGATAGCATCTGATACTTGTTTAATTAAACCCAGCACCTCTTTCAGAGACTTTTCAGAAAGGAAATGAAAAACCTATTTAAAGTTGCTAGGGGCATTTAGATAGGCATGATGTAATTATTCGACTTGGAAGCCAGCCCATCCAGCTGGTTTGTCATCCCATATCTGATAAATAATATCAAGGAATTGTTACTGATCAGATGTTCCATTTTAAGCCAATACCTCCAGCCTCAGGGTACCCCTCATATTCCTCCACTTAAAGAGAAAAACTCACACTGAGCCATCAACACCATTTTCTTTAGCCATCAGTTCTTGATGCCAGCATATGTGAGAGTAAAGTCATTAAGATGATTATCCAGACCTTTCATGCCAACTGAATTTTGATTCTCTCTGAAGTAATGGAAATGAATACTTACAGAAACTATTTCTCTATCTTAGGAAGAACCATTTCCCTCTCTTTTTCAAATATAGTTCATAGAGTGATAAGACCATGGTTGGAAGGGACCCAAGAGGTCAGCTTATCCAACATCTTCATTTTACATATAAGGAAACTGAGACTAAGAGAGACAAAATAATTTATCTTTGGTCACTGAGGTTGTAAGTGGTGTAGCCAAGAGACAAATGTAGATCTGATAAATTCAGCTTTTAATTTTAGCACTCTTAACTGCTTTGAATGTCGTTAATTCAGTCTTCTTTTAAGTTCAAAAGATAGTATTCATTTAAGTGACTCCTTTTATAAATTAAACTTATTAGGAACATCCACAGACTGGTCTCAAACGTAGGTACATATTTTATAGAAAACAATTAAATAGATGAAAAATAAGCTGTGATATATCAGGGATTGGCAAATGACAGCCATTGAGCCAAAGTCACTTGTTTTTGTAGAACTAAGAATAATTTTTTTACATTTTTTTTTATTTTAAACATTATTTTATTTGGTCATTACCAAACATTATTCACTGGAAACAACGATCATTTTCTTTTCCTCCCTGCCCCCTCTCCCACCACCTTTCCCTCTCCCATAGCCGACGCACGATTCCACTGGTTATCACATGTGTTCTTGATTTGAACCCATTGCCATGTTGTTGGTATTTGCATTAGAGTGTTCATTTAGAGTCTCTCCTCAGTCATATCCCCTCAACCCCTGTAGTCAAGCAGTTGCTTTTCATCAGTGTTTTTACTCACAGTGTTTATCCTCTGCTTGTGGATAGTATTTTTTAGATCCCTACAGATTGTTCAGGGACATTGAATTGCCACTAATGGAGAAGTCCATCACCTTCGATTGTACCACAATGTATCAGTCTCTATGTACAATGTTTTCCTGGTTCTGCTCCTTTCGCTCTGCTTCCCTTCCTGGAGGTTGTTCCAGTCTCCATGGAATTCCTCTACTTTATTATTCCTTTTACCACAATAGTATTCCATCACCAACAGATACCACAATTTGTTCAGCCATTCCCCAATTGATGGGCATCCCCTCGTTTTCCAATTTTAGGCCACCACAAAGAGTGCAGCTATGAATATTCTTGTACAAGTCTTTTTCCTTATTATCTCTTTGGGGTACAAACCCAGCAGTGCTATGGCTGGATCAAAGGGCAGACAGTCTTTTATCACCCATTGCGCATTGTTCCAAATTGCCCTCCAGAATAGTTGGATCAGTTCACAACTCCACCAGCAATGAATTAATGTCCCTACTTTGCCACATCCCCTCCAGCATTCATTACTTTCCATAGCTGTCATGTTAGCCAATCTGCTAGGTGTGAGGTGAAACCTCAGAGTTATTTTGAAATTGCATCTCTCTGATTATAAGAGATGTAGAGCACTTTTTCATGTGCTTATTAATAGTTTTGATTTCTTTGGCTGAGAACTGCCTGTTCATGTCCCTTGCCCATTTATCAATTGGAGAATGGCTTGATTTTTTGTACAATTGATTTAGTTCTTTGTAAATTTGAATAATTAAACCTTTTTCAAAGGTTTTTATGAAGATTGTTTCCCAATCTGTTGCTACCCTTCTGATTTTGGTTACATTGGTTTTGTTTGTACAAAAACTTTTTAATTTGATGTATTCCAGATTATTTATTTTGCTTTTTGTAACTCTTTCTAAGTCTTGCTTGGTTTTGAAGACTTTCCCTTCCCAAAGGTCTAACATGTATGCTATTCTGTGTTCTCCTAATTTTCTTATAGTTCCCTTCTTTATGTTCAAGTCATTCATCCATTTTGAATTTATCTTGGTGTAGGGTGTGAGGTGTTGATCTAAACCTAATCTTTCCCACACTGTCCTCCAATTTTCCCAGCAATTTTTATGAAATAGTGGATTTTTGTCCCAAAAGCTGGGATCTTTGGGTTTGTCATATACAGTCTTGCTGAGGTCGCTTGCCCCCAGTCTATTCCATTGATCCTCCTTTCTGTCTCTTAGCCAGTACCAAATTGTTTTGATGACCACTGCTTTATAATATAGTCTGAGATCTCCGACTGCAAGGCCCCCTTCCTTTGTATTTTTTTTTCATTATTTCCCTGGATATCCTTGATCTTTTGTTCTTCCAAATGAACTTTGTTATGTTTTTTTCTAAATCAGTAAAAAAAATTTTTGGAAGTTCCATGGGTATGGCACTAAATAGATAGATGAGTTTGGGTAGGATGGTCATTTTTATTATATTGGCTCGTCCTACCCATGAGCAGTTAATGTTCTTCCAATTGTTCAAGTCTAGTTTTAGTTGTGTGGAAAGTGTTTTGTAGTTGTGTTCATATAGATCCTGTGTTTGTCTCAGGAGATAGATTCCTAAGTATTTTATTTTGTCTTGGGTAATTTTGAATGGGATTTCTCTTTCTAGTTCTTGCTGCTGAGCTGTGTTGGAATTATATAGAAATGCTGATGACTTATGTGGGTTTATTTTGTATCCTGCAATTTTGCTAAAGTTGTTGATTATTTCAATAAGCTTTTTGGTTGAATCTCTAAGATTCTTTAAGTAGACCATCATGTCATCTGCAACGAGCGATAATTTGGTCTCCTCCTTGCCTATTTTAATGCCTTCAATTTATTTTTCTTCTCTAATTGCTACTGCTAGTGTTTCTAATACAATGTCAAATAATAGAGGTGATAATGGGCATCCTTGTTTCACTCCTGATCTTAATGGGAATGGATTTAGTTTATCCCCATTGCAGATGATATTAGTTGATGGTTTTAGATATATACTGTTTATTATTTTTAGGAATGACCCTTCTATTCCTATGCTTTCTAGTGTTTTTAGTAGGAATGGGTGTTGTATTTTATCAAAGGCTTTTTCTGCATCTATTGAGATAATCATGTGGTTCTTGTTGGTTTGCTCGTTGATGTAGTCAATTATGTAGATGGTTTTCCTACTATTGAACCAGCCCTGCATCCCTGGTATAAATCCTACTTGATCATGGTGGATAACCCTTCTGATCACTTGCTGGAGTCTTTTTGCTAATATCCTATTTAAGATTTTTGCATCTATATTCATTAGGGAGATTGGTCTATAATTTTCTTTCTCTGTTTTTGGCCTGCCTGGCTTTGGAATTAGTATCATGTTTATGTCATAAAAGGAGTTTGGTAGAACTCCCTCTTTGCTTATTATGTCAAATAGTTTGTATAGTATTGGGATTAACTGTTCTCTGAATGTTTGATAGAACTCACTGGTGAATCCTTCTGGCCCTGGGGATTTTTTCTTAGGAAGTTCTTTGATGGCCTGTTGGAATTCTGTTTCTGATATGGGATTATTTAAGAAAACTATTTCTTCTTCTGTTAGTCTAGGCAATTTATATTTTTGTAAATATTCATCCATATCACCTAGGTTGATATATTTATTGCCATATAGTTGGGCAAAGTAATTTTTAATGATTGCTTTAATTTCCTCTTCATTGGAGGTAAGATGCCCCTTTTCATCCTTGATGCTGTTAATTTGCCTTTCTTCTTTCCTTTTTTTAATTAGATTAACCAGTACTTTTTCTATATTGTCTGTTTTTTCAAAGTACCAGCTTCTATTCTTGTTTATTAGCTCAATAGTTCTGTCACTTTCGATTTTATTAATTTCTCCCTTAATTTTTAGGATCTCTAGTTTGGTTTTCTTCTGGGGGTTTTTAATTTGTTTGTTCTCAAGTTTTTTGATTTGCATTTCCAATTCCTTGATCTCTGTCCTCCCTAATTTGTTAATATATGCACTCAGGAATATGAATTTTCCTCTGAGTACTGCCTTAGCTGCATCACATAAGGTTTGAAAGGATGTCTCACAGTTGTCATTTTCTTCAACAAAATTATTAATTGTTTCTATGATTTCTTCTCTAACTATCCGATTTTGGAGTATCATATTATTTAATTTCCAATTAATTTTTGATTTGGCTCTCCATGTACCCTTATCGATCAGTATTTTTATTGCCTTGTGATCTGAAAAGGCTGCATTTATTATTTCTGCTTTTTCTGCATTTGAGTGCCATGTTTCTGTGACCTAGTGTATGATCTATTTTTGTGAATGTGCCATGTGGTGCTGAAAAGAAGGTGTATTCCTTTTTGTCCCTATTTATTTTTCTCCATATGTCTATTAACTCTAATTTTTCTAAGATTTCATTCACCTCTTTTACCTCTTTCTTGTTTATTTTTTGGGTTTTGATTTATCTAAATTTGATAGTGGTTGATTCAAGTCTCCCATTAATATGGTTTTACTGTCTATTTCCTCCTTCAATTCTCCTAGTTGCTTCATTAAAAATTTGGATGCTATACCATTTGGTGCATACATGTTGATTAGTGATATTTCCTCATTGTCTATACTCCCTTTTAACAGAATATATTTACCTTTCCTATTCCTTTTGATCAGGTCTATTTTTGCTTTGGCTTTGTCAGATATCATGATTGCAACTCCTGCCTTCTTTCTATCAGTTGAGGCCCAAAAGGTCTTACTCCAACCTTTAATTCTAACCTTGTGAATATCAACCCGCCTCATATTTGTTTCTTGAAGACAACAAAAGGTAGGGTTTTGGGTTCTAATCCAATCTGCTATTTGTCTACATTTTATGGGTGAGTTCATCCCATTCATGTTTAAAGTTATGATTGTCATTTGTGGATTCTCTGGCATTTTGATATCTTCCCCTAGTTCTGACCTTTCTTCTTTAGCTATCTCCTTTTGAACCAGTGATTTACTTTAGGTCAGTCCCCCTAGTCCCCTCCCTTGAGATGCTTCCCTTTCTATCCCCTCACGTTTTATGCTCCCTTCCCCTCCCCCCTCTCCTTCCCTCCCTTTTTATACTCCCCCCCTCCTTAATTTTCCTTTCTTTCCTTCCCTATTGGATAAGATAGAATTCAGGATCCCACTAGATCTAGATGTTCTTCCCTTTCAGATTTGATTTCACTGAGAGTAAGGTTTAAGTAATTACACTTCACGCTCTCTTCCTCTCCTTCTCATATGAGAGTTCTTCCCCTCTCCTTCCCATGTGTATCTTTATATGGGAAAGATTATTGTATTAAGTCCCCCCCTATTTCTTGAAGTAAATTTTAGTGTTATCAATGGTTTCCCCCCACCCTTTTTCTTTCTTTGCCCCCACTTTCCCCAAATCTTCTTAATGCCCCAATCTTTCCCTATACATGTTTCTTCTAACTACTCTTATAATGCATACAATTTTTGAGAGTTACACCAAACATTTTCCCCACATATCAATATATATATAATTTGATGTAAATGTAGTCCTTATAGAAGAGAGTTTAACTTAAAGAAAAAGATAAGATTTATCTCCTTTTCCCTTTCTTTCATATTTACCTTTTCATGTTTCTCTTGCTTTCTGTGCTTGGATATCAAATTTTCCACTAAGTTCTGGCCTTTTCTTAGCAAATGCTTGGAAGTCTTCTATTTTGTTGAATGCCCATAATTTCCCATGGAAGTATATAATCAGTTTTGATGGGTAGTTGATTCTTGGTTGGAGACCCAGCTCTCTTGCCTTTCTAAATATCGTGTTCCATGCTGTGCGGTCTCTTAGTGTGTTAGCCTCTAAGTCGTGTGTGATCCTTATGGGAGCCCCCTTATATCTGAAGCTCCTCTTCTTGGCTTCTTGTAGGATTTTCTCCTTTTCTTGGAAGCTCTTGAATTTGGCAATTACATTCCTAGGGGTTGTCTTTTGGGGATTTAGTATAGAGAGTGTACTATGAACCCTTTCTATTTCTATTTTGCCCCCTTGCTCCAGAACGTGAGGGCAATTTTCTTTTATGATCTCCTGTAGAATAAAATCGAGTTTATCTCTGGTTTTTCTGGGAGACCAATAATTTGGAGGTTGTCTCTTCTCCCTCTGTTTTCCAAGTCTGTGACCTTCTCAGTGAGATATTTTATGTGTTCTTCTAATTCATTAATTTTTTGGGTTTGCTTTATTAATTCTTGCTGTTTTATGATCTCACTTTCTTCGAGTTGCTTAATTCTGGTCATTAGGGACTTGTTTTGCTTTTCAGCTTTGCCTGCCCTTCTATTGGATGCCTCGAGCTCTTTTTCCAATTGAGCAGTCTTATCTGTCAGACTACTGATCTCTTTCTCCCATTTTTCTTTCCAGGTTTCCATCTTTTGGATAAATTCCAGTTTGAGATTTTCTAGAGCTTATTGATAGTTTCCATTTTGGGAGGCATGTTCTGATTTTTTTGGATTTCATCCTCATTCTCCTCTTTTCCTTGGGTACTTCCACCATAAAAGTTTTCAATAGTCACCTTTTTCCCTTTCTTCCTGGAGGCTTGATTTTGGGCCATTTGAGCCATCCCTTTGATGGTTTTATTCCCCTTTTCTTTTTGGTCTGGGGTCTGGGTGATATGGGTGGGTTTTCTGTGAATTTAGGTTGCCTCAGACTAGTTCTTCCCAGCCTCCAAGGTTTCTTAGAGGGCTGGGCCCCTGATCACAGCCTAACTGCCCAGGTGTTCGTCTCTGCCCAGATAATCAGCGCCTGGTCCGCCCCTTGAGTTTAGCTCCACCCAGCTGCTCATTGCAACCGCCCGGAGTACAGCTCCATTCTGGGTTCTCCAGTGAAACCGCCCTGAGATGTTTTTTTTCCTGGCAGTCACCAGATCCCAAGAACCCTGGAGTGCCCCCCCCCAGACAGAGACGTTCCCCACTCACTCACTGTCCCAGTGAGGGCTCTGGTATCTCACGCTGGTTTGGTGGGGGAGGTAGGGGGGGAAGGGAGGCTCAGTTCACGTTTCTGTGCAAGCTTTTCCTCCTTCTTATTATAGTGTGGAAATGTTCAAACTCCATGTATCTTCACCTCTGTGGGGTACTGGGGAGTACTGGGGAGTCCTTCTGCTCCTCCAAAGGTGATTTTTATGCTCCTTTGATGTAGTCTATTTCGTTCGGTGCTGGGGAGAGGAAGCGTGTGGCGTCTAGATTGCAGCTATAATTACCTGGAAGTCTACATTTTTAAATACAATAAAACTCTATTTTAAAATGCAGAAACCATTCTCAGATGATACATTGTACAAAAACAAGTATCACATAATTGGTCCCTTAAACTATACTTTGCTGGTCTTTGACTCTATTCCAAGGTTTAGAAGATGGAAAAGGAGGAGGAGAATAATGAGAAGGAAAGAATGTATGAGGGAGATGGGGAGAAAGGAAGGAGGGATGAAAGAAAGGAAGGAAGGGAGGAAGGAAGGAAGGAAAGGAGAATGAATAAAGAGAAACAACAAAGAAAAATAAACTTTAGAATCATATTTCACTTTCACTTTAACAAATACAAATTAGATCTAGAAAGTCAGATTATCAACTACCCAAACTAGTATCTGTTAACACATTTACCTTATTTATTAACTCAGTTACTTATAGTAGTAAAGCATATGTATGTCATAGTCTTTCTCCAAATTATTTTTAAATATTTTGATTCCCAATGACAAACATTTTAAAAATATTTTTACTCTTAGGAATCTTTCCAAATTAAGTATTTTTCTTCATTAAAGAGTTCCCCTTGATACTGCATTTAGTTAATTTTTCCTTTTGTTTAATTTTATGTGATCAGTCTTACATTCCTTTGGGTTCCCCTAAACAGTTGTTTCTTTGCTTGGTCTTTACACTGATTTGTCAGTTTGATATAGAAAAATACCATCCATTTATCCCTAAAAACATTACTATCCTTTTCAAGACCCTCATTACATTAAATTGAATTTATTTATTTATTTTATTTATTTTTATTTCAATATTAAATTGAATTTATTCCACTGACCCATTCCTAGCCCCACCTCATATATGATACTATATTGGCATCTTTTTAGTGAAAAGAAGTTAGAACTTTATACCTTATATTGAAAGAAACCTTTTTCACTCACCTAATTTATAAGGACTTCAATTTTAAATCCAAAGAATAATCTAACTAAAAACAGCTATAACTATTTATGATTTGAAATATCTGACATTTTCCTACCATGACCCCAAGAAATCCTTGGAATGTTCCAAAGTATATCTTCATCTGACCATCTTTCCATTTAAAATTTTCCTTCTTCCTTTTCCTCAAGTTATTTAATTATAATCCCATTCTCATCACTATTGCACCAAGTGATTAGAAGAGAAGTATAAAGAATGATGGTCATCTCAAGTTCAACAAGTCAAAAATTCATTATCCTCCCCTTTCAGATACATCTACTGCTTCTCTAACCTGCACCTTTCGGGGACGTGTACCACCATCTTCCCTGTCACTGAAGTTTGAAACCCTAGAATCACCTTTTCTTTTCACCTCTACACACCTCTCATATTTAATCCATCATCTAGTCTTATCAGTTTTTCAGCACTTCCAAAACATTTCCTAAGTCCTCATTACCCATCAGCTCTATTACTACAATAACCGTCTAATTGTTCTTTCTAATTGCAGTATCTGCTATCCCCAATTAATCCTCAATGGAGCCAACGAAATAATCTTTCCAAAGCATAGATCTAACCATGTTGTTCAGAGGTTACCTATTACTTCTAAGATAAAACACAAATTCCTCAGATGGAAATGGAAACGTTTTCATGTATTATTTCACAAATCCCCTTTCATGCCAGTCAGACTTACCACCTTACTAGTCCCTGAAATCATTCTTCTGTATCTTGGTTTCTCTCCCCTTCCACAGGTTGTCTCCATTGCCTGAAAGGTACTCCCTTCTTTCCTCCACCACCTGGCTTCATTCAAGGCTCAAGGTCATAGTACTACCTACTAGGGGAAACTTTACAGATTTTTCCAGTTAATGGTGAACTTTCTCTCTTCAAATTAACATATGTTAACATCTTTATATACGTGTTTTATTGCCCAGGAGAATGTAGGCTCTTTAAAGGCAGAGATTGTTTTAGAGTTTTTGTATGTCATTCTGTGGCTCAGTGCTGCCTTGCTTATTCATAGAGAGAAAAGTAGTGGTCAGTGGGTTCTTTATAAAGGCAAATGCTTTTAAATTAGTTCAGAGAATAATAACTGAATAAGCTACAAAGTAGTTCTCAAAGCCCCCAATTGCTTAGCTTTGATTTATAGTCTGAACATGCCAACAGTTTTCCCCAGATCTAACATGATGTTCTGTCTGTGTGGCATTTCCCCTTGATTGCCAGTTTCCTATTTCAATCTAGATAAAGTGGAATGCTCAAATATTAAAATATTAAGTGTCATCTATATCTAATTCTGAGCTCCTAAAACATAGGAATCACCCATTCTATCAGATCATTTCTACTTTATTCATGTTTGTATGATGTGATCACGTGATTTACCATGGTCCATATAGTAGATTTAAAAAGAAAATATACCAAATATCCCTATGTGAAGACAGTCATTACTAATTGTTTTCTTCTCCTGATTTTTCCTTCCCAGCTTTCTTCTAGAACTTCAGTTTTAGATGAAGGGAATATTGACCATATGACTCACTTATATCAATATGAGCTAGTTACTCTCTCTCTCAGCCGTTATACAGTGCCCATCATAGTGACACAAGCTAAATTTAATAAATGTTGTGCTATGAACAACATTATGGAAGAATTCTGGTTCTACATTCCTGAGCTCCTGAGAATACTCACTTCAATCAAAGAATCTGATCCTTATGGATTATTGTTTCTTAACACAGCTTGAGAGAACAAAAAGCATAAAGACAGAGTGGGGGATCAGAATTTAATCCTAAAATTGATACTACCTCTGTGATATTATTTAACCATTCTATGTACCACTTTCCTCTCCTATAAAACAATGAATTTCAATAAGATCTCTAATGTTCTGTCTAGTACTAACTTCTATGATACTATGATCAATCTCTTCCTCTTCAAAATGTGTGATAATGTACTGACTCATGAATTTGTTGAAAGAAAGTACCTTGAAAATCTTAGTGTTTTAGAAAAGTAAGTTATCTTAATATGAAAGGAATAGAAAACACAAGATCCTATCAAATCTTTTAGTCATGTTTAAAAATGAATAATCCCCTCTTGTAGGAGAATATCTCTTAAGGACAGTGATACAAGCCCTTCTTCATTTTAGATTTTTTGAGCTTATGTTTGTCTTTAATTGTTAAAATTAAGGAAAATAAGACTAAAATATAACAAAGGGCATTAATAAGACCTCAAAATAGAGCTGCCAACAATGTCCTTTGAATCTCAGCAAGATCTGATGCCTGATTGATTCCTCTTAAGAGTTAACCTCCCTTAAACTTGGATCTTGGATACCAACCTACCTCATGAAGAACCTGGAACCATCATTCATTCTCTTCTTGTATAGAATCTTTGATTTCTCCCTTACCATTTGCTCATTCCTTTTTTGCCTTTATACCTGAAAAGATTTCCCTAATCTTGGGGGAAAAAAATAGCCCTCTTATTATTAATTACATTTTATCCTCTTATGTGATAAAAATCTATTGAATTGGTAATCCTACTCAAGGCTGCTGGTACTTTCCTCCCCTCCTCCGACTGGAAGATCTAGTAACCCTGGCCTCCTTGCTGTTCCTTACACAAGACATTTCACAGACTATTCTCCCTCCTAGTGGCTTCCATCAAGTTTCATTTAAAATCAAACCTTTTGAAAGAAACTTTTCACATTTTATCTTCCCTCTAAGATTAACCAATATTTACCCTGTATATATCTTATATGCACATAGTTGCCTGCATGTCATCTCCCTCATTAGAATATGACATCCTTGAGGGCAGGAATTATTTGTTTGTTTTTTTGTTTTTGTCTTACTTTTTATTTCCAGCACTTAGCCAATTACCTGGAACTTATGTGATTAATAAATTCCTGATGACTTAATTTGGCTTGACTTGACTTATCCAGCTGTACACAGAAAAATTCTACTTAGAATATCAAACCATCTAATCAAACTCAACAGATTCCTATGGAACAAGTTATTGGTCTTTCAAATTGGCATCCTGTCAGTCCTGACTGGTGGGGATCCAACTAAGGCTAATGAGACAGAGGGTTGAGTTATACAGCAAAGATTTATTGTGAGAAAGAAAGGGAGTGGGGAGGAGGAAGGGAGAGCAAGGGGGAGCCTGCAACCTTCAGATGGCTAGGGGTGTCCACCTGGGTGGAGAAGGGAATGATCTTTTATAGAGTAGTGGTCTGGGATGAGATAACTTGTGTTGCCTTTAATTGGTCATAGTGGGGTATTTGAGTCCAGTTGATTGGTTGGCATTTAAGGGGTTAGGTACTTTGGTCTCTGCAGGTGGGAAATTCTCAGGCTTGATGGTCAGTGATGAGGGAGGTCATTTGACTAAGGCTGTCAGCAAAGTCCTAATATTCCACGAGGTTTTACTGGGGCTTTGTGTCATGGTTTGGACAGGTGTGCTGGGGTGAGGGAGCTATTGGTCTTGGTAGGGATTGGGGAAGGGGAGAAGAGGGTTTGTTCCCAGGGTCTATCACATCTTTCTTCCCAACTTTTCTCCATGCTTTGGCAATGTCAGTCACTGAAGTTCAGAATCTTATAATTATTTTTTATTTGTTCATATTTTTTCATCCCCATGAATCTAGTCAATTACCATGTCCTTTCAAGTCTTCAGAATCTCTCTCACGTCCATCACTTCCTCTCCATTTTCTTGCCACCACCATGACCTTCACTTTATTCCTGGATCATCACAAAAACTCTTCTTTCCATTTCAGTTCATCTTGCTACTGTTACCTAGAAAGTGAATTCATTCTGACACTGTCCTGTTCAAAAGACTACAACCGATCCTTATTGCCTACAATAACAAGTCAAAATTCCTCTGCCTCATTTTTAAAGTCTTCCAAACAAGGCTTCATCCTCTTTATCCTGATTTATTTCCTATGAGTCTCTAAAATGAGTCATTAGGGTCAGGCTCCCTATTATCCATAAAAATAGGGTGTCTCCCATGTCTTAATGAAGTTTTAAGCTTTAATAATTCATAGGATTTAGAATTGGGGAAGGGAGAAATACCTTAAAAGTCATTTAGAGGGGCAGCTAGATGGCCTAGGAAATAGAGAGCCAAGCCTGGAGATGGGGGCTCCTGGGTTCAAATCCAGCCTCAAACAGTTTCTAATTGAGTGACCCTGGGCAAGTTACTTACCTCCAACTGCCTACCCCTTACCACTCTTCTACTTTGGGATTGCTACTTAGTATCAACTTGTTTTTCAGCTAACTGAGACACCAAAGTAAAATGATGAAAGAAAAAAATTACATAAATCTAGATACTTTTACTTCAAAACATATTTTGTCATCTACCTTCCCCTTTACTCAGTATTCTCGGCATTTACCACCCATATGATTGTCATGTGACCTATATATGATTGTCATGTGAAAGTCGTGTGTTTTGGAGTCAGGAAGACTTAGGTTCAGATTTTACCTCTGACATATCCTGGCCATGAGAATGCAGCTAAAAGACTCTGGAGCTGATGCCTACTAGTCCAGTGCTCTCTCCGCTGCAAACATTTGCCTCTCATAGAACACGGTGCTAATGAGGTCACGGCCATGGGTTTACTAGAGATCACGTACATTCACAAGGAGACCAATTCTGGTCTATGATCACACTTTGAACCCTTAACTTCAGCCAAGTGTCTACAAATCTGTCACAAGGGAATGAACTGATATTGGGACGGAGAAAGAAAGTGGACAGATATAGAGCCATCACTGATAAATAGAATTTCACATCAAACTCCATCTACTATTTTGCACGTTACCTAGTTAGTTAAGGTTGTCTCCTCTACTAATACAATATAAGCTCCCTAAAGATGAAGGCTAGTTTTGCATTTTGTTGTATCCCCATCACTTAGCACAGTTTGAAAACAGTAAGCACTTAGTAAATGCTTATAGGTAAATTGACTGACTGCTGCTGACTCAGGATCATTATCTTTATTTACCAAAACTGTATGTTTTTACATTAGCACATTCCCCCGTATGTAACCAGCAGGCGAAGGTTATGGGAAAGAAGAGATCTGAGGGTTTGTTTCTGGTCACCCACAAATAAATCCACTATGTTAAAAAATCTGTCTTTTGTAAATCTATAACCTCCTAAATTTCTCCACTTTAATAGTGGTATTTACAATGTTGTCAGTGCAAAATAGGACAAGATTGGATATAGAGTAATAAGCTCCCTGTCAATAACACTATTCATGGGCTAAATTGCCACCTGCTAGGATAGGATGCTGCAAATGCTGTATCTTTGTGCCCTGTGAAAGTTTGAGAGATGATTTTGAAAGTTTTAATTTTAAATTCTGCAAGGCTACAATTCCATAAAATCTTTGCAAAAGGAGTGGAAAGAAATAGATAAATAAATTGCTGACTAAATGCTGGCAAAGAGAGACAAAATTAACTTAGTCCATTATTCCATTCATGTTATTTCTGAGATGAAAATGACAATCTTAGGGTTAATCAAGGAGATGACAATCAGAAGATCATCATTCCGACCTTTATCGGCCATGATTCATTTCTTTGCTATAATTTCCCATTTTTTCTAGCCTTGACTTTTCTCGGGAGTCAGAGAAACTAACAATGGTAAATAATGAGCACTTAGTGTTCCTGGAACAAACTACCCAATGCTAGCAATACTGGCTTCAGCCTGTGCTGAGGAGGCATCCAGATGTTAACCAGCTGAAACAATATATCCCGGTGCATCTGAATATATACGGTATTTCATTTTGACTTAAGTAATGGAAGTAGAAATGGGGTTCAGAGCTCACATTAAAAGTCCATTGACTCAAGAAACTGCATGAGAAAATGAATTCCTGAAACTTCAGGCTGCCAGATGATGGTGTCTGACTTAGGGCTTAGGAAGATAAAAAGCAGCAACGAATCAGTGCTCTTGATACCTACACTCGTTTCTGCAGTGTACCATCAGTTCATGCATGAGTTGTTTTCTATCACACAAGGACATCCTATAATTCCATCAAATAGCAGGGAATACATTTATTCTAGGAAGTAAAAACTGGCTTAATAAAGAGATAATATGAATTACCAAATGACACAAGTCCTAGAAAAAGCAAGGGGGCAGAGTAAGAGGATTTGATTATGAGTCTCAACATTTGTCCTCCACTTCTCCCACTATCCCAACAACAACTGATAATTGTATATTTATTTAGTCCAATCTGTTATTTCATACATGTAAGAATCTCCATAGTGAGGATATTCCTTCTACTGAGGCTGATGGACAATGATAGTTAAATGACCTAGTGAATAGAGCAAATATTTAGAGCAAATCCCAATTCAAACACTTACCAGCTGTGAATACTTGAGTCAATTACTTAACTTCTCAGCCTCAATTTCCTCATCAGTAAATTAGGGATAATACTAGCACCTCCTTTGCAGAGCTATTGTATGGATTTTTGTATAGAATGTATGGATATTGTATAGAATAAGATGCTATGTGTCAACCACTTCACATACTTAAAAAAAATCTATGCAAACCTTGGCTGTTGTTATTACTTATGGTCTTAATTGCCTGGGGCACTTAGAGAGTAGATAACTTGTCCAGGCAGCTCATATTATAGGCTGGACTTAAATCCAGGCCCACTCTGAAACCAACAATGTCCATGGGGTAGGGGGGTGGAGTGAGAGAGACAAAAGGAGAAATAGAGACAAGAACAAGAACAAGAGAGGAGGACAAAGAGGGGAAAGGAGAAAGAAAGAAAGAAAGAAAGAAAGAAAGAAAGAAAGAAAGAAAGAAAGAAAGAAAGAAAGAAAGAAAGAAAGAAAGAAAGAAAGAAAGAAAGAAAGAAAGAAAGAAAGAAAGAAAGAAAGAAAGAAAGAAAGAAAGAAAGAAAGAAAGAAAGAAAGAAAGAAAGAAAGAAAGAAAGAAAGAAAGAAAGAAAGAAAGAAGGCATACATATAGAAATAGAGATAAGACAACAATATTTGCTTTTTCTTCCTTGGCATGTTTCAACATCTTTAAAATAGGCATTTATTAGGTTCCAGTGTTGAGCAAAACTAGGAAAAGGAAAAAAAAACTGGCTGAGATGAGTAACTGATGGAAGGCATAAGATTCCCAATGAGTTTATTTATTAAATAGGATAGGTTGTCATCCTATGTAATGGTATGATTATATTCTTTTGAAAGGAGGATGGACTAAACTCCTTCTCAAAGGCCCTCTCAACTCTTTAATAATAGGATTTTACTTCTAGTTGGGACTAATTAATTCTTTTCTAATATAAACCCCTTATCTGCTGTCTTAGAATCTATACTAAGTATTGGTTCCAAGGCAGAAGGCAGAAGAGTGGTAAGGCCAGGCAATCTGAGTTAAGTGACTTGACCGGGGTCACACAACTAGGAAGTGTCTGAGGCCATATTTGAACCCAGCACTTCCCATCTCTAGGGATGGCTTTCTATCCACTGAGCTACCTTCCTGCCACTCACTAATTCTTTTTGTTTGTTTGTTTGTTTTGTTTTCATCTTTGCTGAACACAGCCCCCTCATGATTTGTGGGCTTTCTAGATTATTTTCCAGTATTTTTTCAGGAAGAAATTCCAGGAAAAGATTGTGATTCCTCAAACAATTTGGTAGATTATTTAAACAATTCAACAAATTAATCATTTACAATATGAAAAACAATGGGAATAGAAATAATTTGCTACTTTGATGTGATATATTCATGGTTTCACTTGTGTAGGTTCTATATCTACCAACAAAAAACATAACCTCTATGTCATCTCATTCTGTATGACTCTTGTCTGTGCCTTGCATATGTCCTGCCCAGAGAATATCCCCATCTTGGGAGGAATCCTCCTCTGATTCTCTAAATGCCTCAGGAGAAGTATATAATATGTACATCTATTTCATTCTGCTTATATGAATAGCCCAGCACAGAGCACAAAATATCACTACTCCATAATGGAGTCTTTAATGTGTTGTTCTGTCAAAAATGGCATCATTGGAAGCCAATTGGTAGTCTACAATGGTAATCTTGTAAAGATATAGCCTGGTACTATGAATGGTAAACTGGTATCAAACCTAGGCAAATCTTGGTTTCCATTCTACCTCTAATGGATGTTGGCTGTGTTGCTCTGGGCAAATTATTTATTCTCTCAGTGTTCTGGGTAACTCTTTAGACGTACAATATGCAAAGAAGTTACCAACCTGCATTGTCTTCATCTGGCAGCTCACTATACTAACAAGATCACAATGCTGAACATAAACCCTCCCTAAAAAGGGAAGAATAACCCAAAAATAAGACCTCAAAAAGAGATCTTATTATAAGCATAAGCATAAAAGGCAATAGAAAGTTTCCAACAAAGGAATGGGTCCTTAGAATCCACAAGATGATGAGTAAAAGATTTCTTATGTTAGATTCAAGAAAGTTGGGACTCAAATTCCAGAGCTTAAATGTCAAAGACAGAATTTGCAAGTATCCACCAGAAAGAAATTCAGATATAAACAACACAAATTCAAATCATAAAAGATTGCTCAACAATGATTAAAATATTTTAAAACATTATATATTAAAAAGGGAAGGAAATCAGCTTGCTGCTCTAAATTACCTATAATTCATAACTGAGTATATTCCATCATGAGCAAAGATAGTTCTTGAGTTGTAACAGAAAATTTAAATTTTATTCAAAAAGAAAACTAGAACTAGGTATGTCTTTTGACATGCCAATTGACCAAGCATTTAATTAACAAGATAAAATAGACAGAAAGATTTAATTTTAAATAACAAGTAAAGGAAAAAAACAGTTCTTACATACTGCAAAAAGTTAGGCCCAACGTAGATTGTTAATCATACCTGAGAGTCATTGAAACCATAAAATTTAGGAATTTGAGTAAAAAATAATTTGACAAGAGTATACACAGAACTAGATTGTGTGAAAAATACAAAAGGAAGAGGAAAAAGAACTGTGAATTTATTTTTCTTAATATTCAATTTCATAAATTGAAACTTATCAAACATAAAAAGGTGAGGAAAGAAAGAAAGAAGACAATTGCTAAAGGATATTATCTTCACCAGTTAGGAATGGCTTAAAAAAAGATTAAATCAACAAAAGTATCCAACAATTTTTCTTTGGTGTGAGGATGAGAAGGAAAAATAAATGGTCTACACATAGTCATATGGATAAAGATTTTATTGTAATGAAGTAAGAAAAATTGTTTCTGGGTTTAGTGGATGGACAAATATAAGAAGTAAGATTAGGTTATTTAAAACAAAATAGGCCAAATAATACCATGTGCTGATTAAAAATGGAGAGACAATAGTAACACAAGGAAAATTAACAAAAACAATAATCTCAAAACAAGCACAAAAATATTTTGAAAATTAAATGTAAATTAAATTTGGTATTTTAGTTAATTAAAAAATGAGTTCTTACTTAAGAACATTAACAAAATATATAAACCATTAGCTAATTTCATTTTTTTTCAAAGAAAATAGAATAAGAACTTTTATTAAAGGAAAGTTCAAAGAATTCAAGGAAAATTCACCCCCAAAAAGGAAGAAAATAAAGAAAATTACTGGAATTATATCAATCTATATGGAAATAATAATGAAAACTAAAAATAAATAAAATGGATATTTATCTAATAAAAATAAAAAATAACACAGAACATAGAAAACCTAAACATATACAAATGCACAGAGAAGTTGAAGAAACTACAAAATGAATTCTGAAAGAAAAAACATATTGTAGGGCAAGATTTACAAGTGAATCATACCAGATATTTAAAGAATATGTAATTACTATGATCTATGTACTCTTTTCAAAGAATATTGAAAGAAGGCCTTCCATGGATCTCTTCCCATTAATCTTAAATAGGGAAAAACAAAGTAGAGAAAGAGAAGTATTCAACAATATATTTCATGAAAATTAGTATTTATTACATTAATGTCAGAGGTTACGGCTAAATTTCCCAAAATAGTGTTCATTACAATCCAGTGGGGTGTATGGGGTGCTTAGGGAGGGATAATATCTCTGGTATGGAGGGTTTGTTGTGCCCTTCTAGGGCAGCTCTCCAGCCACTGACCCTCACCTGACACCCAGCTCTCACTTGTGGCTCCCAGTAGCTGCTAGCATGTGGCAGCGGCCACACCCCGGGCAATGGCTTCGACAGGCCGGCTAAACCTTGTGAGGGTAGCCATTGGGTCGACATCGAGCCCTGGTGAACCAGGGCTTTGCTCACCCAGCATGTGAAGGCTGCTTCAGCGGAACAGATGGAAGAAACCAACAAGAAGGTTCAACGGCTGAGATGGCGACGCAGCAAGGCACCGTGGAGTGCTTAGGGTGTGTTGGAGCACAAAAGACAACACAGCCATCCAATGCAGCTGAGGAAGTCTCCAGGTGTAACAACTTTTCATGCCACTGGACCCAGGCTTCCAATGCCGAGAGAGTGGGACTGTCTCTGTGCATTGACTTTTCCACTTAAATCTTCATGCACAGGTGTCTTTGTGCACAAAAACGCACAAAGACAATCGTCATCCTCGGTTCAAGAGACAACCAACACAATCCAGTTAAGTGGTCAAGTAATAGGGACAGAATTAGCACAAAAAATGATAGTAATATCAAAGCAAGATTTTATCAACGTTATTATTTCAATAGCTAAAGAAAAAGTATTTTTACTAAAAAAAAGCACTTACTGCTAAAATGAATGACACTAACTTAAGATGATTAAAATATTACTATTAAACCATAATATAAAAATCATGCAACACAACAAATAATTTAAGAAAAAACTGGAGGTAGCATTATTTTTGTGGAAAAATACTAGAAAAGTCTTTTTAAGAGATTAAGATTAAAATAAGGATGTCCTCTTTTCTCCAATATTACTTTGATTAGTTCCAGAAAAAAATAGCTGTAATAATTTTTTAAAAGGATGGAATTAAAGAAATGGAAGGCCATAAAGGAAATAAATCTTTTCCATTCAGAAATTATTTATATTGATTTTCTTAGAAGATCAATGAAAATAATCAAAACAACATTATTTCAGCAAAGTGACAGAATAAAAAGTAAATCCACAAAAAAAAATCATACCCACATATTAACAAAAAAGTAAAATAAAATAATACCTTTTAAAGTAACAAAGTACATAAAAGTTTATGTATCGAGATTACAAAACATACAAATACAACTGCAAAACAAATTTCATAGAAATAGAGCAAAGGTACCATTATTAAAATAAAGCATTTCTCTAATTATAAGAGATTTAAAACCCTCTATAGTCATTCTCGATCACCGAGAGACTACCACTACTAGAACCCTTTTTCATGTGCTTATTGAACATTTTTACTTCTTTATCTGAAAACCGTCTATTCATGTCCCTTGCTCATTTATCAATTGGAGAATGGCTTGATTATTTTTTGTACAATTGATTTAGTTCCTTATAGGTTGAGAAATTAGCCTGTGTCAGAGGATTTGTTATAGTTTTTCCAAACTTGTTTCTTCCCTTCTAATTTTGGTTGCATTGGTTTTGTTTGTACAAAACCTTTTTAATTTAGTGTAATCAAAATTATTCACTTTTACATTGTGTAATAGTCTCTATCTCTTGCTTGGACTTGAATTCTTTCCTTTCCCATAGTTCTGACATTATATTATTCTTTGTTCACCTAATTTACTTGTAGTTTCCTCCTTTATATTTAAGTCATTTACTCGTTCTCGATTTATCCTGATGTAGAGTGTGAGATGTTGATCTAAACCTAATTTCTTCCATGCCATGCTGTTTTCCAATTTTCCCAGCAGATTTTGTCAAAAAGTGGGTTTTTGTCCCCAAATCTGGGATCTTTAGGTTTATTGTACACTATCTTGCCAAAGACATTTACCCTAAATCTATTCTATTGATCCTGCCTTCTGTCTCTTAGCCAGTACCAATTCACACCTAGCAGATTGGCCAATATGACAGCAAAGAAAAATAATAAATGTTGGTGGGGATGTGGCATAATTGAGACACTAATGCATTTCTGGTGGAGTTTTGAACTGATCTAACCATTCAGGAAGGCAATTTAACAAGGAAGTCATAGAGGCTTTAAAATACTGACTACCCTTTGATCCAGCCATAGCACTATTGGGTTTGTATCCCAAAAAGATAATAAGAAAAGAGAAATGTATGAGAATATTCATAGCGGCACTCTTTGTGGTGGCAAAAAATTGGAAAATGAGAGGATGTCCTCCAATTGGGGAATGGCTGGACAAATTGTGGTATATATTGGTGATGGAATACTATTGTGCTCAAAGGAATAATAAAATGGAGGAATTCCATGGGAACTGGAATGACCTCCAGGAATTGATACAGAGCAAAAGGAGCAGAATTAAGAGAATGTTGTACACAGAGATAGATACACTGTGGCACAATTGAACATAATGGACTTCTCTACTGGTAGCAATGCAATGATACAGGACAATTCTGAGGGACTTATGAGAAAGAACACTATCCATATCCAGAGAAAGAACTGTGGGAGTAGAAACCCAGAAGAAAAACATATGATTGATCACATGGTTTGATGGGGATATGATTAGGGATGTTGACTTTAAATGATCACTCTATTGCAAATAGTAATAATATCGAAATATATTTTGAACAATGATACATGTAAAAGTCATTGGAACTGCTTCTTGCCTCTGGGAGGGGGGAGGGAGGAAAAGAATATGACTCATGTAACCATGGAAAAATATTCTAAATTATATTAAATAAATAAAATTTTACAAATAAAAAATAAAGCACAAGAGGTAATATGAGACAGCAGAAAGAGTGCTGGATTTGAAGTTGGAGAATTGAGGTTTAAATTCTGCCTCCTCCATCTACTGTAGGTGTGTTGTTGGGTAAACGTCACTTAGATTTTTCTATACCTCAGTTTCCTATCTTCTAGGTCTAAATCAATTATTCCAAAATCTTAGGAGGGGGCTTAAATAAATGAAGTGATAAAGCTTGTGTGAAGAGGCAAAAAATTCTAGAATATGTTAGCAAATAGTGAACAAAATATGAATGAAAGGGACTTGGCATTTTCAGTTCCCAAATTATATTGCAACATATTATTAAAGTTACCCTGTATTGATTGTTTAAGTTAATAAGTGGAGCAGAATAGATTGTCACCATCACAAATGAAATACATACAATAGTGATGTCTTAATAGACTATGGAAACAAAGTAAAGAAGAGAATATTTATTCAGCAAGAGCTACTGAATAAATCATATAGCAGTTTGGTAACAAATGGGAATATACTAGCATCTTGTACTACATTCCAGAATTCAAAATTGATAATGAACTCATAAAAAGTTGAATCAACAAAATTTGAAGAACCGAATATTGTATCTATCACAACTATGGGTCAACGAGAACAAATGAAAATATTTTAAAAGAGCAAACTTTTGAACAAATAAAATCAGTATTGAAAAAATAATAAGAAAAGATACTCTTGGGGAGAAATATTTTCATTAATCATGTGTGATTGAAGCCTAATATTCAAAAGCCAGAATTGTTATAAAATAATAAGACTCATTTCATTTTCTAGCATTAAAGTATATGAATAAAGACTTCTGAAAGGAAAAAAGTATAAAAGATAATCATCTGGGGAAAGTATTTTAAGTCACTAAATTTTAAATTGCAATAATTAGAAAAAATTCAAATTAAGACATCTCTGAATTATTTGAAATCCATCAATTTGCAAAAATATTTTTGGTCTTCTTTGATGTAATCATTTTGCTCATTATCTTTTCCTTTTTGTCTTGAAAATATTATTTGTAAGAACACTATCCACATTCAGAGGAATATCTGTGGAAGTAGAAACACAAAAGAATAACACTGCTTGATCACATGGGTCAATGGGGATGATTGGAGTTATAAACTGTAAATGATCACCCTAGTGCAAATGTAAATAGTATGGAAATAGGTCTTGGCCAATGACACATGTAAAACCCAGTGGAATTGTGTGTCGGCTATGTGAGGGGTTTAGGGGAGGGGAGGAAAAGAACATGATTTTTGTAATCCTGGAAAAATACTCTAAATTAATCAATTAAATAAAATTTAAAAAATAAAATATTATTTGTTATATGGAACGATTGTCTTGGAAGGGCAAGGGGTGTAATAAATAATATTGGAGGTGGTATATTTGATGGATAAATGATAACTAATGGATCAGGTAACTATCTTCTTTTTGCCTACTTTTCTCCCTCTTTATCTCCCTTTCTCCCTCTACCTGTCTCTTCTTCTTCCCCTCCCCCTTTTTTCTTCAGCCTCCTTCTAAGTCACTCAGGGTGAGCTATGATGTTTCGGAGGAAATACTCTTTCTCTTCAGTAAGGGTTTATTGGGGAAAACAGGAAAAGATGAAGAATGGAGGTAAGAGGGTTGGAGGTTTCCTTATTATCTACAATGAGTCTTAGGTTGGAGGATATTGAAAGAAATGGCAATTCAGTCACTACTATGAAACAGCCAGTCAGAGAGAGAGATATGGGCTATTGTCCTTCTTCTTCTGCCTTCAAATTAGCCAGACCATCTCCAACCTGATTATCCTATGTTCCATAGATAAACCCAGCTTCTTCCTTCAAAGTTACCACCATCAGTCAAGAAGTCCAGATATCAGTCAGCAGTTGGCTCTTGCCTTCAACTATTTCCCAGTAACATTCCAAATGGAATCTTCCGTTGATTGACAGCTGATCAACCTCCAACCATTGCTTCTTGTCCATTTGCATGCCTTATAATTTCACTCTTCCACAAATCCTCCCTTTTTGTCTTAACAAAAATGCAACTAGCATTTTAGTGACACTTACCTTTTGGATATATTTGGTTATATTTCTAACTATCTAATTCTTAACCCTGTACTATATTAAATATTTTTTTCCCTTCCCAAAATAACAAATGCTAATCTTATCTTAGCTATTCTGTCTATTTAATTCTATGCTAAGTCTTGGGTATAGGAAACTGGCTTAGGTAATAGGGATTTACATGAAATATAGTTTTGGCATAACTCATGTAACAATTTTAAACAATTCCAACAATTTCAAATATTTTGAATATGGAACTGTCTTATCTCCTAATGTCTATAAAGTCAACTAAGTAACATTTTCTATTACTAACAATTGCTAACCTAAAATCAAAATATAATCTAACTTCTATACTTAAGTAGTTTTATGTCTGTCCCTACTTCCCTAAGACTTTGAACAAATTCTCTAAACTGTCCCTATGGTTAGTCATTAGAATATTAATAAATTATTCTAATATAGTTAGTTTGTGAATACATTAGTATTTACATTTGTAATTAGGTTGTAGCTATAAAGATTTGCAAATGTACAAATATAATACTTATTCTTGATTTCTGTGCAACTCATGCAGATGAGAATTTTCCACAGAAATTTATATATCAGTGTGACTTTTGTGTTCTGCAACTATGAATATGTTGTATACTTACCCATTCCATGAGATTTCTTCCTACATTATATTTTAGTGTAGCATGTGTATGTATTTATGTGATGTTAACATGTATGTCACATTCTTACATAACCTCATGATCACAAGTCCAAAATTTCAAAGTCCTTCCATGTCCTTTAATGTTGATTGTAGAAACCTGTGTGTGTAAGTCTCTCGTCATCTGGCCAGCATACTACTCTTGTCTACTGTCACTCTTGATTGTAGTCCTGTATTCTTCAATTCAGGGACAAACTGGAACAATCAGGAACATGCATGCATGTAAGGATTTTACATGTGCATATATGTAAGATTGAAATTTCCAATGTGTATGGAAGTAAGCTATGAGTTCTTCATGAGTGCTTGTCAGAATTCATCATTTAGTCTTCATGTGTGGAAGTAAGCATTACATGTGTTCATCTTCCTGAGTTGAAGTGAGTTTTACATATGTTAATCCTCATGGGTGGGTGTAAGCAGTATAGGTTCTTAGATTTGTTGTTAAGAATATGAATTTGAAGTTTTCTTATCTTTTTGATGTTCGACTTTTTTCACAAGGAGATTTATTGTGTGTTGTCTTTAGTTATGTCTTGGAGATAGAATTTGGATATAATGTAATTCATTTGGTCATGGAGTTATGTGTTCATTGGAAATAATTTTATTACATTCATTGCTGTTGCTATTGTAGGCAGAGTTTGTATAAAATATGTAGAGGTTTTTCTTTGGAGTTAAATTTTAAATGCATGTTTTCCTTTTGTCTGTGATGCTGGCTGTATTTCTTTCTGGAACTGTTCTATTTGCTTCAGGGGTGCTTTCTGGTTATCATTTTCTATAGATACATACTCTCATGTGTGCTTTCCTTTGTTTTCCATAGAGACTATTATTGATTGTTGATTATTTTCCTGTTGCTGCTCATGACTAAGGGTATATGAATATTATTGTAGAGTAATTATAAAAAGTAGTCAGTGAGTAGCAGAAAGTATTTTTGGAAAATTTCTTGCTGTATGAAAAGCTTAGAAATAAAAATTATCTGTATTCACATATTGCCAATTGTGTGTATATTTGCTATTTGATTTTTTTCTTTTTAAAATATTATTCATATTTAAATTTTTTAATTTAAAATAAAATATTTGCTGATCAAGGAAATAATTAATTTTTCTCTGTTCTGGAAAGGAATTTTTCAGGACTCCAGTTGGATTTATGTATGAAAGATCTAAGCCTAATTCTTGACAGTTAATACAAAGCTATTCCAGAGGGTCAGTTCTTTGAATCCTAGGTTTCCAGAGCTACCATAAAAGCCTTCCTCATTAGAAAAAAAGTTCTCACATACTCCACCACTGATAGTGGTTAATTTGTACAGAAGGAGAAGTCAATGAGGTGGAGTGGAGTTCAGAGATTCTTTTTAACTCAACAAATGAATCCTTTGGTACATGAATCCTATGTCAGTAGAGAGAAGCAGACATAATCCTATAATCAAAAGTCCACTATTACAGCCATAGTTTCCCCTGCCTAATTTTAATATATTTCTCAGTCCTCTGTTTTAGAAATTTTTATGAACCTTGTCCTCCCAGTAGACTGATCGTTCCATCTCTTCATTTCTTATATCTAGCCAAACGGACCTAAGAGTATCCTTCATAAAACAGGTATTTGCAGAGTCCAATCCAGTGACCAGTGAGATTCCAAAATGCTTGACCTCCTTCCAACAACAACTGCCTACTGAGTACTTTGATCTTGGCTAAATACTTAATTTTCAAACTGCAAAAGAAAGCTGCAGCTCTAACTTGTCTTGCCTCTTACTATGCCTCCTAAATTCTACTTCACAAGGCTCATTTTTTTCTTCCCTTTTCATACATCATCCTTTTTAAAAACATCTCCTTAGCTTTTATTTATATGGCACTTTCTAGGAACTACTCTCCTAAGCACTTTTACCAATATTATTTCATGTGAGTCTCACACAAACCTGAGAGGCAGGTTCAATTTTTATTACCATTTTAGGGATGAAGAAACAGAAGCAAAAACTTACACAGGGTTGAAGAGTTATTAAGTAGATGAAAAAGTAGATGCTTTCTGTATTATGAATATGCCTCATTTTATACCAAAAGGAGACACCCCAAAAGTTTGTAAACTGACTTTAAATCTCACCTAAAATTCATTAAGCAATTCATCTATTTAAAATAAACCAGTTATAAATCTTTGAAAAGCAGAGAATTGACTTCTAATTGGTTGGTTTTATGTGTGTTACTTTCAAAATTCATATCCCCTATTGTGTTTTATATGATGATATAAAAAGGATATGCTTTTTAAGCACTTAGCACAGTTCCTGGCATACAGTAGGTACTTAATAAATGCTTATTCTCTTCCTTTCCCTTTTTATGTAATAGCTATAGTCAATTGCTAAATACATGCTGATAAATTAACTTACTGAGGGGTGAATTACAAGGTAAGGAGGATGTCCTCATGATTATATAAAATGTTCTCTTAAAACAAATTTGAGTAATCTGTAATAATCTGTAATAGCTAAAGTGATATAGTGGAAGGGCTGTTGAGTCAGAATCAGAGGCTATAGGTTTGAATCCAGACTTATTATCTGTGAAACCTTAGAAAAGGTAAATTTTTGTTTCTCTGGATTTCAGTGTCTTCATATATAAAATGAACGGTTTGGATCAGAAGACTTCTTCGGTGCCTTCTTGCTCTAAATGAATGACTCCTTACAATCTACAGTTGTTAATATGGTATTCTAGAAAGAAAAAAAGGCTCTAGATCTCACCTTTACAGATTACTCTGTGTCACTTCATTCAAGTTATTTATGCTTCCTGGGCCTCAATTTCCTCAGACATAAAACTAAGGGGTTCAACTATAAGGCTACTGAAGTCCCTTCTAGATCCATGTTCCTACAATTGAAACAAGATTTTCTAAGATTGTCTCATCCAGTCCAAAATACACACAGACTAAATACAGGTCAGAAAAAACTATTTTAAAAAGAGAGAAAAATCTATTTAAAATATCTTCCAATTGTAAAAGCATATTCTTCCATTATTTGCCTCCTCTGATGTATTATTAAAAGGGCTTTGCTGATAGAATGTTTTATATCAATAGTGTTACTAAGAAGGAGGAAGTTTGATGACATTTTTAAGGATAGGTTATTTCATCTTGGGCCAGCTAGAAAGTTTATCAAAGGTTAACAGCACTGCTCACTTCCTTCATATTGGATAAAAGCAAGGGCATTCATTGCATGTATATTGATCTGGTCTATTCAAAGTCTGGTGGAGTCTGGGGGATGCTGGTAAAGAGAGCTTTCCTCTGGGAGGTATCTAAGCTTCCATATAATATTGAGGCAATCAAAAACTGAAGAACAATTTTCCAATGGGACATCTTAGCATCACAAATTTTATTTTTTTGTGGTATAGGTCAGAAATGTGAAGGCTCAATGCCATCAGGTTCCATTTATTTTAGAAAAGGAAAATAAAAATAGAATTTTATGTCAGATTCTCTAGAAGTGTAGCTGGTAAAAACCTGGATCCAAACCATTATACTTCTATAAAGATTATATATGTATGTGTACAGTGACATACATCCATACATATAAATCAAAAGATCATAGCTGAAAATCAGCCTTTAAAGACTAGAATTGGGAAAGTAGAAGCTAATGATCTTATGAGATAGCAAGAACTAATATAGCAAAATCAAAAGAATGAAAAAATAGAAAGAAACATAAAATATCTCATTGAAAAGACAACTGGCCTGGAAAACAGATCCAGGAGAGACAATTCAAGAGTTATTGGACTAACTAAAAGACTGAAACAACAACAGAAACAACAAAAAGCCTAGTGATCATATTACAAGAAATTATCCAAGAAAACTGCCCTAATATTCTTGAACAAGGGAGCAAAATAGACATTGAAAGAATCCAAGATCACCCCCAACATTGAATCCCCAGGAATGTTATAGCCAAATTCAAGAACTTCCAGGACAAAAAGAAAATTCTATAAGAAGCCAAAAAGAGACAATTCAGATAACAAGAAGCACCAATCAGGATTACACAGGAGCTGGCCATTTCCACACTAAAGGACCTCAAGGCTTGGAATGTGATATTCAGGAAGGCAAGAGAATTGGGTCTACAACCAAGAGTCACCTACCCATCAAAACTGACTATATACTTTCATGGGAAAGTAAGGGAATGTAATAAAATGGATTCCCAAGCATTCCTAAAGAAAAGAACAGAACTAAATGGGAAATTTGATATCCAAATACAAAATTCAAGAGAACAATAAAAAGATAAACAAGAAAAATGGGGAAAAAATTAAGGACTTTAATAAGGTCAAATTGATTATATTTCTATATGGAAAAATGATGTCCATAACTCTTAAAAATTGTTTTCATTATCATAGTGGATAGAAGAAATATTCCTAGGCAGAGACTGGTTTTAAACTGTTTAAGATGATGTGTAAAAAAACTGGGGGGAACAAAAAAGAGGATGGTACAAAGAGAAACTCAAAGGAAGACTTAAAAAAGGAAAAAAATATACCACATAAAGAGGCCCACGGGGCTGGGGGGAAGAATACTATTATAAAAAGGGGAGGAAGAGAGTGGTGACAGGTAATACTTAAATCTTACTCTCAGTAAAATAAGTTCTGAGAGGGAAGAATAGCCAGATCTACTGGGGTATAGAATTCTATCTTATGCTACAAAGAAGTTGAAAGGGAATAAGGAAGGGGGAGGGGGCAGGAAGTATTAAAAAGGAGGGAAAGGTTTAGGGAGGATTGATAGACCATAAAGAGAAATAGAAGGGTAATAAAAGGGAGGGGGTAGAAAGGAAAGTAAAATAAGGATGAGGGAAAGGATTAGTGACTAAAAGCAAAACACTGCTGTGGAGGCAAATTGTGAAAGAAGAAAGGGCAGGATTAAAAGAGGAAATCAAAATGATTAGGAATACACAGGTAGTAATCATAATTTTGAATGTGAATGGGATGAACTCATCCATAAAATGGAAGCAGATAACAGAGTAGAATAAAAAATACAAAATCCTACCATATGTTGTCTACAAAAAAACAAACATGAGGCAGGTAGACACTCATATGGTAAAGGTAAGAGGCTAGGGCAGAATTTGTTAGGGATCAACTGAGAAAAAGAAGCCAAGTCATAATTATTATATCTGATAAAGTCAGAGTAAAGATAGATCTGATTCAAAGAGATAAGGAAGGTCATTTCATCCTGATAAAAGGAAATATAGGCAATGAAGAAATATCAGTACTCGATATGTATGCACCAAAGGGCATAGCATCCACATTTTTAAAGGAGAAACTACTGGAGCTCAAGGAGGAAATCGATAGTAAAACTACACTAATGGGAGACCTCAACATTCCTCTAACAGATTTAGATAAATCAAACCAAAAAATAAAAAGAAAGAAGAGTTGAATTTTAGAAAAATTAGAGTTAATAGCCATATGGAAAAAAAGTGAATATGGGTAAAAAGGAATATGTCTTATTTTTAGCAACACATGGTACATTTACAAAGATTGAGTATATACTAGGGCATAAAAACAATACAAACAAATGCACAAAAGCAGAAATAATAAATGCAACTTTTTCAGATCATGATACAATAAAAATCATAATTACTAAGGGTACATGGAGAGGCAAATTAAATAATTTGGAAATTAAATAATTTGGAAATTAAATAATCTGATTCTCCAAAACTGGTGGATTAAAGAACAAATCATAGAAACAATTACTGATTTCACTGAAGAGAAGGACAATGAGGAAACAACATAAAAGAGGTACTCAAGGGGAAATTTAGATCCCTGAGTGCCTATATTACCAAAGGGGGGGTGGGGGAGGAGATTAACAAATTGGACATACAACTAAAAAAAAATCTAGAAAAAAGAACAAATTAAAAACCCTCAGATAAAGACCAAATTGGAAATCTTAAAAATCAAATGAGAAATTAATAAAATTGAAAGTAAAAGAACTATTGAACTAATTAATAAAACTAGGACCTAGTATTTAAAAGAAACAAAGGAAAATAAAGTATTGGTTAATACAATTTTTAAAAAGAAAGAAAAGAATAAAATTAACAGTATCATGAATGGAGTGGTCTTACCTCTCATGAAGAGTTAATTAAGGCAATTATTAAAAACTATTTCATCCAAATATATGGCAATAAATAGGAAATTCTAGGTGAAATGGATAAATATTTACAAAAATATAAATTGCCTAGATTAACAGAAAAGGAAATAGAATACTTAAATAATCCCATATCAGAAAAAAGAAATTGAACAAGCCATCAAGGAATTCCATAAGAAAAAATCACCAGCACCAGATGGATTCACAAGTGAATTCTATGAAACATTTAAAGATCAATTGACCCCAATACTCCACAAATTATTTAACAAAATAGGCAAAGAAAGAGTCTTACCAAATCCTTTTTATGATACAAATATGGTATTGATTCCCAAGCCAGAAAGACCAAAAACAGAGAAAGAAAACTATAGACCAATATCCTTAATGATCATAGATGCAAAAATATTAAATAAAATACAAGCTAAAAGGCCATAGTAAATTATCACAAGCATTATTCACTATGACCAGGAGGAATTTATACCAGGAATGCAAGGATGATTTAATATTTAGAAAACCATCCTCATAATTGACCATATCAACAACCACACTAATAGAAATTACATGATTAACTCAAGAGATGTAGAAAAAGCCTTTGCCAAAATATAGCACTCGTTCCTATTGAAAACATTAGAAAGTATAAAAATAAAAGGACTTTTTCTCAAAATAATGAATGGTATTTATTTAACATCATCAGCAAATATCATCTGCAATGGGGATGAGTTAGAAGCATTCCCAGTAAGGTCAGGAGTGAAGCAGGGATGCCCATTATCACTACTACTACTTAATATTGAACTAGAATTGCTAGCAGTAGCAATTAGGGAAGAAAAAGAAATTGAAGGGGTAAAAGTAGGCAATGAAGAAACTAAACTATCACTCTTTGCAAATGACATGATGGTCTACCTAGAGAACCTGAGATAATCAACTGAAAAACTAGTGGAAATAATTTTTAACTTTAGCAAAGTTACAGGGTACAAAATAAACTCACACAAATCATCAGCATTCCTATATATATTCCAACAAAACCCAGCAGCAAGCGTAAGAAAGAGAAACTCCATTTAAAATCACTCTAGAACATATAAAATATCTAGGAATCTACTTGCCAAGACAAATTCAAGAATTAAATGAACACAACTACAAAAAAAAAGCTTTTCACACACATGCAACTAAATCTAAATAATTGGAAAATCATTAATTGCTCATGGGTTGGATAAGCTAATATAATAAAAACTACAATGCCACCTAAATTAATTTATTTGTTTAATTCTATTCCTATCAAACTACCAAAAATCTTTTTTTGTAGAATTAGAAAAAATTATTACAAAATTCATTTGGAACAACAAAATATCAAGAATATCAAGGGAAATAATGAAAAAAAAATTAAGGATAGTGGTCTAGCAGTACCAGTTCTTAAACTGTACCATAAAGCTGTGATCATTAAAACAATATGTTTTTGGCTAAGAGATAAAATGGTAGATCAATAGAATAGACTTGGGGTAAATGACCTCAGCAAAATAGTATTCAATAAATCCAAAGATCTCAGCTTTGGGGACAAGAACCCACTATTTGACAAAAACTGTCAGGAGAATTGGAAAATGGTATGGGGGAAATTAGGTTTAGATCAACATCTCACACCCTAAACTAAGATAAATTTAAAATGGGTAAATGACAAGTATAAAAAGGGAAAGTATAAACAAATTAGGTAAGCATAGAATAGTATATCTGTTAAATCTATGGGGATGGAAGGAATTTAAGACCAACCAAGAGTTAGAGAACATTACAAAATATAAAATAAATAATTTTGATTATATTAAATTAAAAAGTACAAACAAAAAGTACAAAAGTACAAACAAAGCCAATGCAACCAAAATTAGAAGGGAAGTAAACATTTGGGAAAACTCTTTATAACAAAAACAAAGGTCTAATTTCTCCAATTTATAAGGAACTAAGTCAATTGTACAAGAAACCAAGCCATTCTCCAATTGGCAAATGGTCAAGTAATATGAATAGGCAGTTTTCAGATGAAGAAATCAAAACTATCAATAATCACATGAAAAGGTGTCCTAAATCCCTCCTAATTAGTAAAATGCAAATCAAAACAATTCTGAGGTATCACCTCACACCTAGCAGATTGGCCAATATGACAGTAAAGGAAACTAATAAATGTTGGAGGGGATGCAGCAAAATTGGGACACATGCATTGCTGGTGAAGTTGTGAATTAATCCAACCATTCTGGAAAGTAATTTGTAATTATGCGCAAAGGGCTTTAAAAGATCACATGTCCTTTGATTCATCAATACCACTACTAGGTTTGTACCCCCAAAGAGATAATAAGGTAAAAGACTTGTACAAAAATATTCAAAACCATGCTCTTTGTGGTGGCAAAAAATTAGAAAATAAAGGGATGTCCCTCAGTTGGGAAATGGATAAACAAATTGTGGTCTATGATGGTGATGTACTATCATGCTGTAAGGAATGATGATCTGAAGGATTTCTATGTGAACTGGGAGAACCTCAATGAACTGATGCAGAGTGGAATGAGCAGAAACAGAAGAACATTGTACACAGAAAGTAAAACATTATGGAACAATCCAAAGTAGTGGACTTTGATACTAGTAGCAATGCAACTAGCCAGGACACTTCTGAAGGACTTAGGTGAAAGAATGCTACAAAAATCCACACTAAGAGAAGAACTATGGGAGGAGAGATACAAAAGAAAAACATATGGCATCACTTATCACATGTATATAAGGGTGTACAATTTGGGGCTTAGCCTTTAAAAGATCGCTCTATAGCAAAAATGAATAACATGGAAATAAGTATCAATTTATAACATTTGTACAATCCAGTGGAATTGCTTGTCAGCTGTGGGATGGGGGAGGGAAAATAAAGAAAATGAATTATGGAAACCTAAAAAAAAATTAAAAACAAATAAAAATAATTTTAAAAATTTAAGAATTAAAAAAACAACTGTATTCCTGTAATGGAGGTGATATTGTATAGTAGCAAGAGGCTAGGATTGAGAATGAGGATTCACTACTCCATTCTAACATTAACTAGTTTGGGGTGACTTTGCTCAAGTCACATTAAGTGATTGTGTGTCCATTTCTTCATTAGCAAAATGAAAAAAAAAATTGTTCTCGATGCTTTTTGTGTCCCATTCAGCATTAGATCTCATTGATCTCTCCTTTCATTCATGCAATTATTCATTCAATAACCATTCAGTACATGCTTCCTGTGTGTATATGACCGTGCTTGGCACTGAGTAAGGTTAAAAAGTTGACTAAAACGTGGTCTCTCCCTTCATTCAGTTCACAGTCTAAAGTCACAATAAGAATTAAGCATAAATAGCTGTAATACACACACTGATAAATGTACTAACAAGGACTAAAATCAAGTGCAATGTACCAAGTTCAATATTCACCATAGAGAAATCAGCAAATGGATCATGTTCGGTCAAAGGCAAGCTTTAAGAAAGCTGAAAGAAATGTTAAATAACAGTTTAATATGACATTCATTGTGTCTGTTACACAAATAAAGTTGTTTAACATTGATGTAAAAAAATATGACTAGTCATTTGGATTTAAATTTCAGAAACTTTCACCATTGAGAACCCCATTATTAAATGCATAGGTTTAAATTAAATGAGACTGATATTGCCCTGCCCATTAAATAAATGCCAATTGGTTGTCAGAAACAATTTTTCTGAGTCTTTCTGACAGTGTAAAGGGATATGCAGAGTATATATTACATAGAGCAACTGAGGGTGGGATCTGAAAGATGTAAAAAACCAAAATGAAGCCAGACGCCAACTGTGTCTTCCAGTATAAGCTGCCCATCTTCTCCCCATTTGTTTTTGGCTGCAAGGTCATCTCTGTCTATTAAAATATGGAAAGTCATGGGGCTAGGATTTGGTCAACACCTCAAAAAGAGAAAAAGTCAACCATAGGAATTGATTTTTCAAAAATTTCCAGGAAATGGTAGAGGTTTTGCCATTATGAATTCAGGAAAGTTTCCAAATACCTGGGTTTGCCTTATTCTGAATCTCAGGATTCTAAAGAATATCATTCCTATAGTTGAATAAAGCTAGTATCTGTGTTTGTTAGGGTCTATGCACATAATATGAACAGGATTGCAAAAGAAACTAAAGTTCAATGAAAATAAAGTTGTGATTTTTTCTGTCCTATTTCATAGAGCTCCTGAAATCGATCTAAATACTCCATGGATCCATAGGTCCCAGGTTAAGAAACTCCTAATCTTCCCTGAAAGGTAACTGGGTTGTATAATGAGTATGGTACTGGGCTTGAAGGCACAGTGACATGAGTTAAATCTTACATTAGATCCTAGTTGTGAGACCCTGGGCAAGTCCACTGGCCTCTTTTAGCCTCATCTATAAAACAGGGATAATACTAGTACCTATTTCATAGGATAATAATAAGGATAAAATAAGGTATATAAAGTCAACCTTCAAATACTATATAAAATGCTAGTTATTATTAACAATAATAATGTTGTCATTTCCATTGTAGAAATGCAAAAAGAGAGGACAAGGGAGGCTAAGTCAGTCATTCAACAAACATTCATTGGGTTCCTACTATATGCAAAGTACTCTGCTAGAAGTCATTGGAATTTCACAGGCTAACATGGGCACAGAAAGACCATTCCATAAAATACTGACCAGAAATATCATTAATGAGTTATTGACTTTATTCTATTATTTAACACCTAAAGTAGAAGGCATGTTTTCTTTGTGTAATGGTGTCTTGTCCAGCCTGGTAAAATAGAAGTCATTAGTCATTTATGCTTTGGTTTCCTGAAATTAACAAATAAATACTCATTTTAAAATTGTTTTCTAGCTATATTCCTTTATTTTTCTGAGTAAGCTACAAGGTTTTTTTTTTTCCTCTTTCTGGTCATAATTGCTATGAGAGGAAAAAAAGAAAGACAATGGTAGATTTCTTACAGATAGTTGTCTCTCTAAGGTTTGACAATTTGAAAAATATTCCTGATTCTCACTTTGAACATTTTACAAAGCAAAAAAAAATTAAAGAAAAGAGTTCTCCAATGTCACTTCTAGGATTCATTTCAAATTCAATAAGAAACCTGATGAAAAAAAGAATTAGGGAAACACTCCATCATCCTCCTCCAAAGAAGTATTGATCAAAGCCAAATTCTTGCTAAATAACATTTTGCACATAGAGATGAAAATCTTCAAAGCATTCTCCAAGAATTCCTTCAGTTACTTAGGCCTACCCCAAGTCTGAACAAATAACTCAGAAACAAAATGTTAAGTATGCCATTTAACATAAAAAGATCAATCTCACCTCAAGCCCTCTTACTAAATCCTGTTCTAATGCCTGAAAGGGACAGACTCATTCCACTTTAAGTGTTTCCTCCATTTTACATGGATGTCTGACTGCTATACGGGCCTTTACCAGCTTAAAAAGAAATCACTTGGTGGGGTGTCAGAGGAATGACAACTTACATTCAAAGAATTTGGAACTAGAAGAAATCTTAGGAATCATCTAGTCGAGGGATCAACAAACTACAGTCAGAGAATTAACACCCATCAATGTCCTATTTTTATAAAACATATAAGCTAATCTTAGTTCAAGGATGTATAAAAACAGATGACTGGTCAGATTTATCCCTTCAGCCATAGTTTTGCCAAACTCTGATTCTAATCCAACACCATTTTACAGATGAAAAGCTGAGGCCCTAAATGGTCAGGTGCTTGGTGCATAATAGACTGAAGCTAGGAAGACTAAGACTTCCAGTGATGATTTAGCCCTCCCCTGATAAAGGATTCTCAAGGAATAGGGCCTGACACGAAGTCAAATATGTGCTTATTCCTTTGAGATCCTCCAGTTATGCCTCATCTCCCATCATCTTGGGATATCATTTCCAAGATGGTAGCCCATTTGAATTCAGTCTGCTCAAACTTCACATGTGAGTTCACTCTGCTTCAAAGTTCCCCTATGACTAGAAATTAAGCATCCACACAAATGTCTTTGTCTTTTATCACTAGTAGAGGCACCAGAAATTATTTTCTCAGGCTTATAGTGAGTAAATTTGTACCTCTTACTCTCCTCTTCCTACTAATTGAGAGTCACCCATCTTCTTCCCTTGATACTTTTTTTCACTAAAAAACCCTCAAACCCTCCTAAAATTATCCTTGTAATTTAGAGAAATCCTCATCCCTCTCACATCAGTTTCCCATCCTGTTATTCCAATAAACCCCCTGACTTGAAAAGGAAAATAATATCTTTATAGTTCACTCAGGAGGGAGGGAAGAAGCCAAAGGCTTCAAGAAGAACTGGGAGGTGGGGGAGGCAAGGGAGGAGAGGGTTAGAGAAGGGAGGATGAGGTTTAGAAAGATATACTGATCCATCAGCCATCAATAGGGATTAGTAGGCAAGGCCCAGAGTAAAACCCAGAGCAGTTCCCCTGTGTACCAACATCCCTGTGTGACAGCACTCCTCAGCATTTCTCATTCCTACCTCAGGTTCCATTAGCAGTTCTCTCTAGTCAAAGTCAGAGGACAGCAGTCATTGAAAGAGGAAACAGTCTCCCCTCAGTTTACCTCTCTATTTCAACAAGTAAGAGTTTCCTTTTAGTTTACCTATTCTATTTCAAGTGGCACCCTAGTTTATTTTCTCTATTTCAATAAGAGATAGTTTCCATCAGTCCCATTTCTCTATTTCATACCTAAACCTACACTTTTGTCTCCATCCAACTAGGTCCTCTGATGCTTTTCAATATTTTTCCTTCTCTGCACTCCTTTTCCATTAATTCCTCTGGCACCCTTGCTTGAGCATTAATCAATTTGCTTTCATCCAAGATCTCTTCTTTTTGCACTATTTCCATGATTGTGCAATATTATGGAAAGTTTCTTCAGGGAAACCTGGCTGTCTCTAGAAGATACTGCATCCTTGGTCATCTTCTCCAGGACTGGCTTCTCTTTCTTTCTTATCTTTCTGCACAAAAGACCAAAAGAAAGGCAGTATATTGTTGTTCCTTGCTGCCACTTCTAGACCTTTCCTCTACTATCATCACAAAGAAAGAAAGCTATTCTTCCTTAAGGTTCATTTGATCTATCTTTATGGCCCTGTCCAAACCCATGTTCCTGTATTCTACTGTCTTTAAGACAATGCTATATGTTCCTAGAGGAAATTCAAGTATTCTAAGTTCATTTTAAATTGTCTTCTCAATGAGGGGATGGGGCTGAGGAGAGGAAGAGAATTTGAAATTTAAAAAAAATTAAATAAATGTTAATAATAAAAAAGGAATTGATTTTTAAAAAAATTATGTTATATCTTCATGGGGCCTCATAAAAAATTTCTAGAATTCCTTGTTTGATTCTCTATACCATTCCCCTTAATAGTAATTTCACATATTCTCTTTTTTCCCAAATCTTCCTAATGCCTCTCCATCACTCTTTCAGCAAATATCACTTCCTTATCATTTAATTTGAAAATCAAGGTCAACTAAATAAAAGAAAGAAAATCAAGGCCAAGTGTAATGAACTCACCTTTATCCCCACTTCTTCACATCTCAGTGGTCCTCTATCTGTACACCTCTCCTGTCCTTCTTTACTCCTAACCCTTAAAACAAAAGGTTCTTTTCTATTTAATAAGAAATAACCCTTTACCTGAGAGAAGCTTGCCTCATTGATCATTCTTTCTTTCTAATCTTTTATCTCTCCATATCTACTGATTCTCCATGCTTACAAAGATGCTCAATTAATCTTTATCTTTTGGAAAACCTTCCCCAAAACCTGGTAGCCCCTCCTTATATTTGACCTTTATTTCCCTACCCTTCATCACCAAAAATATGGAAAGAATCCTGTATATTTTCTTCTCAATCCATTGTGGTCTGACCCCATCACTTGACTAAAATTGCTCTCTATGAAGTTACCAATAATGTCTTCCTTGCTAAACCCAAATACCTTTTCTCATTCTTCCTCTTTCTTAGTCCTTGCTCAACTTTTGTCATTGATGACTCCTCCCTCAACCTCTCTCTTTCATTAATTTCCACAAGTGTTTCTTCTTCAATCCCCTCACCTGTACATATTTTATCTCACCAATCAATCTGTAAACTTAATAAACTTTAGAACTGTATTCTCTAAACTTCTACTCTTTATCTTCCCCATATGTAGCATAATATTCTTAACACAGTAGTTAAATACCTTATTTTGTTGAAATATTGAATTGAACAAGTTCTTGCACTTAAGCCTTCAACTCATACTTTTTGATCCAACAACACAGACTTTGTTGCAGCTCGTTATGCTTAATCCTCCATCCATAAAATGTACTTTATCTCTGGCTACCCACAGTGTCTGAAATACTCTCCCTGCTTTTCTCCAAATCCTGAACTTCTCCAGTTTTCTTGAAATCTCAACTCAAAATCCACCTTCATGAGAAGCCTTTCCGAGTGGTTCCCACCATTCTACTTCACTGTGTTATTAAAGCTTTCTTTCAGGAATAACCAGAAATTGATCTTACATTGTATTTCTTGTTGTTGTTCAGTAATTTCTCAGTCTTGTTCAACTTTTCATGACTCCAGTTGGAGTGATTTATCATTTCCTTCTGACTTTTTTTTACAGAAGGGAAAACATGGTTAAGTGACTTGCCCAGGGTTACAGAGCTAATAAGTACTCAGGGTCCTATTTGAACTTGGATCTTCCTGATTCCAGCTTGGCTCTCTATCCAGTGGGCCACCTAGCTTCTCTTTACATTTACATTACTACATATCTTGTAGATATGTAGTTATAGGCTTGTTGCCCACCCCATTAAAGTATGAGCCCTTTGAGGACAGGAACCATTTTTATTTTGTTTTTCTATTCATTATAATGCCAGTACTTACCATAGTAACACACATAGTAAGCATTTAATAAATACTTGTTGACCTGCTAACACTTTATCCTTCTGGAAGATTCCTAGACTAGAAGCCAGGTTACTTCTCTAGCTAACCTATTGATTCTTTGGTAGGACAGAATTTCTTACTGGAGGAGATCTGAACCTTCAAAAATTTCCCTAGAATTTCTCAAGATTACTAGAATTTCTCTAATCAGATATAAGGTAGGACTTTCAAGTACCCTCCCCCTGTCTAATCTATGTCTTATATCCACAAAAAGATTAAAAAAAAAACCAACTTTCCAATGTCTCACTTCTTTAGGAAGTGTTTGGTAAAGAAAATAATGCCAGTATCCTCTAAGGAAAAAGCATTTTGTTTTGCTTTTAAATCCTTGTCTTCTGCCTTAGAATCAACACTGAACATTGGTTAAGGCTAGACAATGGGTATTAAGTGACGTCCCCAGGGTCACACAGGTAGGAAGTGTCTATATCCAGATTTGAATCCAAAATCTCCTGTCTCTAGGTCTGGCTCTCAATCCACTGGTCCACCTAGCTGCCTCTGAAAAACTGCATTTGTAAAGACAAGCAAGCTAATAATAATAGCTTAACATTTTTGTATTGTATTAAGTCTATATATTTTATCTCATTTTATACTCACAAAAACCTGGTTGTTATTATCTCTGTTTTACAAAAAAAAAGGAAATTGAAACCAATGAAGATTAAGCGACTTGCCCAGGATCATTGACATTGCCCAGTTTAGGAAGTGTCTTTCAGCAGGATTTGAAAAACATAGGTCATCCTTACTGTAAGTCCAGTACTCAAGCTACTACCCTGCCTAGTGATACATGACATGAGAAAAAAGAGCTATGAGTTTTCCTACCATCTGAGGGTTACCCAGTACTTGAATTCGTGTTTAATTAGTTCATCTCCTCATTATTCAATTTAATAGAAGTTAATGTCTAAGATTAGTGCTTCTCTGCTGAGATCATCTCCAATTTATCTTACATATATTTTGTTTATACTTAGTTGTTTGTATATTGTCTTCTCCATTAAAGTGTCAGCTCCTTGAGGGCAGGGACTCTTTTTGCTTTCCTTATATTTCCAAGATATAACACAGTGCCTATCACGTAGTAGGTGCTTAATAAATCCTTATTGCATTGATCAGATTATTCATCTGGAAGCTATAGAGATTGGATTCTCCATAGGCAATAAAACCCAAATGGGAAAGCATAAGTGAGAGAATGTAAGTGAGAAGATAGTCTTCTCTAGCGTTGGAACCAAAAGGGAGACCTATTGAGAAAGGGCAAAAGGGGAAATGGACCCAAAAGACATGTAAAAGGAAGAGCTCCTTAAAAGAGAAGAGATTTAGAGCAAATTTAGAGCAAAAATGATAGAAAACATATGCAGAAGATTAAGATATAAAAATTAGGAAGATTGCAAAACAAAGTACCAAATCCTGAAACTTGAAAAAAGCTAAAATATCCCGGCTGGAGCAAGAACTGAATCATCTGATGTCAAAAGTAAGAAAATGGGAACAAATAGTGAAATTTTGTAAGAATCAAAGGAGGCACAGAAATGTGGCATGGTGTTGTTTTTTTTTAGAGGTTAAATGAGAGCCATTTAAAACATGTGCAAAAAACATCTGATATCAAATAAGGAAGTTCAAAACACAAAATACTTAGGAGAAAAAGACACTCTAGCTACTTCACAAATTCTCCTTTCAGTCCTTGAGTGGGTGTATTTGTATGGAAACATAATCTCTACTTTCAAACTCCCTCAAAGCCCAGTTCTCCACCTGAAGTTAGAATGTTATGTTTGTGATAATGTGATTATTTCTACAATAACTATAAAGCTATCAGCAAAAAGGGATTAGGGTTGGAACTGAGGAACTAGTCACTGCAAATTCTTCAAGTCACTAAAAACCACAAAGGTCAGGTGCCAAGCATCCAAGAGCACAGAGAATAGGGAATAAACTGGAAATAGAGGATATAATAATGGTAACTAGCATTTATGAAGAACTTTAAGGTTTGCAATATGCTTTACATGTGTTATCTCAGTTGATCCTTATAACTATGTTCCAAGGAAGATGCTATTATTATCATCTCCAATTTTCAAATGAAAAAAGTTATAACAATAACTCATTTTTATGGAGGACTTTATGTCATCTCAGTTGATTCTCACAATTCCATAAAGTGGATCTCATTTTTGTCCTTTTACAGATATGAAAACTGAGAATGACGGTTTAAGTAAGCAAGGTGTCTTGCTTCAGCAAGTGTGTGAAGCAGAATTGGAACTGAGGGCTACCTGCTTCCAAATCCATCACTCTATCTACTGTGCCACCTCAAGTGCAATTGGCAAAGATCTATTATCAATTATTTATCAAACTACGGCAAAGTGACTTCAGTTTCATCTAATGCTGTCAAAATTCGGAATACTAGACTGACTTCCTGGTGGTAGCACATAGTTTCTAGACTCTGGATAAGAAAGACATTATATTATGAGACTTTCACACAATTCCTCTTCACCTTCCCCATTAGGTCACTCAGGGATAAATATTATTATTCTGGATCCTTTTAGGGAGAAGGCTTAAAGTGACCCTCAACTCTGTCAAAAACTAATTCTACTTAATTCTACTGTTCAATTTAACAAATATTTCTCCAGCTACTCTAGCTGAACTCTGGGGCTGCAGAGCCAAAATAAAAGTCCTCTCCCTCAAGGAACTCATATTCCTTGGGTAGGTAAACACAAATAATCAATTACACACTATATACAAAGTAATATAAAGAGTATAAATAATACTTGCTGCAAAGAAGGATTGTTTATAGAATTGTTATCCTTAAAAAAAATAACCACACCTTCAATCTTAGATTCAATATGGTTATTGGTTCCAAGGCAAAAGAGTAATAAGGGCTAGGCAATTAGGGGTTAAGTGACTTGCCCAAGATCACACAGCTAGGAAGTGTCTGAGGTCTAATTAGAACCCCAGACCACCTGTCTCCAGGCCTGGTTTTCAATCCATTGAGCTACCTAGGTTCTCAGACTATTATCCTTTTTCATGAAAAAAAATATTTAAGAGGAGATGATCACGGATTGCCCCCTTGCCACATTGATAATGGTACCTTGATGAGGAATTTCTACCCTGATAAGACAGAGTTACCTCCTACTTGTTTCTTCATAACTAGGACTTCAAGGTACATATTGGGACCATAAGAAATTCCCCATCCAACATATTAGGAGTTCCTTACACACCTGCACTAAGTATATTTTGAGGAGCAGTGGAAAGAACACTGGATCTGGAGACAGATAATCCTATTTAATCCCTATATTAACCTGGACAAATTGGTTAAGCTTCTTGGACCCCAGTTTCTTGATCTACTACATGAAGAACCTAGAACCATGACCTTAACTGCTAACTTATTTTTAGATTCATACCAAGAAAACACATAAGCTCATGACTTAACATGTTTTGTTGTGACATGGTCGTTTTAATTACTGGTGGTATTCCTGCTTCCTTTCAAGAGATCATAGCCCCCATTATGATCTGGTGCTCAATTCTGAGAAAGAAAGGAGAAAGGAGAGAAAAGGAGGTGAAAGGAGAGGGTGAAGAAAGGAGAGGAAAGGAAGGGCAAAATGGAAGAAGTGGAGAAATACTTTGCTTATCACAAATGTGACAAGAGAAACAGAGGCAGCCAAAGCTAAATCTTTAATTTATATGTAAGAGAATTAATTTTTGACTACCCCATGCCCAGAAGGTCAAAAGCATAAGGTATGCTAATATCTTGAACTCTAGAGCTATGTCCAGGCACTGATCCATTTATGGGGTATGAATACCTTTTTCTGCTTAAGAAGGGAATATTAAGGATTGATGGAATACAAACTAGTTAGTTCCCTGGGGGCTTTAAATAGCTAAACCCTGGGAATATTAGAGAGTTACAAGCCAATAGCTTAAGGTAGAGAAGGTGGCAGAAGAGGGCTTTTTTTTCTCTTCTCCTTACATTCCACTAAATATAATGATCATATATTTGAATGGGTGCTATTAGAACAGTAGGATATAGTATATCTGGTAGGGAACAGATACATATGCTCCAGCATAACTGGGATGATAAAGTGACAAAAACTCAACTGTGACAACAGCAGTATCAAGGAACCAGACTCCTGGCAGTAGAGAAGAGAGCTCTTTGGAGAGGAACAGACAATCCATCAGAGCAAACCAGCAATTATGAAACACCCAAAGGGAGATGTGAGGATGATAGGAAGAGATAAAGGTACTTCCAGACCCTTGGATAGCAAATTCATAAAATGTCTTTGTCACATATTTCCTACACTTATATCTAAATAACACTGTATTGTATCAAGTCTGAACCCAGTCTTCCAATGTACAATGTTTATTTGTGGGAGAGTGTACCCCAGGATTTGGTGGGACTTTTTCATAAATATTGTTCATAACATGCTTTAGATAAGAACTAATTATGTCTACTAATTTTTAATGAGATGCACATAGTAGAAGTTCATATGCCATAATGTTATTAGTAGTGAAGACACAAAAGCCCTCTTAGGAATCCAACCTGCCAGTTGAAGTACATATTGAGAGAGTACTCTAGAGGTGGTACTAGATTTGCTTGCATACTTGCTTTTTCTTTCTTTCTTCTTCCCTTCCTTCCTCTCTCCCTCCCTACCTCCCTCTCTCTGTCTCTGTCTGTCTGTATGTCTCTCTTCATCTCTTTCTCTCTCTCTCCATCTTTTTTCCATTCTTTCCAGTCTTTCTTTTTTATTTCTTTCTTTTTTTTAAAAACTGAGTCTCCCTATCCTACCCAAGTTGAAAGTACAATGGCTACAGAGGTAAACTCCATCATTTTTCAGAGCAGGAGCTTTGACTTGCTCCACTTCCAATTTAATCTGGTCATCCCTCCTTAAACATCCTTGTCATCTTTCACTGGAAGAGGCTCACCATATTGTCCCTAAATTTAATGTATATAACCAATCAGCTTTAACCCACTGCAGTTCAGAACTCCTGTGCTCAAATAATCCATCAGCTTTAGCCTCCCCAGGATCAGGGTTTATAGGCTTGTTCCACCAAACCCATCCATTTAGTTCCTTTTAAATGTTTGATTTAGTTTAAAAGAAATCTTATAAACAAAGAGCCTTGCTGTTGTTTTCATTCTTGCTACATTGTTGTCTTTTTATAATGTTTCAGAATAATAATAAGGAATAAAGTGCCCCCTTCATGCCAATGTCTTGAAGGCAAATTCCTTGTCAAGAGTTAACTACTTGGAGAAATTAATCTTGAAGGAATCAGTCAAATAAAATCTTAGTGCCAATAACACTTATATAATCACAGAATATATAATCAACATAGCTTTTAGAAATATTCTCATGCTATTTTTTGACATTATTAACCTCCAAACTCAGCTAACATAATGAGCTGGATTCTTCCATATTTAAGCTACTTACCTGGTGATGGAATAGCTGTCTTCAGACATTTGAAAGACTGTCATGTAGAAAAGGGATTAAGACTTCTACTTAGTCCAAAGGACCAGACATAGAAGCAATGGGTAGAAGTTGCCAAGAGGGAGATTTAGGCTTAACATTGGAGACAATTTCTTCAATATTAGAATTGACCAAAAGTAGAAGTGGCTACATTGAGAAGGAAAGGATAATAGTCAACTACAACCATTAAACCAAAGGCTTATCAATGACCTATTGAAAATGTTCTAGAGTTGTGTTGGACTATATAGATGGTCTTTGAAGACTTTGAAGACTGGTGGTGCAGTGGATGGAGTGCTGAGTACAGGATCAGAAAGACCTGAGTTCAAAATGGGTCTCAGACTCTTACTAGCTAGGTGACTCTTGCCAAGTACTTAATTCCTACTTGTCTCAGTTTCCCTCATCTGAAAAATGGGAATATTAATAATGCCTACATCCCAGGGTTGTTGTGAGGATCAAATGAGATGATTGTAAAGCTCTAGCAAAGTGCCTGGCACATAGTAATGACTAGATAAATGTTGGTTATTATTATTATAATTTTAGGGAAATAGAGGGGGAATAGAAGGGGAAGTCATAGAATTCGATCTGTTATTTTATCATGTCGAGACAACTTTCCATTCATAGGTATCATCAACTTATCTATAATTCACTGTCTTATATAGTTATCTGGGGCACTGAAAGATAAAAGCACTTGTCCAGGATGACAAATCTCTAGTGTACCTCAGTCAAGAAAATCCCAAATAGGGTCATGAAGAGTTAGACATGGCTGAAAAACAAAAGTCTCAGAGGTGGGACCTGAACTCATTTCTCTCTGAATCTAAGATTATACCATTCTGGCTCTGGACAGTAATAATAAGCACTCATATATAATATCATACATAATATTAATGTGGTGATCTGAGTTCTAACTGTTTTCAAATCTGTGTTATGCTCTACCAGGAAGTAATAATAGGATGAGATGGCAAAATGTAGTAAAAAAAAAAGTTTGGAATAGAAATCAGAAGACTTTGTCCTGCCACTTAGCCAAATGACCTCAGATCAGACATCAAGTATTTCTGAACTTTGGTTTTCTCATCTATAAAGTGATGATAGAGCCAATCCTGCCTTAAAGATTGACTACATGGACTTTGGCAGAGCATTTCATCTCCTAACCTGAAAAAGTCTCTAAAACTGGAAATTACAGAAGAGTTGTGGATCTTCTTTGGTTGAGAGAACTTCTTCTTATCCTTAAATCAATGAAATGAGAGAAAGGGAAGAGAAGAAAGAGAGGAGAGTACAGCAGTGAAGGAAGAAGGAAAGGAGAAGGAGAGAGAGAAAAGAGAGAAAGGGGGAGCATAATAGTACCTTCCTTTCCTACCTCTACTTTGCAGAGCTCTTGTAAGTATGAAATGACATTTTGTGAAAGTAAAATCCCATACACTATTAAAAAAGACATTAGCCACATGAAAATGTGGTTTTAATTCATCCAGTGTATAACATAAATACTTGTCTTTGTCTCCTTGACAAAGGAGTAATTTTATCTTAGTTATTTTGAACTCTTGTTGCCCATCCGTGGCAGTTAAAGGCAGAAGAAAAAAAGTCTAATAATTAACATCCATTCTTTCCTTTAGTACTGCTTCCTATTTAGGCTTTTTTTTTTTTCTGAGTGGTTTGTCTGATCTAATTTTATCACCCTAAAAAAGACGCCTTCCCTCAACTTTCTCAGTGTTATAGGCAGAAATTCCTGCAAGCATGTCAAACGCATGAATGAATGAATAAATTGGCATAGTAGGAGGGCACATACAAAAAAAAAACCTGCCACGATGGCTGGCTGATTTCCCTAATTACTGGAGTTTTAATGAGATGACAAAGCTCCTGCTAAGGCTTACTCAAGCTTTATTAGAAGTCAGGAGGTTTTCAGTGTTTGTAACTTAGAAAGAGAGAGAGAAAATGACTAACAATAGAACAGTGTCTTATTCTGCTGAAAGCTGCTCTATATGAACAGTGTAAGCAAGTGCTTAACAAACAACAGATAAAAAAAAAAGTCAAAGGGAACTGATCCCAATAAACAAGGAGAAGGAAAATCAATGAAGCAAAACTGGACCAAGTGTCACGCTATTTCATCTTTTCTGCTAACAGTTCAATTTGGGTTTCTCTTGTGGGCCCCAACGCAAACAACTCAACATGTATTTGAGTTCATCGACAATTCTGCCCTTGATAGCTTTCTGCCAACTCTGTTCCTTCTTCCACTTTGTTCCTTCACTTGCTCACTCTAGACCTGCCTTATCTTCATCATGAATGAACGAATAAAAAGAAAGTAAGTACTTACTGTATGCCAACCATTATACAAAGTATATAAATATAAGTAAATCATCCTTTCTCTCGTAGACTTTTCTTTTTAATTAGCTTACAGTCACTTCTTCTCTCAACAGAAGAGATAGAGCCTGAACCCATGACTCCATTGTTCTAGAGAACTCTGAGATGAGGAAGCTCACTCTATTAATACAGGTCAACTCCTTCTCTGCAGTCTATAGACTTGTCAAGAGCAGAAGTGTCAACAACATCCCTGAGTGCTGCCAAAACCAGATTAAAACGTAGCTTTGAAATATTTAACAAAATAAATTCAAAGGTAATAAAATAGAAGTAATGTATTTTAAAATGGACTCACCAGGCAACTTGCAGAGATGCTCATGTACAGATTACTAGCCTTGGTTTATTCTTGAGTTGGGCACCTTGTTTTAACAATATGAAATCCTCAAAACTTTTTTTTCAATGGATTGCACACTATAGACCCAGAATAAGTGTTTGAATGAAAGGTGAAAACCACCTTCTCTCTCAGACTATGTGCTTCAGGCAAGAAGGCAGTAGACCAAGAGACAAAAGACCAGGTTTCTTGGTGAAGCTCTGCTGCCCATGTATCCTTTGGCAAGTCACAAATTCTCTAAGTCTCAGTGAAAAATGTACAAAATATTGTCTCAGCTGCTGATTTCATAGGATTATTGAGAGGAACCAAATAAGATCATCTTTAGGGAAGTGTTCTGTAAGTTCAATAATTTAATTACAACCATAACAATATAAATAATAGCATTTAATAACAACCAACATAAATGGAAGATATTATTTAACAATAATAGCTATTATTATTATTAGCAGCAGCTTAAATGTTTTGAAAGAGACAAACTGCTCAGCCTTAAAAATAAGCCACTCAGACTCTTTCAATATTGTTTTACACTCCTAAATGTCTTCTTGCCTTCCCCTTGTCACTTTTGAAATTTGAGTAAATGGGAAAATGTATAGCCATTGTCTCACATTATTCTGTATGCTGCGGACTATAACCAGTCTGTCCCTATGGTTATGTCTGTCTACTGCAGGAAAACCAACTCCAACATCAGCCAGTGGGGGAGAATAAAAAGAGTTCTTTGGAGTCAAATGACCTGGGTTCAAAATCTACCTTCTTCCCTTACTATAACCCTAGGGAAGTCACTGGTCCTCAGCTTTCACAAGTGGAAAATGAGAATGTTGGACTAAGCGTTCTTAAGGTCTTTTCCAGATCTTTGATGCCTATAATAGACATGTCTAATATATATATACATATATATATGTACATATATGTGTGTGTATAATTATGTATTATTATGTCTTAGAATAGATTCATGTCTCTCCCATCCCTAACCTATAGTCAAGACACAAGATAGAGAAATGATACTTGACAGTTGCTGAAGTCACACAGAATTATCATTATACAGCAAAAATTCACTAACTCTTTTGCAGTGATTTGGGCACTGAAGAACATGGATACAAACCCCACCTCAAACACTCAATAGCTCTCTACCTCAGTTTCCTCATCTGTGAAATAACAGTTTGACCTGATGACTTCTAACATCTCTTCTGGCCCTAATCTATAATTCCATTTTATTAATACTATCCTCATTCTAAATGTTTTCAGCTTAATGTAAAGAATTAAAATTAGATTCCCAACCCCTTCCAAAAAAAATCATTAGAGAATTAGCCTCACCAGATACATGAATTTCCATTTTTTCCCTCCTTTCAGGCTTTTCATAAAGCAAGAAATTACATCCACTTTCATTTATGTTGGTTTTCAAATAGTATTTGCAGAATGACTTTGTTCCCTTAATCTCCTTTCCAAAAGACATGACAAATGTGGCTTTAATTGTCTTTGTCTCACTCCCCAGATGTGCCATTTGATTCCCATGAAACTGACTTCTACAACAGCAGAGAAATTGTGAAGACTTGTCTCATGGAGTTACTTGTCAAGAAGCTCTCCTTCCCAAAGGCTGCTAAAGCTATTTGTTGTGTACAACTGCTCTCATTGGACAGTGCTGATACCATTTATGAGTGGCCTCTTAAAATTGGACATCTGACAAGTACCTTTTCATTGTCCCGAACACATTCTTTACTTGCTTTCAGCTGCCCCTGGCTCAACTCGACTTAAAGTAATGAAGTCTGTCATCTGCTCCTTCCATCTCTTTACTCTGTGGGTGGTTTGCATAGGGTCCTAATCAGGACAGGTTTTTTTTTCCTCCCTGATAGATGGAGCCCCACCAGACTGTCCAGAGACTGGGAATGGAATTGATTGTTCAGAAAAATGAAACCATATACCATTTCAAATAACCAGAAAAAATGCTAATTCTTAAAACAGACTTTAAATTCTCTAGAAAGCAATACCTTGTACTATAAAGAAAGGAGAATAACCATATGGCCATCACATATTAAAACAATGAGAAATAGTTATTTGAGCATTTCTCTCTCCCTTCTCTCCCATCCCTCCATCAGCCCCTTTCCTTCTAGAACTTGTGAGGAAGCAGCATAATGTAGTAAAAGTCAGCCAATTAATCATCTGACAGCTACTTCATAAGGGCTATGTAGATCAGTAGATATCAGGAAGTGTACTGGGGAGTATCACAGTACTTGCATAACAGAAAAGACCTGGGTTCAAATCTCAGCCTAGACATTTGCTAGCTCTATAATCATAGGCAGTTACTTAACCTCTCACTGCCTTAGTTTCCTTATATATAAAAGGAGTGGAAATAGACTTGACTTCTGAAGTCCCAGATCTAAATCTCTAATCCTATGCTCCACACACTGTATTAGATGCTATTGATTCAAAGACAAAAACTAAACAAATTCATTCTATCAGGAAAGAGAGTATATATTTAAATAAGTTCCAAATATAAATATGAGCATATGAATATATACTCACTAGCAATCCAGAGAGGCAGGAATTAGGAAGAGCCTTATGTATAACATAAATTGAGCTCTGAAAAAAAATCATCAGAGATCATAAGGGGTAAAGGTGAGGAAGGAGTATATTCTAGGCATGGAGAACAACTAATTCAAAGAATGTTACATTTGAAATCAGAGGTTCTGGTTTCAAATTCTGAACTCTAACACTTACTACCTATCTGACCTTGAGCAAATCAATTAACTTCAGTTAGCCTTCGTTTTCTCATGTTCAAGAGAAAGAAATTGATCTAGATGATTTCTCAGGTCTCTCCCAGCTCTAAATATATTATCCTTAGACTAGTTTCTAAAAATATTTTAATACTTGGTATCAATAGTCTTTGCATTGTCTTTATAATGCAAATAAATTTTATCTTGTTGAAGAAAAATCTCTAGAATATAATACCTCTATCCACATTGCAAGAAGGAAAATAGATGCATGAACAAGCTAAATCATGTATTAAGTGTCAGCAATCAGCTTCCATGCTTCTTTAATACACTCACTCAAATTATTCTCATCAATTTATCCTTGACAAACTACTCCAAACATCTACACTGACTATGATTTCTGTGGCAGCTGGGACCATGTACCTTTCTCAACTCATTATTCCATGTTAAATCAAGTGCAGAAGACAAAGGATCCATCCCCTCAGCGCAGCTTCCCCAGGAGAAACCGTCTGTGATATCCATTTGCTGGTACTGGGGCCAACTCCCCTGGAACCTTTCCTAAGTGACCCTGGATTTCCTCCTTCCCACCCTGAACCAGCTGGTGTATTCCCATCAGGACTTCTTAGGCCAAGTTTCCGTGAGACCTTTACCATTTGAAATCTGTGTTTTCTCTGGTGATTGCTTTTCACCCAGAGGATAGAAAGAAATCTTTGTAAGTACTTAACTGAATCAATTGGAGGCCACAAGTGGGTCCCCAGAACTCCATGCATGTCTCATTGAGCAGTGTTGCTTTGATGATTCTCCCTCTTCTCTAGAACACACCCATTCCTCCCAAGATTTATATGAGAGTGCCAGTATCCATTAGTGTAAATCATTTTTGCCTCTACTTTGGGCCAGGTGGAAATCAAGGTTCAGATTCTCCACGTCAAGGACAATTTGTTTACTCATTTAGCAAAATCAACAGGGCAGGAACTTCCTGCAAAGGAAAAGAATTCTGGAACAGCAGAGCCTTAAGTGCTCTATCCATGCAACTGGTATCTTAAAGCAGTTCCAAATTGCTCTTGTGGATCATTTTAAACAGTGAAATCTACAACAACAACAACAACAAACCCTCACAAAAATGGGGGAAATGTAGCACTAAGTAGAGAGCAAAAAAGGACACTTGTTGACAGTATGAGAGCTGAAGCAAAAAGACAGAGAGAACATTGCTTTGTTCAACCTCAGCTGGGAATGTACCTATGAAGAATGGACAGTGAGCAACTCCGATTTTTCACTGCTCTACATGTGTCCACAAATTACAGCAAAAAATTATTTCACGGTTATAAATAAATTTTAGTAAGCAGGCAAATTCACTAAGATCTATAAATAATGAGAACTCATGGCATATGAATACCTCCAAAATCCTTGATCACGGAAGACTTGGGCAAAGGCATGAGCAACAAACCATACAAAATGAGAAGCTGTGGGTGGGTTGTAGTGATAGAAGAAGTTTCCACATCACTGAAATAACAATAGCTTTAAAATAATAAAGCCTTTTTCTTCCCAATTCACTGAAAATAATCTATCTTTTTTATATTGAATAGTAGTGCAAATTATAAGGAAATTCTTATTTCCTTATATAAACAACAACATAATAAACTTCATATCTGAATTTCCTAGACAGGAAAAAATAAATTACATGAGACACATTTCCTACATAATGGGGTGAGTTTTTTTGAGGGTCATTTCTCAAATATCAGTAAAAAATATCTTAAACTTGAAAATAATACTGAAAGCCCAAATTAAACCATTTATTGAAGACTTTTTCAACCCTACTATATACCTTTGAAATGAATTCAAATAATAGATTAGGCCAGTCATATTATTCTAGGTAACTCTTCCAGATAAGACATGAAATTATGTAAAAATCATTAAGTGAAATTTCCAAAATTGCATTCTCACTCTTCTTTCTATTGTTTCACTAGAAGTATTTTTTAAATAATATGATCATGGTTTTTTTCCCCCAAAATAAAAAATAATTCCAAGAATATGCAACACATATTTTTCAATTAGAAAATAAAAATTGAACTTTCTCTTGGTCATCTAAAACCAAAATTAGCTAAAAGGAAAGGAAAACATAAAGGAAATATGACATGTATATGAGCAAGTAAAACAGCATTCATTAACCAACATCACCTAGGGCTGTCATTCTTTTTCTGTTAGACAATTGCCACTAATCTTTGTTGTCTGATTTGGATTCCATTGGTCATTAACTATTGAGGTACTATTCAGTCCATATCTGGTCTACTGGGTACAGTACTCTGTACCATATCCTGGAAAGGATATTTATACATTTGAATGCATCCTGAAGATTGCAACCCACATGTTGCAACAACTAGAAAAGATGACCTATAGTGGAAGGCCTTCATGATTCAGAAAGGACATGATGACTTAGTATTTTAAGGACTGGTGTGTGAAATAGGAATAAAGACAAAAATTTCTCACTATTAAAGTTGTCCTAAAGTAGAACAGAATGCCTTGGGACGTAGTGGGTTGTCTTTCACTGAAGATTTTTAAACAGAGGCTGGTTGACCACTGCTATAGATTTTCTACAGGGAATTCTTGACTAAGCACAGATTGTACAAGTTGTTCTCTAAGGTCTCTTCCAACTCTGAGATTCTGTTATTGTTCAGAAATAGGGTTCATGAACGCACAAAGCTGTGTACCATATTTCATTACCTCCTGTAAGAATTCATCACTTCTACTCTTCTCTGTCCATATTATCATTCTTCCCCAAGTGAACCCAACCCTAAAGACCTCCCTATCTGCTAGTTCCAAGAGTAACAAGATTGCAATTTTCTCACTGAGATGACTCTATGCCAACCTTCTAGTGCATTATCTTCCCCAGAAGAAGACTACCTTGATGAAAATTCCCATTTGCATAGGGGTTTGAGTTGTTACCTTTTTATCCTCACCAAAAAGCTATAAACTTCCTTTTATAGTTATTCCCTATTGGCCAGGACATGGCACTTATGTATATCTGTTTCTCAGATTCAAGTCTTTCCTAGTGCTCAGAAATCACTCTGTAAATAGTTTATTTGTACTTAATTATTTGTATGTTTTCTCCCCTATTTGACTGTGAACACCTCAAGGGCAAAGACTATCTTTTGCCTTTCTTTGTATTCCCAGGACTTATCACATTGTCTGGAACATAGTTAGGGTTTAATAAATGTTTATTGACTGACTGGACCAACTAATAGGTTTCTTCCATTTCATTCAAGACCATGTCACTATTGCAAATTCCACTTGTGTTCCCTTAAAGTAGCCTCCAGACAAATCAAGCTGGGTAATGGTCAACAGAGATACATCAATATTATAAAACACTGTAAGATGCTGCTGTTCCTTTCTTAGTCATTAGCATTGTTCCCAACTTATAGACAATTCTGATTAAGCTGCTTGAGAAGCCAGATCTGGGCAAATCCAAATTATGCAACTATATATGAGAACAATGAAATCTCCTACCAACTTTTGTAACCTATGGTAGCTTTTAATAGTTGATCCAAATTTATTATAAATTTGACCATTGACTCTATTAAAAAGACTATGGTTTCTGACAGCAAAGGAAAGTAATAAATGTTGTTGAAGGGGATGTGGCAAAACTGGGATATTAATGCATTGCTAGTGGAGTTATGAATTGATCTAACCATTCTGGAGGGCAATTTGGAACTATGCCCAAAGGACCTTAAAAGACTGTCTGCCCTTTGATCCAGCCATAGCACTGCTGGCTTTATACACCAAAGAGATAATAAGGAAAAAGACTTATAAAAAATATTTTAGCCACACTTTGTGGTGGCAAAAAACTGGTTAATGAGGGTATGCCCTTCAATTGGGGAATGTCTGAACAAATTGTGGTATATGTTGGTGATGGAATACTATTGTGCCCAAAGGAATAATGAACTGGAGGAATTCCATGTGAACTAGAATGACCTCCAGGAATTGATGCAGAGTGCAAGGAGAAGAACCAGAAGAACATTGTACACAGAGACTGATACACTGTGGTACAATCGAATGTAATGAACTTCTCTACTAGCAGCAATGCAATGATCCAGGACAATTCTGAGGGACTTATGAGAAAGAACACTATCCACATCCAGAGAAAGAACTATGGGAGTAGAAACACGGAAGAAAAAACAACTGCGTGATCACATACAGTCAATGGGGATATGATTGGGGATGTAGACTCTAAATGATCATCCTAATGCAAATATTAATATATGGAAATAGGTCTTGATCAATGACATATGTAAAACACAGTGGAATTGCTCGTTGGCTATGGGAGGGGAATGGGAAGAGGTGAGAGAAAGAACATGAATCATGCACCCATGGAAAAATATTCTAAATTAGTTCATTAAATAAAAACAATTTAATTTAAGACTAAAAAAAAAAGACTATGATTTCATTAACTTCTATTTGTCCAATTATCATTTTTAGAAAGTTATTTTCTTCCTTGAGCCTTTGTGTTTCTTTTTTGCATTTAACTAATCCTACTCTTAAAGAGTTGTTTTATTCAGTGTTTTTGTCCTCCATTTTATTTTGATCAATTCTGTTTTAAAGGGTATTGTTTTATTCAGTGAATTTTCCTCAGCTATTGAATTTTCCTGTCAATTCTTCTCTTATTTGATTTTTTTTTACTTCTTTTCAAGTTCTTCCAGGGACTCTTTTGAGACATGACATCTTTTCCACCCTTTCACACTTTCCTTTGCTTCATGTGTTTTCTTTTTGGCATTGTTTTCTTCTTCTGCTTCATATTTTCATCTTCACTGTCACTTTCTAAGGTCAGGAGATTTTTTTTTGTCTTTTGCTTATTTTTTTTAATTGTTTTATTTCCTCCATTACCTTATCTATCTGTTAAGATTCTTCTCTATCTCTGAGGTAGAGGAAACTTTTATAGGCCTGCAGAGTTTGCTTCTTTGGTACTTGGAGTAGGATTGGTTGTTCCTGTTCTTCACAGTGTGTCTGATCAGAAATATCCCTGCTGGCATGCTCTGGGGAGGTTTACTGCTATTTTGTCCAGATATATTTACTACTCCATGATACCAGTTCCCCCACTTTCTCGTGTTTTGTGTTGTCTGGTCCCCACTCCACTGATTCCCTGCTTCCCTGCCTTGGAATCCACCATCACATAGGAGTAAGTAGTTTACTTCAGTATAGTTCCAGCACCCTTTCTCTATTCCCCTGTAGTCCAGGGCTCTGCTACCACATGGAAGAGGGTGGGACACTGCAGTTCCATTACTCTTCTGTGCTCCTTTGAAGCCCCAGGACTTTGGTGCCAGGTAAGAGTTTGTAGATTTCCTGCCTTCTTTACCTGTATAGAGTGGCTTAGCTGAGTTTGTTTCCATTCTGCAGTTTCATTGCCTTTGAAAGAGACACAGGGACTTCTGGGTAAACATGGAGGCAGTCTAGATACAGGACTCTTCCTCTCCTCAGTAGCTACTGATATAGACTATCTCAAAAGGCCAAAGAACCCAAATTCATATAAACAAAGGGAATCTATAGTAGGGTGAAGAAGTGAAGGTATGTGGGACTTGGGCATTTCCACACTATAAGGGGGTGAAAAAGCTCCCACCAAAAGGCGAGCTGATCTACCTTCCCCCACTGTACCTACGGAGCCAGAGTCAGAGCCAGCGTGCACGAGAATCAGTGAGTGAGTGAGGGGCACCTCTAGAGAGAGTGAGGGGCACATCTAAGTCCTTGGCAGCTGAATAAGACCACCAAAGACCTACCCCTGAGATCAGGTATACCAGAAACCCCCACAGACTGAAGAGCTCTGACCGTGGGTGCTCAGTGGAAGATAGTACAGAGAAGGGCAGAAAACAGCAGAAGCTGTGGAGATTCAAGAGCTGGCCTCAGGCAAAATCCTTGCTCCTATAACTCTATACACAGAGAGCCTGCCCATCTCACTCAGATTTCTGACTAAAAAGGGAAGTAAAAATCTCCACTGTGATGGCAAATAGTGCCCAGGAACAACAACCTCTCTCCACTAAGAAAACAAGAAGAAGGGGTTGACCCTGGAAATTTTTTACGGAGAAAAAACCCAGGCTACAGAGAAAATAGAAGAGGAAATACAAATAAATGCACCAAAACCTTCCAAAATATGGAAATTGTCCACCAGCTCTTGAAGAATTTAAATTGGAGCACATCAAAAAGATGGAAGCCTTTTGTCAAGAAAAGTGGGAAATTGTTCAAGGAGAAAATAACAGTTTAATGGGCAAGAACTCCCATTGGAGAAATAGCTGGAAGTCATGAAAAGCAGGATAGACCAAACTGAAAAGGAAAACCAGTCTCTAAAATCCAGAATTAGGCAATTGGAAGACAACGATCTTGAAAAACAGCAAGAATTAATAAAGCAAAGTCAAAAGATAGACAAAATAGAAGAAAACATAAAATATCTAACTGAGAAGATGACAGATCAGGAAAACAGATCAAGGAGAGGCAATTTGAGAATTATTGGTCTACATGAAAAGCCAGAAATAAACAGAAATCTTGACATCATAATACAAGAAATTATCCAAACAAATTGCTCTAATGTTCTTGAACAAGGGGGCAAAATAGACATTGAAAGAGTTCGAAGAACACCCTCTACACTAAATCCTCAAAAGACAATGCCCAGGAATGTGATTGCCAAATTCAAGAGTTTTCAAGTTAAGGAGAAAATTCTACAAGAAGCCAAAAAGAGACAATTAAAATACCAAAGAGCACTAATCAAGATTTTACAAGATCTGGAAGCCTCCACACAAAAGCACCGCAAGGCTTGGAATATGAAATTCAGATAGGCAAGAGAATTGGGTCTCAAAACAAGGATAACCTATCCATCAAAACTGCCTATATACTCCCAGGGGAAAGTATGGGCATTTAACAAAATAGAAGATTTTGAAGTATTTTTAAAGAAAAGACCAGAACTAAGTGGAAAGTTTGATATCCAAATACAAATATCAATAGAAACATGAAAAGGTAAATAAGAAAGAGAGGGGAAAGGGGAAAATATTTTTATTCAAACTTTCCTCTTTAAGGGCTACAATAAGATCAAATTATTTATATTAATATATGGGGAAAATGTTATTTGTAACTCTCAAAAATTATACTCACTATTATAGTAATTAGAAGAATCATTCACAGGAAGAGATTAGGGTAATAAGTGCTATAAAATAATATGAAAAAAATAAAAATGTAGGGAGAATAAAAGATGACACCAAGAGATACTTGAAGAAATAAAATAAATAGGATAATCTTTATCACACAAAGATACATATGGGAAGGGGAGGGGAAGAATACTCTTATAAGGAGGAGAGGAAGAAAGTACTAATAGGTAATACTTAAACCTTACTCTGGGTGAAATCAATTCTTAAAGGGAAGAGCATCTAGATCCATTGGGGTCTTGGATTCTCTCTTACCTACAGGGAAAATGAGAAGGGAAAATGTAGGGGGGTAAGGGGGAGGGAATACAAAAAGGGAGGGAAATAGAGGGGGGAACTTAACAGATCCTTAAAAAACAAGAAGGGAGGAAAAAAGGGAGGGGCCAGAAAGGGAAGCATATTAAGGGAGGGGGTTAGGGGGGGTTGATTAAAAGCAAACAACTGTTTTAAAAGGATATAGCAAAAGAAGAAAGGACAGAACTAGCAAAGGACATCAAAATGCTGGGGAATACACAAATGACAATCATAACTTTGAACGTGAATGGGATGAACTCACCCATAAAACAAAAACAAATAGGAGAGTGGATTAGAATCCAAAATCCTACCATATGTTGTCTATAAAAAACACACCTGGGGCGGGTAGACACTCACAAGGTTAGAATTAAAGGTTGGACCAAAATCTACTGAGTCTCAACTGATAGAAAGAAGGTAGGAGTTGCAATCATTATATCCAACAAAGCCAAATTAAAAATAGATCTTATTAAAAGGGATAGGGAAGGTAAATCCATCCTGATAAAAGGGAGTATAGGCAATGAGGAAATATCAGTAATCGACATGTATGTACCAAATGGTATAGCATCCAGATTTCTAAAGGAGAATCTAGGGGAATTGAAGGAGGAAATAGATAGTAAAACTATACTAGTGGGAGACCTGACCCTACCACTATCAAATTTAGATAAATCAAAACAAAAAATAAATAAGAAAGAGGTAAGAGATGTGAATGAATTCTTAGAAAAATTAGAGTTAATAGATATATGGAGAAAAATAAAAAGGGACAAAAAGGAATACACCTTCTTTTCAGTAGCACATGGTACATTCACAAAGATTGACCATGTACTAGGTCATAAAAACATGGCAAACAAATGCAGAAAAGCAGAAATAATAAATGCAACCTTTTAAGATCATAACGCAATAAAATAATAATCATTAAGTGTATAAGGTGAGTCAAATCAAAAATTAATTGGAAATTAAATAATATGATTCTCCAGAATTGGTTAATTAGAGAACAAATCATAGAAACAATTAATAATTTCAATGGAGAAAATGACAATGATGAGACATCCTTTCAAAATTTGTGGGATGCAGCCAAAGCAGTACTCAGAGAAAAATGTATATCCTTGAATTCATATATTAAAAAATTAGGGAAGGCAGAGGTCAATGAATTGGACATGCAAACCAAAAAACTTGAAAGCCAACAAATTAAAAATCCCCAGAAGAAAACTAAATTAGAGATTTGAGAAATTAACAAAATCAAAAGTGAAAGAACTATCAAACTAATAAATAAGACTAGAAGCAGGTATTTTGAGAAAACAAACAAAATGGACAATGTATTGGTCAATCTAATAAAAAAAGGAAAGAAGAAAACCAAATTAACAGTATCATAAATGAAAAGGGAGACGTCATGTCCAATGAAGAAGAAATTAAGGCAATCATTAAAAACTATTTTGCCCGATTATATGGCAATTAATATGCCAATCAGGGTGATATGGATGAATAGTTACAAAAATATAAATTCCCTAGATTAACAGAAGAAGAAATAGAATTCTAAAATAATCCCATATCAGTCAAAGAAATTAAAGAAGCCATCAAAAAACTCCCTAAGAAAAAATCCCCAGGACCTGATGGATTCACAAGTGAATTCTATCAACATTCAAAGAATTCAGAGGGATACAGGAGAAAAAAACACTATCCACATTCAGAGGAAAAACTGTGGGAGTAAAAACACCAAAGAAAAACAACTGCTTAATGTCATGGGTTGAAGGGCATATGATTGGGGATGTAGACTCTAAATGAACATCCTAGTGTAAATATCAACAACATGGAAATGGGTTCTGATCAAGGACACATGCAATACCCAGTGGAATTGTGTATCGGCTATGGGAGGGGTGAGGGAAAGGGAAATGGAATAGAAAATAATTTCTGTAACCAAGGAATAATGTTTGAAATTGACCAAATAAAAAAATAATGTTAAAAAAATCATTCAAAGAACAGCTAATCCCGATACTATACAAACTATTTGACATAATAAGCAAAAAGGGAGTTCTACCAAATTCCTTTTATGACACAAATATGGTACTGATTCTAAAGCTAGGCAGGGCAAAAATGGGGGGAAAATTATAAACCAATCTCTGTAATGAAAATAGATGCAAAAATCTTAAATTGGATACTAGCAAAAAGACTTCAGCTAGTCATCACGAGGGTTAGTCACTATGATCAGGTAGAATTTATACCTGGAATGCAAAGATGGTTCAATATTAGGAAAACCATCCACATAATTGGCCATATCAACAAGCAAGCCAACAAAAATCACATGATTATTTCAATAGGCACAGAAAAAGTCTTTGACAAAATACTACAACACTCATTCCTAACACTAGAAAGTATAGGAATAGAAGGGTCTTTCCTAAAAATAATAAGCAGTATATATCTAAAACCATCTGCAAACATCCTCTGCAATGGAGACAAACTAGAAGCCTTCCCAATAAGATCAGGAGTGAAACAATGATGCCCATTATCACCTCTATTATTTAATATTGTACTAGAAACACTAGCAGTAGCAATTAGAGAAGAAAAGGAAATTGAAGGTATAAAAATTGAAAATGAGGAGACCAAGCTATCACTCTTTGCAGATGATATGAAGGTCTACTTTAAGAATCCTAGAGAATCAACTAAAAAACTAGTGGAAATAATCAACAACTTTAGCAAAGTTGCAGGATACAAAATAAATCCACATAAGTCATCAGCATATCTATATATCTCCAATGCATCTCAGTAGCAAGAATTAGAAAGAGAAATTTCATTTAAAATCACCTTAGACAATATAAAATACTTAGGGATCCATCTGCTGAGACAAACATAGGACCTATATGTACACAACTACAAAACACTTTCCACAGAATTAAAACTAGATCTAAATAATTGGAAAAACATTAACTGCTCATGGCTAGGATGAGCTAACATAATAAAAATGAGAATCCTACCCAAATTAATTTACTTATTTAGTGCCATACCCATTGAACTACCAAAAAACTTTTTTACTGAATTAGGGGGAAAAAAAAACATAACAAAGTTCATTTGGAAGAACAAAAGATCAAGGATATCCAGGGAAATCATGAAAAAATAATGTGAAGGAAGGTGGCCTTGCTGTCCCAGATCTCAAACTATATTACAAAGCAGCGGTCATCAAAACAATTTGGTACTGGCTGAGACAGAAAGGAGGATCAGTGGAATTGACTTGGGGGTAAGTGACTTCAGCAAGACAGTCTATGACAAGCCCAAAGATCCCAGCTTTTGGGACAAAAATCCACTATTTGATAAAAACTGCTGGGAAAATTGGAAGACAATGTGGGAGAGATTAGGTTTGGATCAACATCTCATACCCTACTCCAAGATAAATTCAGAATGGGTAAATGACTTGAATATAAAGAAGGAAACTATAACTAAATTAGGTGAACACAGGATAGTATACATGCCAGACCTTTGGGAGAGGAAAGATTTTAAAACCAAGCAAGACTTAAAAAAAAAATCACAAAATGTAAAATAAATAATTTTGATTACATCAAATTAAAAAGTTTTGTACAAACAAAACCAATGTAACCAAAATTAGAAGGGAAGTAACAAATTGGTAAACAATCTTTATAACAAAAACCTCTGATAAAGGTCTAATTACTCAAATTTATAAAGAGTTAAATCAATTGTACAAAAAAATCAAGCTATTCTCCAATTGATAAATGGGCAAGGGACATGAATAGGCAATTTTCAGTCAAAGAAATCAAAAATATTAATAAGCACATGAAAAGTGTTCTAAATCTCTTATAATCAGAGAGATGCGAATCAAAACAACTCTGAGGTATCACCTCTCTCCTACCAGATTGGCTAACATGACAGCAAGGGAAAGTAATGAATGCTGGAGGGGATGTGGCAAAGTTGGGACATTAATGCACTGCTGGTGGAGTTGTTAATTGATTCAACCATTCTGGAGGGCAATTTGGAACTATGCGCAAAGGGTGATAAAAGACTGTCTGCCCTTTGATCCAGCCATACCACTGCTAGGTTTGTACCCAAAAGAGATAATAAGGGAAAAAAAAAACTTGTTCAAGAATATTCATAGCTGAGCTCTTTGTGGTGGCAAAAAATTGGAGAATGAGGGGATGCCCTTTAATTGGGGAATGGCTGAACAAAGTGTGGTATATGTTGGTGATGGAATACTATTGTGCTAAAAGGAATAATAAAGTGGAGGAGTTCCATGGGAACTGGAACAACCTCCAGGAAGTGATGCAGAATGAAAGGAGCAGAACCAGGAGAACATTGTACACAGAGACTGATACACTGTGGTACAATCGAATGTAATGGACTTCCCCATTAGTGGTAATGTAATGATCCTGAACAACCTGGAGGGATCTATGAGAAAGAACATCATCCATATTCAGAGGGAAAACTGTGGGAGTAAAAACACAGAAGAAAAACAACTGCTTGAATACATTGGTTGAGGGGATATGATTGGGGATGTAGACTCTAAATGAACATCCTAATGCAAACATCAACAACATAGAAATAGGTTCTGATCATGGACACATGTAATCCCAGTGGAATTGCATGGAGGCTACAGGGAGAGTGGGGGGAGAGGAGGGAGGAATAAAATATGATTTCTGTAACCAAGGAATAATGTTTGAAATTGGCCAAATTGAAAAAAAAAATTCAAATAGAAAAGAAAAGAAAAGAAAAGGAAAGGAAAGGAAAAGAAAAGAAAAGAAAAGAAAAGAAAAGAAAAGAAAAGAAAAGAAAAGAAAAGAAAGGAAAGGAAAGGAAAGGAAAGGAAAGGAAAGGAAAAGAAAAGAAAAGAAAAGAAAAGAAAAGAAAAGAAAAGAAAAGAAAAGAAAAGAAAAGAAAAGAAAAGAAAAGAAAAGAAAAGAAAAGTCAGGCTACTCCAAGATCTGCCACTTTTCACAGATGTTTCATTGCCTTAGCTATTTTCTCCTCTAACACTGTTGAGCCATGTTCCTCCAGCTTTCCTTTGTTTTGAGGTGGTTTATTTACTTTTTGTGTGTGCATGAAGGAATCAGAGGAGCAGAGCGTCCTTTACTCCAGGAGCAGAGAATCTTTTACTCTGTCATTTTAGCTCCCAATATCCATTTCCACATGAATCTATTAAAAGACTCTGAGTTATTAACAGCTGACATTTAATTAATAAATGAGGAAATTTGCTTCCTAAATGAATAGTTAAATTAGATTTCTAATATGTCCTTTATTTATACTGCTATCACCACCAAAAATAGCAAAGGTACATCAGTATTTAATGTTTTAAAAGGCTGCTAAATATTTTAATTGTGCTTGAAACAAAAGTCATATTTTAAAGTTAACTTAAAAAATAAGAACACTGTTTCTAATCTTACTATTACCTCTGGAGTAAACAGATCTGTTTTTACAATTCCATTGCTGACACTCTCTGTGTGACTTTAAAAGTCAACTTTCTAGCCTCAGTTTCCTTATAAAAATGGGGGTTATGCTAGATGACCTCTGGAGTTACTTCCCATTCGAGATATTTGATCTTATGATCTTTCAAACCTCTTATAATTGCCGCATACATTTTCCATATGAGGAGACTGAAAAACACTAGCAAAACTAATTTAGGAGGTCCAATGAGGGGGCTCAATCGAGATTAAATTTCTGGTTTGACTTTATTCCCATATTCAAGGATTAAAAATTCCCATGAGGGCAGCTAGGTGGCTCAGTAAAGAGAGAGACAGACATAGAGATGGGAGGTTCTGGGTTCAAATCTGACCTCAGACACTTCCCAGCTATGGGACCCTGGCCAAGTCACTTAACTCCAGTTGCCTAGCCCTGACCAGTCTTCTACCTATGAACCAATACTTAGTGATTCTAAGACAGAAGGTAAAAGTTTATTTTTTTTTAAGAATTACCCTTGACTTGTTTTCTTTATATTCTAAACTTAACAAATGCCAAATAAAATGAGCATTTCCATAAATAATTGAGAAGAAAAGTAAGGGACTACATGAATCTGAGAATCTTATGTAGAATGTGCTTTTCTTTTTAAAATATGCAATAAATTCTTCTGGAAACTTTGGCAATTTCTCTGGTTAGCTAAGATTCTTTCTAACCTTCCTTCTGTTTTCTTCTCTCAAGATATTTTTAACAGCGGGCCAAGTGGTTTACCCCCTGGAGCTTTCTACCAAGAGGGAAATCTACAGGTGAGCTCAGCTGCCCACAATTCAGATAAACATGGTAGAAAATGAGGCAGCATGTAGAGGGCAGAATGATAGCCTTGGAGTCAGAAAGACCTTAATCCAGACTCTACTTCTGACACTTAATTAGCTGTGTGAACCAGAGTTAATCACCAAACCTCTCTGAGGCTCTGCTTACTCATCTGTGAGTGGCAGTTGTCTGGTAGGCTTTTAAAGTTTTCCAAACCTTAGTCATTCTAAACCTGTGAAATTATTAGATTAAGTCTGGTTCACCATACTCAGTTCACTTTATATTAATATAAATTATTTGAAAATCACTAGCGACAAAATCCCTCCCTACCTCTTAACATTATACTCATCCATGGGGAGAAGCCCCATAGCAAGCTGCAAGTTCTTAGGAATTCAACACTCACCTGCTTTCTCATGTAGATACAGCCTGAATCAAGGCTCCTTAGACTCACCTGTAAGAATGGGAATCAGGATGGATGTCTTAGAGTATTCGTGGGCTGCATAAATATATTTCAGGGACACACATCATCAACATCACTGCCTGTCCTACACTCCCAAAATATATTTATTCTGGCTCCTACAAACTCTAAGATCTTAGAGAGTACCACAAGCAACATTAGAGCATCTTGATGCTCTTAAATACCACACACTCCTCTTTTCAATCCATCTCACAATGGTAAAAGCTCACACTAAATATGCCGAATAAAGAGTCAATCCTTAAGTAGTTCTTGCTTTTTCAGTTCTACAGCATTTCCTGACTCCTAACAAACTGATGGCATCTTAGCCTCTCAGAAAGTAGATTTCTAGACCACAGAATTCACAGTAATCAAAGAAAAGGCAGAATGAGTACTCCTTCCAGCAGCAGAGATTGCCAGCCTTTCACAATTTATTATAAATTGTCATTAAGTTTCTATGGCAGTAAAAACCAAATCGAGTAAAAAATGTCTCAACTCTTCCCTAATTCTGATTCTGGAAATATTTTGGTCTTGAAATATATCCCCTCCGGTGATCTTCCTCTACTTCCTGGCCATGGACCTAGTCATTCCTGACGCTGATTCCTAGGATGAAAAATGCCTCTAAAATTCTCCCTTAAAGGCTGTCTGCCCTGTTTACCATATGTATCCTAATTGCAAGAACCAATTCATTTTTGTCTTTCTATTTCTAATAATTTATTTTTATTTATTTAGAATATTTTTCCATGATTACATGATTCATTATTTTTCCCACCCCTCTTTCCTCCCCACTCCCAGAGCTGACAAACAGTTCCACTGGGTTATACATGTATCATTGTTCAAAATTTATTTCCATGTTCATCATACTTACAGTAGAGTAGTCTTTTAACATCAATACCCCAATCATATCCCCATAGAGCCATGTGATAAATCATATGCTTTTCTCCTGTGTTTCTGCTCGCACAGCTCTTTCTCTGGATGTGGATTCTTTCTCATAAGTTCCTCTAAATTGCCCTGGATCATTGAATTGTTGCTTTTCTATTCCTAAATATCTTGCACAGTGTCATACATAGTAGGTGCTTAATAAATGTTTGTTGATTGATAAATGCTCTTTCCCTGGACATATTGGACTTAAACAACCTGGAAAATCATTTTCTTAAACCTTTGACCCATTCTTTGTGTCCTGAAGAAATTTTCCTTGCTGTTTATATAGCTGGCTCAGTCCCTATTTTGAAGCTGATTTTTCTACTCCCTGAACATAGAGTGACAGCTGGGCTCACTCCTTTTAAGTGACCTGTAAAGTCTAATCTGCCATCTCTCCCTTCTCTAAATCTGATCCCACTATGCTACTCTCCGTGCAATATCCCTACAGATTCAGCTCTCCTTCCTGTTTGAAGTCTGTGCCATCTGTTGGCCTTTCTCCCAAGTTTCTACTTCTGACTGCTCTGTACTCTGGTCATTGATAAGGCTACAATAACAAATATACCCTAAACTTGGTCATTAACAGACAACTCTTCTTGGTCCTTGCTATTGTTCTAGCCTGTGGGCATACCACTACCTTTCAGCCCCCTGCCTTGGAAAGTAGATTTCTAAATCACAGAATTTACAGTAATCAAAGAAAAGGCAGAATAATGTGTAATCCTTCCAGCAGTAGAGATTGCAATCCTTTCACAATTTATTAGACATTGTCAGTAAGTTTCTAGAGCAGTAAAAACCAAATCAAGTAAAAATTGAAACCTCTTTTTAGAAATATATGGCCTCAGTGTCTCTAAAGTTAGATCAAAAGAGAGACACTTCTTCCACCATCCCATATAGCCAAAAGGCTTTTCTGCTCAGAGGAACCTCTCTTGGTGGAACCTTTAAGAACTTGGAATCATCTTCCAATCACAATAAGATTTTTGTAGAGAGCATTAATGATGTAGTAAATAATATAAATATATTCTCCTTTCCTCCCAATCAAAAAATATATAACTACCCAATGTATGCACACATTCAACAACCTTACAATTCTTTCCACCACCCCTCCCTAAGCCTCCAGCTTATCAAAAGACAAATCTCAAAATAATATTAACAATCGCATCCTGTTTGGGTCTTTAATAGTGCAAGGTGCTTTCCTTACAACTCTGTGAGGTAGGTATTGCATGTCCTAATAGCTAGTAACAAAGTGATTTAAGGTTTATAAATCACTAGAATTCTTTTCATGTTAGCTCACTTTATATTATTTCCTTTCCAAACATGAACTGGTTAAGGTGCAGAGAGCTTATCACTTGTTCATCAATAAAACTAAGTATCAGAGATGGGCTTCAGTCCTTTGTCTCTTACCTCAGATGCTAGCACCCTTTCCACCATGTGATGCTGCTTCTCAGGCTAGTGAAAAGAGGACTCCTGTGTTCAAATAACAGATCTAGCAATCCCAAATTGTATAAATTTGGTCAAATCCTGTGATCCCTCTAAGACTGGGAATAAGTATAAAAACCAGCAAATCAAAAACCTGGGGTGCTCCTCTAAGTTTCCAGGACATTAGGTTATCATTTACTAAATGATTGCCTTGCTCTATTAAAGGTATGTCTTTATCTATCTAAAAAAAGAATTGTTGTGAGGAAAGCACTTTACAAATATGACAGCACTAAGAGTTATCACTGCCAGTCACTACTGTTTCTTCATGTCTGGACTGTCATTCATTGCTCATTCACAAGATGACTTTTCATATTGGAGATACCCATATTTCCTGCCATTATTATAATTATCTTTCAAATACAGTTCTTTCCCCAAATAGTCCAAAGTTGAATCAACTCTCTCTCTCTCTCTCTGTTCCTCCTTCCCTCCCTCCCTCCCCCTCTTCTCTCTCTCTCTTCTCTCTTTCTCTCTCTCCCTCCCTCTGTTCCTCTTTCTCTGTCTCTCTGTCTCTCTGTCTCTCTGTCTCTGTCTCTGTCTCTCTCTCTCTCTCTCTCTCTCTCTCTCTCTCTCTCTCTCTCTCTCATTAATGTCATTACATTTACATTTAGAGCTGTTTAGAATTAGATTAAAAGATTAAAATATGCTCTTCCCTCCCCATTCCTTCCTAAATATTTCAAAATGTAGTTTACTAAAGACTAGGGAAAATACATACTAAAGTCAAAGCTTAACTCTTTTGATGACATAATAAGACTAGACTCTTTGAAAAGTACCTTGATGATGGAAAAAATTGAAGGCAAAAGGAGAAAGGGACAACAGAGAATGAGATAGATAGTGTCATGGAAGCAACAAACAAGAGCTTGGACAGATTTCAGGAATAATGGAAAATTGAAGGTTTTGAGTTCATAAAGAGTTGTACATGACTAAAGAACTGAATAAGAAGAAATGTGCTATAATTAGAAATTAAGTAAAGGTAGTCATAATCTTTAACCAGAATATTGCAGAAAACACATAGATTGGTATGCTTCCTCCCAAAGTTGCCTGATGACCAAGGGTCTCCTAAAAAACCTCTATTGTAAATACAATTTAAATTATACTCACAAACATTCCCTGATACTGTTGAAAAGATATGATCTCCCAGAAAGGTACTCTTCTGAAACAAAAAGTATACTTTTAGTGATTCAGCTTTTCAGGAATCCTTTAAGTATACTAATTTACTAAATGACAACCTAGTGCCCTGGAAGTTTAGAGCACCAACCAAGGCATTTGATTTATTGATTTTTATGCCTAATCTTTAATATTTTATTTTAATTCATCAAGTCCCTAAGTCTATGTTTCATAACATACTATTCCTCTGGCCTCACTCAAGAGTTTTTCATAGGATGAGCTATAGTATCTGTTACAGTATATCATCTTGATCTGAGCAGGGCAACATTTAGTGTTAATGCCCTAATTCATGGGGAAAAGAAGGAAGTAAAAAGTCATGGAGTGAAGAAATGTAAGTTGCTACAAGATACCAAGGAAACAGGAGCCAGAGTCATATACAAGATCTAACAAAGTCCAGAAATATAGTATGTTTCTAGATCCAAGGGGCATAGGATTTAGAACTAGAACTAAGAAGCCATCTAGTCCAACCACTTCATTTTTATTGATGAGAAAACTGAAGCCCATAGAGATTAAATAACTTGTTCATAGTCATACAACAAATGATAAGAGCAAGGATTAAAATATAGATCCTCTAAATCCAAAACCAGTGTTTTCCCCCCTAAACTAATAATCACAGTCAAGCAAGAACTCAAGAAACCTAGTATTCAACTAAGTTTGAGCTTATGCAAGAGATTATTGTATATAATTTGACTCCATCAGTGTAGTAGTTATATCAATATCCTCAAAGCCTTCTTTCTGGCATCTGGTTTCTATGAATAAGCTTTAGCTGTGGACAGCTCCAGGTCACCACTACCATTTTCATTTTCTCTAATTGGGCATGGGCTGGTATAGTAAAATAAAAGTGAATAGATTCATTCATTCTATCACAAGGTATCCACTTAATGTAGCAATGAAATGTTAATAAATAGAGTTCTGAAAGAAGAAGATGCAAAATACTTTTTGGACATCAAGTCACTTTTTTTCTGAGTCTTATCTGTAAAGCAACTGATAATTATCACCTACCTTAAAGGATTATTATAAGCATAAAATCTTCAAGCAATATATATATATATATATATATATATATATATATATATATATATATATATATATATATATATATATATATATATATATATCCCAGGTAACATAATTGTGGCTTTGTGAATAGAGATCAGGTTTCTGGGTCAAGAGAACCTCAGTTCAAGTTCTACTTCTGACATATGTTGGATATGTGATCCTGAATTCACTACATCTCTCATTGACTCAGACAACTCTCTGTAAATGGCAGAAAATGCGCAGATCTGCATTGTAGAAGTGAATTTCTTACTGATAAAATCAGAGGTTAGATCAAATTTTTGAACTAGTTGTAAATTATGGAAATTTATCTTCCCATAATCTCTGGGGTGGAAGGCACCTTTGAATCTAAATTGGGGTTTCCCTAATTCCCTAAATCAGGGGTTCCTAATCTATTTTATATGTTTTAAAGCATTAAAGTATTCTGAGGAGTACATAGCCTTCACCAGAATACCAAACGGACCCATGACACACACAAAAACATTAAGAACCCCTGATTAGTCCAATCTTTACAAGACTAAGAATCCTTTCTAGCCTATTCTTTACAACCAATCAGCTCATTTTTCTTAAAGAATTCTAATGAGGAAGAATACGTTATAATATTCCACTTTGGTAGAGGTCTGATTGCCAGCAAGTTTTTCCTTACATCTAGCCTAAATATGTTTTCCCCACCACAAACAACTTCCAGCCATTCCTCTAATTTATGCCCTAAGGGGAGATCTAAAGGAATAAAAGAGTTAATTCTCTCTAAGGTCTTCACAGGAGGGAGTCTTCCCTGCTATTAGGGGAAATTCTGCTGGCTAGGTGACTATAGAAAAACTCTACATTTAGCATTTCCTTTCTCTTTGTAAATCTCAACTCCTTCACCTCACTGCTTTTAATATATGTTACTCATTTCAAAGATAGTAGGTCAACCTTGTGGAATTCTCAAAGGACCAGGTTGCTTCTGACCATGGCCCTAATTTTTCCCCAGACTTTTCTGTTCTCCACATCTCACATACACACACAAATCATCCAATCATTTTTGTGCATAGGACCTATATTACATTTTCCTTTCTTTGAAAACTAGCATGGACATTTAAGGGCAAAGTTCAGCTACATATGTGTCATAGGTGAGCTAGTCTTAGCCCCCATTTGCTGCCTGTCTTTTTGTCCCTCTCATTTTCCCCCATTGTCTATGAAGTGACTCATTCAGACTTTGGCATCCTCCATTCCCTTTCCTGTGGTTCCACAAAAGTGAGTCCCTAGAGACCAATAGAGATTGGCTCCATCTGTACTTCCTCACTCCCTCCCAAACTGTCAGAATGTCAAGGCCAGCCAACATTAACCATGTTCCAGGATTATTTACTCTTTATGGGCTATTGTTCCTACCCCTTCGCTATTATTATTTGAGGTCGTCTTTTAAAGTGCCATTTAAATTTATGGCAGGTTCAATGGCCTCAAGCCACTGTAGTTGGAGCCCCCAGAAGACCAAGAAATGCTTGAGCAAATCCAAAAGCCAGCTCCAATTTGCTGCCTACAAAGCCTTCCAGAGCTTGGATTAAAAGGAGAGAAAATTAAAGCTTGAAGAAAAGTGCTTACAGATAGTCTGGGGTTCATTTAATTAAAGGTAATGCATGGATTTTCATGCTTAAAGTCGGAGACATTACTTTGTTCTCTAAAACTCAAAAGGTCCTGAAAGAAAGTATAAGGTAATGGAACTCTTATGGGAGAGTCTAAATAAATCAAGGTTTGAACACATTAGTCCTGAGTCTGCATTTATTTATTCATTCATTCCAAAAGTAGAGATGAGATGGGTGCAGAAATCAGCCAAAGATTGACCCTTGAGAGGTGACTGGAAAAGGCCAGTTTATGAGTCACCACCCCCCAAAAAAGAAGACATCCCAAGCCTCAAGCTCCTAATAGCTAATGGTAAAAATGAGGGGGGAAGAAAATGGGAAGGAGGGAGTTGGGAGATGGGAAATGATGTATTCTCTTTCCTCTAAGTTTCCTCCTTCATACCTTACTTACTGAATGCTCACACTATGCCTTAAGTAAAATTGCATATACATGTTATGTCTCCCCTTCTAGACCATGAACTACTTTAAAGCAGAAACATCATTTTTTATCTGGTCAATCACCTAGCACAGGGCTTTGTGCATAGTAAAAGCACTCAACAAATAGGAAAATCTACAAAGAATCTATGACTACATCAATGTGATGAACTCTTGGTATGAGAAATCCCTCCACTAAACCAGTTCACCACCTTCCTATGACTCAGTAGATAATTCTAGGGAATTGGTTGATATATAGATATATGTATGTATATGTATATACATATATGTGTATATATAAATATATAAAATTTTGTGATTTTCCCAGCAAATGACAGCTAGACAAGACTTGAAACCAAATCGTTCAAACTTCAAACTTAGCTCTATCTACCATACAATGTATCTATCAATACAATAAATATTTGGTAAGTAAAGGAAATGACAGTCTATTCTCTTTGATATTTAATAGCTCTCATTATGAAATATAATGGCATTCAGGACAGAGAATATGAAAACTGTTGTGTTCCATGCTTAGCCTTTTCACTGACTTTCTACATCATCCTCAACAGGTCTTTCTGCCTTTTGAAAACTGATCATTTGACTTTACAAGTAGGCATTGGCTAATTTTCCACCTCCACCACCAGCACCCCCAAAAAAGAGACTTCTTTCTCTGTTTTTTTACCACCGATTTGTTTGTCTTCAAGAGTTTCCATTTCAAATGTAATCATCCCTGGAAATAAAATAACAACTTTACACATAGAAGAATTTAGAGTTTATCAAACACTTTTTTTTTATCATCATAGCTCTATTAAGTAGGTTGTTCATGTATTAAAATTCTCATTTTGCAGATAAAAAAAAACTGAGGTTAAACAAATAAATGCCCTGTCTGAGGTCATATAGCTGATAAACAGCATAGTGGTAATACACACCTTTATTTCCAAACTCCAAATCCAGTACTATTTCTTCTTTATTGTGACTGCCTATTGTTCACCATTATTTATCTTAGCCAAAATTAATGGAGTCAGATAAAAGAAAAAATGGGATATAAGATAAACAACGAGGAACTGAAGCCACATAAAGAAATCATGTATATGGTATGCCAAGAAAACGATAATGAACATAAAAAACAGACTTAAGATTACTTCATTAACTTGTCAGAAAGGGCCCTGGTAATACCATCTTTGGTAAGAAGACTTTAGATTAATGACCCTAAAGCCATAATCTAATGTCTTTTAAAGGCAGTAACAGCTCAGAAGTTTCTACATAGCTAAGTCCTCATTGGTGTGAAAAAATGAACACTGTGAAGTGGTTGCATATATTTGAATTCATGTTATTTGAAGTTATAATTATGTAAAAAATGTTAATTGGTTACAGTCCAATGAAAATATGCTGGGAGAATTAAAATTAGGTAACCACTTCACAGGATTCATTGTTCATACTAATTGGGATTAATTGACTGCCAATGGATTTTTCTTGGCTATACTATCAAACAATTAAAAAAGAATTAATGATAATCGCATAATCTTTAGGGTCTCTTTGCTATATCTTCTACAAAGTAGATAGTCAATAAATATTTGATCTCTTGAACAACCAGTACTAAAAATATTCTTCCTTTATACTTCTGGGCTTCCCAAGTAAGAGTTGGTATGGTGGGAAGAGTATGGACTTAAATTCAGAAGATCTGAAATCTAATTCAGGCTCTGATCAAGTCACTGTGTAGGCCTCACTTCTCTCATCTATTTAATAAAAGGACTGGACTAGAAAATCTATTATGTTCATTCCAGTCCTAATAGTCTATTATCTCAACTCATCCAGCACTCTTTTCCCCCCATTGTCCAGAGTATGATTATCCAGGATGTTGATTTTTCAAGAGCATAGTCTTTCCCAGCCCCTTTACTGGGCAATTTGGAGTCATTGATGGTCACTAGCTGCTCTTATCAAAAGTACATGTGGGTAAAAAGAAGGAGCCAAGTACATTCATTTTACTCTGTTATTTCCAAGACCTCCAAATAAAATGAAAAATTAAGAGTCTAATTTTCATCTTATGATGAAATATTGTCATTGAAACTGATGTATCTTTCTTTTAAACCCATTAGTCCTTCCATGACCTTTGAAGGAATATTATAAATAAGCTGACCACAATTAAAGCTGGAAAAACATACAAAGCATCTTGGGAAGCCTACAAAGGCAAGTCTAGTTATGATCCATAATGCCTAGTGTCAGGCTGCTTAATAGCTTTATCTTACTCAAATGTCAAATCATTCTCACTCTTCACTCAATTAAAATTCTCTCTTTCCCTAGATACAAACTCTAAAAGCCTTCTCATCTTGGTGTATATTTCTCCGTGGCTACTTCATCTGATTCAGTCTCTTCAATCTTAAGAGTAACATTCTCAATCAGAAAACAAAGGAAAAATGAGAATGATGCATCTAAATAGACAGCATGAAAAGAGTGAGCACAAAGGAATGGCATTCCCCTCCCAAACACAATGGCCCAACTGGCCTCTCTCCCAAGTTCTCCCAGTCTCCTGTCCATTTCTATGCTCCTAGGAAAACACTTTTAATCTGAATTCTGGCAAGATCTGACCAACCTTAAACTAAATGTACATGTGTAATACACATGTGTATTCTGAAAAGAGGTAGCCAGAACTAATTTCACTTATTCCACAGTGGCACCACATCTGTTCTCCATAAATGTCAGTTAAGAAGGGGGGATTAGCTAGAATTCAGGCCAGGGAATATGGAAACCTTTTTGTTCCATTCTGGCTTTTACCACATCATCTTCAACAGGTCTTTTGCCCTTCTTGCAATGAATGGTCCCTTTTTATTAAATGGAAATTATCATCCCCATTTTCCCATTGTCCATGTTTCTTGCTCTATGTGGGTAGGGTTGCCATTGACTTCAAAAGGAGTCCCAAAGCAGAGAGGAAGGAGATAGATATGTATGGAAACTTAAATTTGATAATGTTTCCTGATTTGTAAATCCTATGATAAGAGTCAGGATATGTGCGCCAAATGTTATCCACCTAAATCTACTTGGATTCCAAGATTTGGTTCTCAATTTCTACCCACAGTTACCTGTCCTTTATGGAAATTGATTTCTGTCTCCTCAATGTTAAAGGTCATCTTTGAATTATTACACCAGTAATTTCACTGGGAAACTTTCTGATGGATATTTTTGCCAAATATACTTCATCGCATTTTATATCTTGGAAGGAACTTAGAGATTGAGATTGGGAAACTGCACCTCAGAGGGATGAAGGAACTTGCTGAAGGTCACAGAAGACATTAGGAGAGACTAGAACTAGCTTTTTCTCCCAATATCTACTTCTCCTTCACTCCTATGCACAGCTTCAAGTTCCTCTAGCCCAAGCCAATGATCTGAAGACAAAGCTCACTCAACCTAAGAGTTTCTCATTTAGACTGTAAATGAATTCTAGCAACCTAAAATCCTAGGATCATAAATTTAGAGCTGGAAGTGACTTTGAAGGTCACAAAGTCCAAATCATGTATTTTATTTTATTTTTTAAACCCTTACCTTCCATCTTAGAATCAATACTGTGTATTGGTTCTAAGGCAGAAGAGGCAATGGGGGTCAAGTGACTTGCCCAGGGTCACACAGCTAGGAAGTATCTGAGGCCAGGTTTGAGCCCAGGACTTCCTATCTCTGGGTCTGGCTCTCAATCCACTGAGCCACCCAGTTGCCCCCCAAATCCTGTATTTTAAAGGCCTAGAAAGGTTAAGTGACTTATCCAAGGTCATACCACTCTATACCATTTTCCTGAGAAATAAAACAACTGAGTAAAAATAATATTTTATAGCATTGCCTTTCTCCAAGAGTTTAAACAATTCTATAAACATGGCTCCTGCCTCCTCTGCTTTTCTAATTAACTAAAAAATGATGCGTCATGCAGACATAATCAACAATTGTTTCTCACATGATTCCAGTCCATACAATGCCCTCTCCGTGTCAGCTCTCATAAGTCATTTCCTATGATTTCTGAATCCTTTGGAGAATAGTTATGCATCTGGGCAGAGCTGAATGATTCAAATTACTCTGATTTTTGGTTCATCACACTCCCATCCTAGGTCCAAATTTATCCTGATTTTCGTCCTCCAATTGAAGTTAAAGGCAGACCCTGGGTAGCTTTTCAGAATGTAGACTCCATTGTTTTCCTAACTCTCACCTCTTTACAATCATGATTCTGCATCTTTCCCTCTTAAATTTCTTATATTTTATTATGTTCTTTCAGATAGAAATTTCCCTTCATTTTTGGAAATAAACTGAAGTTCCTGCACATAAATAGATAAACTCTTAGAATGGGAAGCTTTCTAATCTAACCTTGAACTCTTGACAGGGGGTCATGCAAGCTCCTACTCAGACTCTTTCAGGAATAAAGAAGGCTATATCTCACTGAGATTATTGGAACAGCTCTAGATGGGTTACAAAATTCTTTATATGAGCTAAAATCTGCCTCCAATGAACTTCTATCCATTGGCCACATTCCTTCAAAGAATTCTCTCCAAAATGCCAGGTGAACTGGAAAGACTTCCAGGAAGTGATGCAGAGTGAGAGGAGCAGAACCAGGAGAACATTGTACACAGGGACTGATACATTATGGTACAATAGAATGCAATGGACTTCTCTACTAGCAGCAATGCAATGACCCAGGACAATCCAGAGGAACTTATGAGAAAGAAAGCTATCCACACTCTGAGAAAGAACCGTGGGAGTAGAACACAGAGGAAAAACATTTCCTTGATCACATGGTTCAATGGGCACATGATTAGAGATGCAGACTCTAAATGATCACTCTATTGCTAATATTAATAAAATGGAAATAGGTTTTGAACAATGATACATGTATAACCCAGTGGAATTGCTTGTCAGCTGAGGGAGGGGGAAGGAAGGAGGGGGAATCATGAATCATGTAACCATGGAAAAATATTCTTAATTAATTGATTGATTTTTTTTAAAGAATTCTCTCTAATCCCTCTTCAATGGGAAGGTATTTTCATTATTTAAAGCCATCATGTTCCCAGTTCCACTCTCAGTTTTCTCTGTTCCTAGATACTCCTCATTTTGGAGCTTTCAAGATTCTCTTTTCCAACACACTCTCTTGACTCCCTCCTACCTGTATGCTTCTTCCTTCTCAGTCTCCTTTGCTGAATTGTCATAGCCATGTAGTTGTACCCTAAAGTTTTATCCTAAATGTTCTTCTCTTTTCTCTCTACCCTTTCTTAGTGACTTTCTCATCTTATATAGGCTCGATTATGATATCTTTTCAGGTGATTCACATGTCTAAATATTCAATCCTAGTCTGACTCAAATTCCAGTCTTACATCAACTGTCTATTGGACATTGCACATTTCAAAATAGTATGTCCTAGATTCAATTCAAACTCATTGTGTCCAAAATAAAACTAATTATGATCTTCTACCCCATACACAAATACACATACATATGTACATACACATAAACACAAATTGTTTTAGCCTAACAATTATAAAGGACACCATCATTTTTTCCATTTATCCAGTTCTCAACCTTGACACTGTTTTCAATTCCTTCTCATTCACTCTCTATATCTAATCAAATGATAAATCATTTCTACCTCCACAACATCTCTTGGATATGTTCTACTCTCTACTCACAGAGTCACAACTCTAGTTTAGGTCCTCAATACCTCTTATCAGGCCTATAATAACAATCTCCTAATTTGATTCCTTGTCTCTCCCCACTCCAATTCATCTTCTATATAACTGACAAATAAATCTTTGTAAAGCAGAGTTCTGACCATATCATCCTCTTGCTCAATGAGCTCCAATGGATGACTTTTAACTCCAGAATTGGTTAAAAATTTCTCTGTTTGACAATTAAAACTCTTCATGATCTGGACCTTACCCTTCTAGTCTTCTTAAACTTCCAACTGCAATCCCTATGCCTTGTCATTGGCCATCTTTCATACCCTTCATGCATTCCCTGCTTTTCCCTCTCTCATAGAATCCCTGGTTTCCTTCAAGATTCAACTAATATGAAATTTCATCATAAAGTCTTTCCTGGTACCTGGTATCTCTCTCTCTCTCTCTCTCTCTCTCTCTCTCTCTCTCTCTCTCTCTCTCTCTCTCTCTCTCTCTCTCTCTCTCTCTCTCTCTCCCTCTCTCTCTCTCTTTCTGAGGCTAGTATTCCTTTGCATATATTCCATATGTATATTCACGCATATTCACATGTGCATACATAGACAAGTGGGGATTCTGATTAGAATATAAGCCACTTGAAGGCAGAAATTGTTTCCCTTTATCACCAGTACTTAGCTTAGTGCCACACCCATAGTAAGTGATTATTAAATGCTTATTGGTTGACTGATTCAAAGCTAACATTCAAAATTTCACTACTTACTTTTTTTAAAATTCTGCTATCCAAATTTTAATCTTAGATAATTACTAAATACGGGCACTCACACTGGTGATAGCCGCAATCTATATGGAAAGCATAACTGATAAAATAAAGAAGTAATTGTTTTATAAAATTCATAGTCTTGGAGTTAAAGAATTTTCAGGCAGGGAAATATCACAGTAATCTTCAAAAGGATGAGTATGGTTTTCTCCAAAACTTTGTATGCCCACCAACATGAAGCAACAGGCTGTTAGCAAAGTTTGGTACCTTAAAAATGTTTGATAAGTCAAACTCAATGCATAATTAGCAGCATCTAACATGTGATACAAATTTGCTGTGCTATTCACACATTGTAAATGGTCAGACAAAAGGAGACCTTTGGAAGTAAAGGAAGAAAATTACAAGTGTGGACACATGGGAAATATTAGTATGTCTTGGGAAAGTAGGAAGAGGGAGGGAGGAGAAAAAGGATAGAGACATAATACTTTATTTGAAAAAGTTTTGCAGAGCTAATTGAGTTCAAGATTGGTACCATAGAGCAAATCTAAATTTTGCATTACTGGAACCTGTCCCATAATAAAACAAAACAAAACAAAACCTTTTGCAGAATTTTTTGCAAGAAAACCATTTTAAATTATTTTTAAATGTCTCCTCCTACCAATCATGCCAAGTAATAAAAGGCTGATTTTAAATGAGATGTTTTCATAGCAATTTTCTATGAATCTACCAATATTGTAAACAATTTGTTTAGTGAAAAGAGTGTGAGAGTTTATAAACAAGGGCTATTTGTAAGTGGGAACAATATTAAATATGATGGCTTTTGTTGTAAAATGTTTTATAATTTTTTCCTATTTACTTTTATGTAGTCTGAGAGAAATCATTCAAATCTGCATCATATACTCAAATGAGTGACTTCTGGCTATTTTTTTTTATTTTATCACATTTTTGCATTTTAAAAATTCACATTTTAAGTTTAAATTTATTTTGTCTATAAGTGCTTTCATGATTTCTATGAACTACTTTTGATAATTTGGGAGTTTAGTTCATATGAATAGTTTAAGATACATTTTTTTAAATTAGGTAACTTAATGCATGGCCAGTAATATTGCATAGTGGATAGAGAACTGGCTATAAGTCTACTTCTGATGCTGAATTGTCCAGTGAACTCAATCAAGTCACTAACCTTTCGGTGGCTCTAGGAAACTCTCTATGATTATAAATGGCAAAACAGTTGCTAATGTAAGTTTTCTGTACCAATCAGAAGTAGATAAGTGACACTGGACCTAGGGGCAAGAAGACGTGAGTTCAAATTTGACCCTGGACATTTACTAGCTGTGTGAATATAGGTTACTCAACCTATCCTTACCTCAGTATCATCAATTATAAAATGAGTGCAAAAAAAGCATCTATAATTACTATGAGGATCAAAGGAAATAATATTAGAAAAGAACTTAATAAGTGGCTATTCTCTTTCCTTCTCCTCCAAGTGAATAGGACATAGCACACTCATATGCTTATTTTCTTCTTTCCAACAAAATCGTGTCCAGTTTCTTAAAAATTCAAGGACCTACTCCATAATGGGATGATTAGCATACTAAACCAAAGAGGATCATGATCACATTTGCATCTCTTTCACATCAGGTTATTAGTAACATGGGTTGGACAATTGTTTGATCAGTAAAGATTTGATTATTAATACTTTTGCTTCTTTATGTATTCAAAATTCTAGACTTTACCAATGATCAATCTAGGGTTTTGTTGGGGAAAATAATGACAGTAAAAATAACAAATCTAATCATGTCAATAAATAGCAGGACAAGGATGCATGCTGGTATGATGGAATAAGAGATGCCCAATTTGTCCAACCCCTCCAAATACACAAAAATAGAAAATAAAGTGCCATAAAAAAAAAAAAGGAATAGCCAAAGGATAAGTCACTGGGGTGAAAAGGGAAAGTAGCCCAGTGAGTCAAGGGAAGTTTGCAGAGTGTTCAAGCAACAGATAAACAGTGGCCTAAAACCAGACCCAAGGAGACCTGAGGTAAGGAAACTTCAAAGAAGTAGCACTATGCTCAGCCTGAGGCAATGGAACTGGAGGCCAGAAGGATTGAGGGAGGCACTGCTTAACAGCCTGAGGCAATGAGACAGCAGAGTGGAGGAACAGCCCTACAATAACACTACTCACTACTACAGGAACTGAGGCAATAATAGGGCAGAGTGGAGAAAAGCCTACCACAGGAGACAACAGAGAAACTGAAAATAGGGGGAACGGAATCCAGCTTGGAAAAAAAAAATGATACAAGCCTCCCCATGAGAAGCCCTCCAGTCCACCCCCTGGAAGTGCACATTTAGGAACCTGAAGACAGCTGGGTCTTCCGCAAGCACCAGAGAACAAATTTGCAAGCTTTCGTCCCAGAAGCAGAGTAGAACCTCAATAGATACACAAGGTAGTAAGTGGTGAGTAGAAAAATAACTAGGAAAATGAGCAAAAGACAAAGAAAAAAAAACCTAGCTTTAGAATTTATTTTAGTGACAAAGAAGTTTAAAATATAACTTCACAATCATATGCCACAACTTGTTTGGCCATTCCCTAATTGATAGACATCCCCTCAATGTCCACTTCTTTGAGACCACAAAGAGTCCTGTTAAAAATATTTTAGAACACATAAGTTCTTTTCCTTTATTCCTAATCATCTTGGCAAAGAGACCCAATATATTATTATTAGTTGTGTTGCTGTGTCAAAGGGTATACACAGTTATAAAATTCTTTAGTCATAAATCCAGATTGCTCTGCACGATGGTGATATTAGTTCACAGTTCCACCAACAGTGTATTAGTGTTCCCATTATTCCATTTCCTCTCCAATATTTGTCATTTTGCCCTTTTACCATTTTAATCTATCTGACAGGTGTGAGATATTTTAAATTTGTTTTTATTTGCATCTCTTTAATCAATAATGATTTAGATCATTTTTTCATACAGTTATATAGAGCTTTGTTTTTTCATCCAAAAACTGTTCATATCTTTTCACCATATATCAATTGGAGAATGATTCATAGTCTTATAATTTTGACAAAATTCTCAATATATTTTAGATATGGAATTTCTATTTAAGAAGTTGTCTATAAAATTTCACCCAATTTTCCACTTTTCTTTTAATTTTACCAATATTAGTTTTATTTGTACAAAACCTTGTAAATTTAATGTAATTGAAATTTCTTGAATATTGACTGAGAAATAATTTGCAATTTATATCTTGCTATGCTTTGTATCTTTTGTTTATTCATAAATCTTCTGCTATCTCCAAATCTGAGAAATAATATTTTCCTATAAATTAGAAGATGTGTATGTCTTATTAAAGAGTATTAGGCAAAAATAGATGTTATGTGTATATTTTCCTTTTACACTATCCCTGTTTCTCATAGATGTTTTGAATGTGTCTTATATTACACATTCTTGACTACAATATCCTCCAAGCTCTCAGCCTTTGGGAAGCTTAAAACTTGGCCACAGTATAATAAACTCACTCTTCCTTTGCTATAGATGCTACTGCTTCGGCATTTTTCCTTATATGTTGTACTCAGAAAATGACCTTTATATTCTTCTCAGGCAAAATGAAGACATGTGATCTCATTAAGTCCAACTAGGTTTTGTATACAACCCCATCTTCATAGTGCACGTACAATCACACATTTCCAACTTTTCTGCATTCTTACCAAAGGAAGTACAGCCAGTTCCCAAGAATTTCTAATAATGATAAGCAGAGATATCATGGATAAATGAAATCCACAAACCTCATTTCAGACAATAGTTTCAGTCCCTTCCTCTTCCAAACCCTTTACCAGACTTCCTAACAGTAGCATAATTATTTGGTTTCAATTTCACATCCTTTCCCAAAAGGCAGTCAGCCAGTGGGAAGCAGGGGAGGAGCAAGGCTAGGCTACCACATAACTGCAACTTGGTACTGTTCCTGTAGAATTTAGTGAAAACACTTTCTCTAGAGAGGTTCAATGAGTGAAATGATTGATCTTGCCCAGATTCTATGGTCTTAAAATGTACAAAGCATCATGTATCTCTCTTCCTTTCCCAGGGAATCATCAGCATGACTTGAATACCTTCTTAGTATTGCCCAGATGACTTTTATTCAACTCCATAAATTACTTCCTCATCAGATCATCCCCTTCTCTTTCTCTCAATGAAGAAAAGAGACAAGCTCCCCATTAGATGCAATGCCCATCACATCTCATAATCCTTTCTCATAATTTCCTCCTAGTTCCTATAGCTTTTATTTATCTTGCAGGCATTGTATCTCCTTCCAAAATATTCAGTCAGGCCATATCCCAGACATCTTCACTATTTTTTTTCCTAACAAAGATCTCCTTATTCATAGGTTCTAGATTGGGGGGAGACATCAGAGGTCATCTAATCCATTCTCATTTTATAGCTAAAGATACTATGGCCCAGAGAGGTTAAGTATCTTGCCCAGTTACAAAAGTTATAAGTGGTAAAGCTGGTATTTGAGTAAAATCCTCTAACTCTCAATCCAGTGTTCCATCACCCTAATACCATGATATTTATTGACTAAAATAATTGCTCCTACTTCAGGGTATTAGGGAACCATTTTCCCATTGACCAATATTATCTTACATCAGATGAAGGCTGCATTATTTAGAGGAAGCTAATTTCCAGGCTTCATGCATTGTTGAGTCATGCCTTGCAGCTGCTCTGCTGTAGTCATCCAAACCTCCTTTCCTCCTCTTCTTCCTCCTCCTCCTCCTCCATATCCTCTAGGTTTAGTATTTCCTTTTCTAACAGTGAAGTCTCTGGACCCCAGTGCCTGAAGGCCAGGTAAATTATATTTCACATTTGTCCCAGTATTCTTCAGAACCTTATGGAAATTTGGAGGAAGTCCTGTTTCTCTACCAAATGGCTCAAGTCCTCATCACTCATACTTTTCCAATTTTAGAGGTTTCCTGTATTCCGGGTCCATTTAGGTACTAAATACTGCTTAATTAACTACTTGATAGTCATATTATCTTTTACAAAGAAATATTTACTTTGACAATAAACCAAGAACAAGTATACAAAGTTCTTCCCAGATATCAGGAGGGCATAATCCTTCTTACATCCTTCTGTCTTTTGTGGTTTACAATTTAACTCAATTCCTATATAATATAGTGCCATCCAAGTCTCACATCTGAAGGACCTCTTGGGGATAGCTTTCCAAAGTTTCATTTCTTGAATGGCAGCTACATCTAACCTAGAATTCTACCTCCAAGATCACCAAGGCCTGAGTTCTGGGATCAAGGATTCTATCACCTGTACCTATAACTGAAAAGAACAACAACAACAACAAAAATACCAACACTCTAAGCCCTAGTCTAGTATTAGAGACAAAATGCCCAAAAAAGAGAAGAGGTAGGTAGACTTGATGATTCTTTGGTTTTATACTTTCCTTAGATGCATGTTCATCCTATCACCTAACTTCCTCCCTATCAGTACCTCCTTGGGTTTCTCTCCCTTGTCTTTGACCAGTCCTTTCAAGCAACCATTATGAGCCCACATTTCAGAATTTTAAAAATTGGAGGTCTTGATCCATTTACCAATAGTAAACTAGTTCTGAATTAGACTAGTGTACTCAGATCCCAGTCCAATATTCCTTTCATTTTAGTCCCTACCTTTTAGTGCATGGTCTGCATGGTCCCTAGAAGGAAATGGTTCCATGTTTTTGTGTAAAGGCAAGATCAAAGACCCCCTAAGATTTGGCTCACCATATGCACAGCAAGAGTGCCAGAAATATGGCTAGGTTGGCAGGAGAAAATAATTTTGCCCCAAACTTAGTTTTCTCTGTATCACAGATGATAAAGTAGAGGACCAGAGAATTTTAGAGCATTTGACCATTTTGTTAAGAGAATAATCCTTACATAGATTAGACTTGAGGAATTGAAACTGGGAAGCATATGGAATGCACATCATAAGTTAGGGTGGAGTAACCACAAAGAGACCAAAGTCTAATGACCAGGAATTTTAATATAAAAACACCAGTTTGGGTGTGAAATCTATACCTAGCTCCATAGGAAGAAGTGTTTCTTCTCTTTACTATGAACACTTTGGTGTCTGAACAAACAATTTCCTTTGAAATTAAAGTTCCAAGCTAGGAATATTTAGGTACTTTCATTAATCCATAAAAATTTCAATGGACCTTTTCCTAACCAAGGCATTCATTATTTTTAAACATCTCATTCCCATCAGGTTCTATATGAGTACATGAGCCAAAGATGGCGCTGGCTACAGTTTAAAGGAAACCTAACTTGTTGGCATTATTCATGACTTTCCAGGAACCTCCCAACTGTGTCCAGTCTTCTGCAACATCAAAATATGTCCAGGTCCTCTGAGGGTTTATACAGCCAGTTCTTTGTACTCATGCTGTGTTCTCAGACTTCTTTGAGGGCTTGTTTGTGACTCCTTTGGGTGATGGTCAATCCAAAATAATTTCAAAATGCATCCATTCCTTGCTTGGCTCAGTGCCTCTCCGAAATGGACTTCTTTTATTTAATAACTAGAATAACTCTTTCAGAATCTTTCTCTTTAGACCTGATATCCACCTTGTCCAAGCTATTCATTCTACTGAAGGAATTTTTGTCTAGAGATTCAAGGGCAATAAAACTTTAGCAAACTAGAGAGGAACATAAATTTGTCTCTCATGAAAGAAGCATGAAGAACCTTCCTAAGAATGAATAAAGGAAGGAATGATTTTTCTTGGGAAATTAACATTGATTTAATTTATTCAATAAATATACACTAAGTATCTGCTATGTCAGGACACTGTAGTAGACCCTGTCAGATACAAATAAAGTGTGTGTGTGTATGTACATTTATATGAGCATGTGTGATAGGCACATATATACATGTACATATATATGTGTATAAGAGCTTCAGAAAACATATGAGTCTCTATTTAACTTGTAACACCCTACACAACCTTTTCTGAATTAATATTTCCATGAATTACTATCCCTCCTATACTCTGTAGTCCAACATAATTGACCTTTTTTCCATTCCTCATTCAGATATTAATTCTCATTTCCATGTCTTTAAACCAAATGTTGCCCAAGTCTGGAATGCATTCTCTCCTTACCTTGATCTTATGGTATCCATCTGTTCCTTTAAGATGTTTAAGACGTAGCTCAAGAACTACTTTCTGCAGAAAGCCTTAACTGATACTCTACAATTGCTAGTACCCTCTGTCCCAAATTACTTTGATTTTAACTTCTTTGTATATATGAACATATATATATATATGAACATATATATATATATATTCAGTTTATATTTATGTTGCATTTATTTTTATATGTACTAGTTGTCTCCTCCATTAGAATGTAAATTCATTGTGACTAGAGACTAGTTCATTCTTTGTAGTTCTATCCCAGCACCTAGCATAGCACCTAATACATGGTAGTTAATAAGTATTTTAATGATGTGGTTTCTTCTGTCCTCTAAGAATGCCTAGGTATGAGACAAAACATAGAAATGTGAACCATTATATATCAATGAAAAGAAATATAAGGTCTGATCCAGGGATGTAAAGGGTTTTGAAGAAGAATTAGATGAACAAGTCATGTTCAAAGCAATAGGTCATTTTATTTGGTATGTTTCAGGAAATGCCCAAAAGGGATGGCCATCAAGAATTTGTTATCAAAGAAAATGGAAAATAGGGACACAAGGGAAGTGTAATGACTCTAAAACAGGACCAAAAAAATTTACAACCAGAAATGTTACCAGGAAGCTTCAGACATAGTTAATAGTCTTCTCATGGCAAGAGGAAAGTATCCATAGGGGTCTTCGGAGGGGCTGTTCTAAGAGTTGGTATGATTGCTACTTCTTGTACTTGGTACATCAAGCTCACAGTGAGACTACTGAGTCTATGCTTCATGCAGCTCTGTGGGTAAGGTGGTGGTGGTATGTTTTTATGAGGGCTGGTCCTACTCAAGTAGGATTGATTGTTTTCACACCTCTGAGGTCATATACAGGAGATGCCTCTCAGCTAGGGTTTTAAGCAAGGATCAGGGCCCAGACAGCCAAACTGAAAAAGACAAGGTCCAAACAAATAAAGTTTTCATATAATAACTAGACGATAGATAGATAGATAGATAGATAGATAGATAGATAGATAGATAGATAGATAGATAGATGGATGGATGGATAGGTAGATGGATAGATGGATAGGTGGTTGGATAGATCAATAGAAAGAATGAAATTGATGACAGGAAAACAGATATAGACAGATATAAAAACTAAGAGAATGAAAGAGAAATACATATATAGAGAGAAGTAGAGAGGATAAATAGATCAATTAATAGATGGATAGATAGATATCAAAAATATAAGATAGATGATGGATAGATATAGAAATAGATAATCAGATATAGACAGAGATGGTAGAAAGATAAACATAAATAGATAGAATGAGATAGATAGGTGATTGATAGGTAACTAACAGCTAATATTTGTAAAATATTTCCAGATTTGTAAAGCATTTTACATATGTCATTTATTTGATATATCCTAGTAAGATACTCTGGAATGAAAAACAGACATACTCTACATAAACAAAGGCTCTTTGAGGGCCCTAATAATTTTGAAGAATGTAAAGGAGTGGAGGGAAGAGTTAAGATGGTGGAGTGAAAGAAGCACTACAGCTGAGCTTTCTCAACATTCCCCTCCAAACAACTTTAAAATGGCACTTCCAATCAAATTCTGGAGCAGGAGAGCCAATAAAGGTCAGGTGAAAGACATTTTTTTCCAGCCCAAGGAGCTGGGAAGGAGAAGTCTGTCCACTGGGGTTGGGGCTGGCATAAAGCCCATGTGGGAGCAAAACCAGCTGTAGACCCTAGAGGATGCAGCAGCAATTTTGTTAGCTATTTAGCCAGAATTGGTAAGTGAATCAGACGAGTAGTCAGAAAGAGATTATGAAGGATCCTTGTGCCAGCATTGAGTGGATGACTGGGCAATATTTGACCACTCAGTTGCCATGTTCACTTCTGGGTCACAGTTCAAAAGCTGAAAGGAGGACTTTCAGTCCCAAGGGAGCAGGGGAATTAGGAATAATAGTTCTTGCAGCTGCAAGGGATCAAGGACATGTCCTGGTTAAGGACAAGAGTGCAGATCAAGAGAGTAGGACTACACCTCTCCCCAGATCACAACATCTTAAAAGCTCCCAAAACTTCCAAACTTGCTAAACTAGCTATAAAACAGCATCTTGAAAAAGCCTGAAGCTTGGAATAGTGCCTCGCCACACCACATACTCTCAGAAACAGAGCCCAACTTTAATATAAAGTTCAAAGTCAAGAAAAAAATGCTGAGAAAAATGAGCAAACCAAAAAAAGGAGCAATAAAAAACCTGATCATTAAAACCTACTGTCATGACAAAGAAGATCAAGATATAAACTCAGAAGGTAACAATGTTAAAATAACCTCAAGAAGAGCTTCAAAGGGGTAAAAAAGTGAATTGGACACAAACCCAATAAGAATATCAAGAAGAGCTAAAAAATGATTGTCAAAATAAAAAAAAAAAGAATGGTAGAGGGAAAATGGGGAAAAGAAATGAGCTCAATACAAGAAAATTATGGAAGGGCAATGAACAGCTTGGGAAAGGAAGCACAAAACAATGCTGAACAAAATACTTTTTAAAATATAGTTGATCAAATGGAAGAAGAGATACAAAAGTCCAATGAGGAAAATCATTCCTTAACAATTAGATTTATGTAAGTGTAATCTATTGGCTGCATAAGACATTAAGAAACAGTAAAACAAATTCAAAAGAATGAAAAACAGAAGAAAATGTAGAAAACCTCATTGGAGAAATGACTGACAGATTAAGGAGAGATAATTTAAGAGTTATTGGACTACCTGAAAGTCACAATCAAAGAAAGAAACTAAACATTATACTTCAAGAAATTATCATGAAAATTGACCCACTATCCTAGAATCAGAGAATAGGGTAGAAATTGAAAGAATCCACTTATCACTTCCTAAAAGGGATTCCAAAATGAAAACTCCCAGGAATGTTATAGCCAAATTCCAGAGCTTCCAAATCAAAGAAAAAATACTTCAAATATCCAGAAGGAAAAAAAATCCATATACCATAGAGTCACAATTTGCATCACATGAAATTTAGTACTTACCATATTAAAGGAGTGGAGGGCTTGGGATATGATATTACAGAAGGAAACAGAGCTGGGATCCAAAAATTTACCTATCCAGCAAAACTGAATGTAATCCTTCAGAGGAAAAAGTTGATATTTAAAGAAATAAAATTGAAATTTAAGGAAATTAAAGAAAAAAATTAAAGAAAGAAAATTTTTAAATGTTCCTGATCAAGAAACTAGAAAAACTAGAGAGGGATAGAAAAATTGACTTTCAAAGATAAGATTCAAGGGAAGCATAAAAAAGTAAACATGAAAGAGAAGTCATAAGGAATTAAATAAGATTAAACTGTTTACATTCTTGTATGGGAAGATGTTACATGTAACTACTAAGAACTTTGACATTATTAAGGCAGTAAGAAGAACTCTACATAGATATAGGCTATAAGACTGAATTAATTATATTGGAATGATCTCAAATAAAAGAATGAGTGGGAAAGAGGGAAGCGTAGAGCAAAGAGAGTCTAAAAATGGGAGAAATTATGCTACATAAAAGAAGTGTGAAAGGAAGAGCTTTTTACTTGAAAAGAGGAAACAGACATTTAACATTCCATCTAAATTGATTAAATGAAGGAAATACATATATGTATATATGTGTGTGTATGTGAATGAAATATATACTAAGTAGTTAGTAATCATAACTGTGAATTTGAATTGGATTAACTCACTCCTAAAACAGAAGTGAATAGTAGAATGAATTAGACACCAGAATCCAACAATATGTAGTTTACAAGAAACACATTTGAAACAGAAAGACACACCCAGAGTCAAAATAAGATACTGGAGCAATATCTATTGTGCTTCATCTGAAGTTAAAGAGAGAGAGAGAGAGAGAGAGAGAGAGAGAGAGAGAGAGAGAGAGAGAGAGAGAGAGAGAGAGAGAGAGAGAGAGAGAAAGAGAGAGAGAGAGAGAAATAACCAAGATATCAAACAAAAACAAAAGCAAAATAGGCATAATTAAAAGAGATAATGAGGGAAATTACATCTTGTTAAAAGGTAGCATTGATAATGAAGTAATATCAATACTAAATATCTATGCATTAAACAGCCTAGCATCCATATTCTTAAAGGAACTTTAAATGAATTACAGGAAGAAATAAAAACAGAATTATGCTAATGGGATGACCTCAACTTTTCCATCTCAGAGCTTAATAATTATAACCACAAACTAAATAAGAAAGAAGTGAAGATGAATAGAGTTTTAGAAAAGTTATATATGATAGATGCCTGTAGAAAATTGAATGGAAACAGAAAGGAATATACCTTTATCTCCACTATACATAGCACCTTTACAAAAACTGACATATATTTGGGTATAAAAACCTCACAAGCAAATATAGAAAAGAATAAATATTAAATACACCCTTTTCAGGCCATCATGAAATAAAACTTTTATTTAATAAAAGAGCCATGGAAGCACAGATTAAAAATTCATTGGAAACTAAGTAATCTAATCCTAAAGAATGAATGGATCCAAGAAATAATCATAAAAAATTGAGTAATTTCATTAAAAATAATAACAATAATGAAGAAACTTAAAATTTGTTGGATGTGGCCAAAGCAGAAATGAGGGGAAAGTTTACATCTCTAAGTACATATATCAATAAAAGAGAGAAAGAATAGGTCAATGAAGTGGGCATGAAAATAAAAAAAAAATAGAAAAAGAATACAGATTAAATATTTCCTATTAAAAACTAGAATGGAAATCCCAAAAATAAACAAAGAGATTCATAAAAATAGAAAGTTTAAAAGCAACTGAACTAATTTAAAAAAACACTAAAATCTGATTTTAAGGAAGAAATAAAATAAGTGACTGATTAATTCAATTTTTAAAAAGAAAGAAAACCAAATTAACTAAATGAAACTAAACATTAACTAAAATGAAAAGAATAAATGCACCACAAGTGAAGATGAAATTAAAGCAATGATTAGAAGCTATTTTGCCCAACTATATGCCATTAAAACTGACAATCTAAGTAAAATGTATGAATATTTACAAAAAATATGAAGTGTCCACATTAATAGAAGTTGAGTTAAAATACTTAAGTATTTTAGAAAATGAATTTTAAAGGACAGACCTGTACAAAAATGTTTATAGCAGCTGGTTTTTGTGGTGGCAAAGAACTGGAAATTGAGGAAATGCCCAACAATTAGGTAATGGTTAAACAAGTTGCAATCTATGATTGTGAAGGAATGCTATTGTGTTATAGAAAATGATGAGTAAAATGATTTCAGAAAAACCTAGAAAGACTTCTATGAACTGATGTCAAGTGAAGTGAGCAGAACCAGGATAACACTGTACACAACAAAAACAATATTTTAATGAAAATCAAGAGCAAAATATTTTGATCAAGATGATATCTCGATACAATTTCAAAGGACTCATAGTAAAAAAAAAAATGCTATCTTCCTTCTGAGGGAGATCTGATGAACTCTGGGAGCATATTAAAGTATACTTTTTAAATTTATTTTTCTTGTGTGTGTATGTGTATGTGCTTTCTTTTGTAACATGGCTAATATAGAAATATGTTTTTATGACTTCTCATGCATAACTGATATCATATGGCTTGCTTTCTCAGTGATTGGGGAAGTTAGGCAGGAGGGAATTTGGAGCTCAATTTTTTTTAAGTGAATGCTATGGGAATTAATGGGAAATATTTAACAAAAATTATAAACATGTTTAAAATTAAAAGAATGCTAAAAGAAAGAAAGAAAGTAAATGTGTCTTGAGATTTAAAAACATGAAAACAACTGATGATGGGGTAGATTCATAGGCTCAAAAGCAGAAAGATCCAAGACCAAGTCCTGCCTCTCACATGTACTATTATATGACTCTGGGCAGATCACTTAACTTCTCACTGGCCCTAGACAACTCAAACTAGAAGGTTGTGAGAAGGCATCAATCTACATTAGTAGAGGGAGTTTTATCATTTGGGAGTCTCTATACCAATGAAATCACAGGTGTATTCTTTATCCTGTGGAATTAAAACTAAGCTTATTTACATATTAAATTCTTATTATAAGTAGCTTAGAGGTTTAATCTTAAAACCATAAGCAAGTCATAACCTTCCCTGACCTCCTTCTTATTATAATATGAGGGTTTTGGAAGCAGGGTGGTATAAAAGAAAGAAGGCTTCATTTAAAAGAAGATGGAGGTGCAGCTAAATGGCACAGTGGATAGAGAATCAGGTCTAGTGTCAAGAAGACCTAGATTTAAATCTAGCTTCAGATACTTCCTAGCTGTATGACCCTGTATGATTCTGTGTGATGGACATCTTGTATGAATGACAGCTGTATCAAAGAAGATCAAATTCATTTATTTTTCTAAACAAAGAGTGAAATCTTTTGATGTTTTCCATTCTGGTGTTAATTAACTCTCCCTATATCTAGAATCCCTCGCAGTGAACCAGACATGTATTTCAGTAAAAGAAAGAAAATTTCCAGGAAATATCTCATGTAGCTCACCATCAGAGAAGGGCAGATCAAGGCAAGTCATAAAGTTTCTTAATAGAATAGTTGCTTCTGTGTTGTGTCTTGGCTTAGCTTAAGAATCTATGTTTTGTGGGTGCTATCTCTTTATGAAGTTCAGCCAGTTGATACGTGTTCCCATTTTCCCAAGATCACAGACTTTTGGGAAGTAGAGCTGGAAGAGACCTTAGAGGTTACCTGGGCAAATAGTTTCATTTTATAGCTGTTTCAGAGATGAAGTGATTTGAGCCGAGCCGTATGACAAGGAAGAGGGAAAAGATATAAACATTTATATAACACCTACTATACAGCAGGCACTAACACCAAGCACCATACAAATACTATCTTATTTGACCCTGACTGTGAATAATACTGTGAATAGGCTATTATTATTATCTTATTTAATGGTTGAAGAAAATGGAGCAAACAAAAATTAAGTGACAACACTCTAGCCACTGCACCACCAGCTGCTTCAAAGTTGTAAATGAGATCATGGGGTCATAGATGAAGAGCTAAAAAGGACCCCAGTGACATTCTAGACCAACCCCCTCATGTCACAGATGACAAAACAGAGATTAAGTGACTTTCCATTCAGTTTCTCCAGACACCTATCAAAACTAACTTTTCTAAAATCCAATTCATCTTCTTAACTGCTTTCTATTTAGTTTATGGTTACATTTATTGAGCTCTGAGAAGGGAAAGTGGAGGTCCCTACCACACTAACATAACTTTACTTCTATTTATTTCTGGATTTCACTTAAATTTTCTTTAAGAATATAGATGCTGAGCCATAGCACTACTGGGTTTGTACCACAAAGAGATAATAGAGGAAAAGACTTGTACAATAATATTCATTGTACAAAAATATTTATAGCTGTACTCTTTGTGGTAGTAAAAATTGGAAAATGAGGGGATGCCCTCTGATTGGGGAATAGTTGAACAAATTGTGGTATATGTCGGTGATGGAATAATAAACTGGAAGAATTCCATGTGAACTGGAATGACCTCCAGGAAGTGATGCAGAGTGAAAGGAGCGGAACCAGGAGAACATTGTATACAGAGACGATACACTGTGGTACAATCGAATATAATAGACTTCTCTACTAGCAGCAATGCAATGATCCAGGACAATTCTGAGGGACTTATGAAAAAGAACACTCTCCACATTCAGAGGAAGAACTGTGGGAGTAGAAACACAGAAGAAAAACAACTGCTTGATTGCATGGTTCAATGGGGATATGATTGGGGATGTAGACTCTGAATGATCACCCGAGTACAAATATCAATAATATGGAAATAGGTCTTGATCAATGACACATGTAAAACCCAGTGGAATTACATGTCAACTATGGGAAGGGGTTGGGGGAGGAAAGGGACAGAACATGAATCTTGTAACCATGAGAAAATATTCTAAATTAAATAAATACAATTTTTCAAATATCTAAAAATATATTTATATAGATGCTGGAGCAGCTAGGCAGCTCAGTGGATTGAGAGACAGGAGTAGAGACTGGGTTCAAAGCTGACCTCAGACACTTCCTAGCTGTGTGACCCTGGGCAAGTCACTTAACTCCCATTGCCTAGCTCTTAATGCTCTTCTGCTTTTGAACCAATACAAATTATTGATTCTAAAATGGAAGGTAAGGGTTTTTTAAAAAAAGAATATGGATGCTATGCTGCTTGATATTTAGTATTAATATTACTTAATTCTGGCCTTTTCTGATCTGGTATTTGAACCTGCATCCCCACCTCTAAATTCAGTGCTCTTTCCTTACAAACAAAACAATCCAAAAAGTTAATCTGAAATCTCTTTAAACTGGAGAATAGCTAAATGGCTCAATGGATTTAGAGCCAAGTCTAAAGAAAAGATGTCCTGGACTCTGATCTGGTCTCAGCTAAGAAACCCTGGGAAAGTCACTTAACTGCCATTGCCCAGCCCTTATTGTTCTTCTGCTTTGGAATCAATAAACAGTATTGATCCTAAGACAGAAAGTAAGGATATTATAAAATTTCTATGAATCCTTATTTTTACTTGGAAAAATAATAAAATACATTTTCCTTTAAAAATAGTAGACCACATAAATGACTTTTTTCCATAGATAAAGTTGGGTTCAAGTCCCAAATAGAATTGGCTAGTGAAGAGATGTCTTACACTAATTCAAAATAGGCCTGAAGAGGGAGTCTGGGAGAGTAAAAAATAATGAATTAAGAGTTTGAGGCCCAAGGTTAGAATCTTTGCTTTGCCATTTACTTGATCTTGAACAAGTTAGATCACAGCCTCTGGCTTCCATTTCCTAAGCCATAAAGTGAGAGGATTAGACTAGGCAACTTCTGAAGTCCCTTCCAGCTCTAATTCTATGTGTTCCATTATATATTTGGATATAAACAGTGGGCATGTAAAGGATAGGTAGCCTTTATGTAAAGAAAGGATAGGTTTGAAGTGATTAGAATGAATTGTGCTAACTCCTCTAGAATTATAAACAGCATGGACTAACTTTAATAATTACAGCTTAAGAGATTTTTTATAACCAGAGGTAATCTGTCAGGCCTGTTGAAGATGTATAAATGGAAAAAGGTCCTTCCTTCCAGGTAAATGGGGTTCAATTCTTTTGACTGTCTGTAACTTCAAAAGGACAGATTTCAAATTTTAAAAAATCATCATCAATGAGTTGTTCACTGAAGGAAATTTCTATTGGAAGCTATATGCATCTTTAAACATTGGGAACTGAAGAACTTCAAGGATCAAATTACATCTGGGCAAAACAGTTAAGTTTAAAAGTCAAACATAAATCTTACAATGCCGTCTAGTGTTGTTTTCTACTCTGAATAATTCTGCATTGATACAGAGTTCCTAAGAGTAGGCTTCATTTGGGGAATGTGCAATGCAATTTATATATATATATATATATATATATATATATATATATATATATATATATATACACATATGTGTGTGTGTATTTATATATAAAAGCTTTTTGTTTAACTTTGTGATTCATTTTGACTATACACAAAGCTGATGCTTGCAATTATTTAGTTCTGTATCTGTATGTGTATGTGTGTGTGTCCATTCCTTCCTCCTCTCAAGGGGATACATATTTTCCAAATACATGAGAATAATGTTTGGCTATCATTTCCTTGGTCCAACTCTTCCCACTCTCTATTGGATTCGGTTTAACAAATGCCTATTTCACACCCACATGCCAGGTGGTGCACAAGGTTCCAAAGATAAAAAGAAGACTCCTACCTTTGAAGAAAATGCAGGCTAACAGAGAATGACAAGAATCGAAATAACTATGGCATAAAAGATAATAAGAAAAGGAGAATTAAACATTACCTCAGATTGGGGAATTGGGCAAGATCCCTTGAACCAAGTGGTATTTTGAATAAGTAACAAATAAATTGAGAAAGAAGAGCAAGACTTGATCATTTTGACAGTATTTTAAATTTTATAAAACATTATGGGGAGAAAGAGAGAAAGCAAGAAGTCATTTTGACCTATTCTTTGGTAGACTGGTTGTAAGGTTAGTTCTATCTGAAGCAGAATGGAAAGACTGCATAAAAGTAGTAGAAAAGCTACTAGATTAGGAGTTAGAGGACCTGGATTCCAATCCTCATTTTGACATTTAATCATATGATTTAAGTCAAGTCACTTGACTCCTCTGGGTCTCAATGTCTTCATCTATGAAAGAGGAAATTGGACTAGCACTGTTCCATCTAGCTTTAAATATATTTTCCTATGATATCCATTTTATAGATTAGGAAACTAAATCTCAGAGAAGTTAATGATTGTCCCAAGTCATAGAGGTCAGCAAATGCCAGGGCTAAGATCTGAATCCAAATCTTCCTAACTCCATTTCCTAACTTCCTAACACTCTGCATTTATAAGATAAGAATAAAAAAGAAGTGAGAGAAGTAGACAATAAGAAGGTTGTGATTAAAGAAACAAAGCATTTAATAAAATGTCTTAGAAATAGAGGCAAAAATATGGCCATAATCTTGAAGAACTAAGGTGGATTGGGGAATCAATCAACAAGTATTAATTAAACAGCTATTATGTGGGTAGATACTAAGACAAAAAAATGAAATAATATCTGCTCAGTGAGTTTACATTCTATTGGAAGAATACTGTGTGTGTGTGTATGTGTGTGTATGTGAGAGAGAGAGAGAGAGAGAGAGAGAGAGAGAGAGAGAGAGAGAGAGAGAGAGAGAGAGAGAAGGGGGGGGGGGGGATGAAAAGAACAGAATACCAGAGAGTTATAAAAAATAGGCATTAGCACTTGGGGATGAGTGGAACCAGGAAAAAGCTTTGTGTTGAAGGTAATGGTTGATGAGTACCTTGAAGGGAGTAATGGATTTTATGTGATATAAGTGAAGGGTATTAGAGTGGAAGAAGTTGAAGTTCAAGGTCAGCTTTTTAGATATTTCCTCAAACAGAGTGTGGAAGTTGTCAAGGATGATGTCTAGAGATGATTTTTCTAGAGAAGAAAACAGTGAGTCAGTTTTTAAAAATTAATGAAGAAAGTAGAAAAGAGAAATAAAAAAGTTAATAGAGAAGTTGGAATTTATGAAAAGGGTGGTCTTCCTTCAAATGGGAGGACTTCTTGAATGGGGCTGATAAGCCAATGATATACAAATGGTTTCAAGTACAAAACCCCATCCTTTAATGAGTGCTAGAGAGAAAGTGGCATAAAATAGGGGAAGTGGAATGATCTGAGGAAAGCCAATTTTCAGTTCAAACAAAGTAGTAAAGGAAACTCCTTTGGGAGAAATTAAGAACATAGGATTTCTTCAAAATAGAATCCTGATTCAGTGAAAAGGAGTGGAGATTTACTGGATAAGATAAAATGCCATTCTCTCAGAGACTCATCAGTTTAAAACTGGAAGGAATCTCAGAGTCTGTCAAGTACAATCTCCTTTGCATACAGATAAAAAAAACAAAGGCCCAGAGGCATTGACTTGCCCAAGGTCACACAAATAGCATATGTCAAAGCCAAGTCCTAACTCCAAATAAATGTTATAGAGTCACAGCCCTTCAGTTCCTTACTCTAAGGTGGTAGGCTTAGAGACTAAGATTCCTCATTAATATTTCTAGTCTGGATTGCTTTACCATTCCTTCCTTCCTTTGAAGGGGCACTTTTGTTTTTTATTGATAACCAACATAGCCAACTGAAGGAGTCATGGCACATGGACCAGGCTCCCTCTCTAGGCAAAAAGGAGCCCACATAAAAAGCAGAACTCTTAATCATATTAAAAGAAAAGAGTCAGGACTAGTTGGGAAAGTTTGGAAGAAATAATGAAAATGAATAAGGTGGCCAGAAAACAAGGCAGAGTCATTTGTTGTTGTCTTTGTTTTAATGTCATTGTGCATTTTCCTCTTAGAGTGAAACTTTTTTTTTGCTGTCTTTAGCAATATTTTAGCATCCTGTGCATGTGCGGAGTTTGGGATTCAGAAGCCCTGGGATCTTTCCCTGGCTCTGCCTTTAATTCATTCTGGAACCTTACAAAAGCCATCTGGTCTCTGAGTACTTCTGTCTCCTCTTCCGTACCAAATAGGGGATTAAATGCTGATCCATCAGTAGAATACTGAGAGATTCTCGGGTTAAAGCATCATGTAACCACAAAGGAAATTGTTTAGGACACTTAGAGCCTATAACGTTTTCATTTTCTAGAAAAGGGGTGGGAAACCTTTTTGCATGAGGAAGGAGCAAAACATTTAATATGAAAAACTTACATTTCAAAATTCTCTTAATAAAGAATTTTGAATGAGCCAAAGATTGCTTTTTCTTGAGCAAAATATCCTTGAATAATAAAAAATGTTCTCCCTTTATAGAAAGGAATTTAATATTATTTATACCTTCTCAACAGATCTATTTAAAGATAGTTCAACTCTAAAGCAGGATGCCACAGTTGAAAAGGGCATTGGGTTTAATGACAAACGATACAGATCCAAATCCTGGTTCTGATATTTCCTAACTAGGTAACTCAGATCAAGTTTTTTTTTTTTTAATTCTCTGGACCTCAATTTTTTCATCTATAAAATTGGAATTATAATATTTATGCTACGTACCTCACAGGGCTGGTGGGGAGGGTGTTTTGTAAATTATAAAGTTCTATATGAATGTGTGAGAGGTAGCTTGGGTGTTGGGACTAGAAGTCATTCGATTAAGGAAGACCAAGATTCAAATCAAGACTCTAACACTTGCTAGCTTGGTGATACTGGAAAAATCACTCAATCTCAGTGCCTATGGGCAATAACTCTAAATAAATGTAAATTGCAAACTGTGCTGATGGACTCCATCAAAAAGCATTTATTAAGAACCCGCTAGGTGTCAGTTATTATGCAAAGAAAGGCAGAAGATAACCACTGCTCTCAAGGAACTTACAGTCCAATAAAGGAGAAAACATGCAAACAAGTATACAAACAAGATATATGTGTGATAAACTGCATATTATCAACAGAGGAAAGATACTAGCATTTAAGGGGATCCAGCATTTCCACACTAGGAGTTATCCATTCTGATGAAATTATACACAGTTCATAGTACTTGGAGCTAGAAAGTACCTTAGAAATTATCAAGTCCAAATTCCCTTAATTTCCTTTTCTTATAGAGAAAGAAACTGAGGCAGAAAGAGGGGCTATACAGATTATAGGATCTAAGAGAGAATTGCAACTCCAGACTTCTTGACTCCAAGACCAGTATGCTACTTGCTACGTCATACCAACTCTCTCTCCCCCTTTCTCTCACCTTTCTTATTCTTTCTCATTATTATAAATCATTCTATATATAACTACATTAAATATAATTATTATATAATCTACTTATTTTAGTATATATTATTAGCATATATAAGTATATTTAATGTAATTGTTTACATATATTTATGCATACTATATAAGATACATAAAAATAGTAAGAGAGTGGGAAGGAGTAAAGGAGGGAGGGAGAAGAAGAGTGGAGAAAGAAAGAGGGGGAAGGTGGGAAAGGAGGGAGAGAGAGAGAGAGAGAGAGAGAGAGAGAGAGAGAGAGAGAGAGAGAGTCGAATAAGCCTAGCCAAGTCACTTAGTCACTTAACCTCATTTTCCTCAACTGTAAAAGAGAGATCATAATAGCAACTACCTTATAGGGTTGTTTCAAGGATAAAATGAGACCGTTTTTGTAATGTGCTTAAATAATCTCTGACATATAATAGGCACTTAATAAATGCTTGCTTCTTCCCCATTTTCCATCATCTATTACATTTTCTCTCCTCCCCCAAATACAGACATCATATGTCCATATATATACAAATATGTGGAAGATGAGGAGTTTTAAAGGCACTAGATTTAGCTATAATGCATACATATACATACACACACAAATATGTATGTGTATGCACAGATACATAAATACATGTTGTTGTTCGCCTATGTCTTCTGAATAGATGTGTGTGATAATGATGCCAGCATATAGAAAGAACTTAGCTAACTGAGTCAATCACAAATCCTGGCTCCATGTATATGAAAATCACCAGAGAGTTCTCAGTGTCTCTTTGATAATGACCTAGTTGCAGGCTAAAGATGATATTGATATATATGAGTTTCAGGGGAAGGATGTGTTCATATAAGTCAGGAGTATATTACAGTACACAGCCCCAGGGAGGTCACTTTTCATTCCAATGGCAAACAGAGTCACAAGGCAGTATACTGTGGTAAAAAGATTTCTGGATTTGGCATCAAAGGTCCTTGGTTAAAATCCTGGCCCCACAATGTATTACCTATGCAACTTTGGACAAGTGACTCCCCCTTCCTGGGCCTCAGTTTGCTCATCCATAAAATGAGAGAATTGGACTACGTGACCTCTAAAGGTCCTCCTAACTCTAATCTGTGAATGATAGATCAATGAAGCTTGAAGACACTTTAAAATTATTCCTTTTAATTCACTTTTGATTCAATTTTCAATTTAAGAAGCATTAGGCTACTCCATGGGCTAGTCCCTGGGAAGCCAAAAACAAGAAAACAAAAAATAATCCTTTTCCCTCCAGGAATTAGAGAGAACCCAGGGAATATGGGGTCATCTGATCATAGATTTAGAACCTAAAGGGGCTGAAATGGCCATTTAGTTATTCCTTCATGTCTTTTATGAATGAGGAAGCTAAGTTGCAAAGAGGCTAATTACCCAGGATCATATAGGTAGCAAGTAGAAGAGCTAGGATTGTAAATCAGGTCTTTGATTCCAAATCTAGGGCTCTTCCAAGTCCCTCATCTTCATAATTGTACGAGACTCATCTTCCAATCAACATCAGTCTACCATCTGGATGGAAGGAGTTCCCACACTTGGAGATCCCTATGCTGGCAAAACTGAACCTATTACTCAAAAACTGGTAGCTTTCCAACGGGAAAGGTCCTCCTTTCTTTGGTGTCCCCTTGACAAATCTAGATAATTATCCATAGTCGTGGTGGAGATGGTATTTATACAGTACTTTAAAGTTAAGAGAACATTTTCTATCTTTTATCTCATTTGATCCTCCTAACAACCCTGGAAGCACAATTATTATTATTATTGATATCTCCTATAGTATTATCTTTTTGACCAATGCATCTCTCTTCCATAGTGACTTTCCCCCTTAAGCCATAAAATGATTAAATAGGTCCACTTTGGGGATCTCCCATCAATACAGATTGTAACTTCCATCAAAATTGTCACCTGAGAATATTTATTTAAAGATTAAGTGATTTTCCCAGGACCATACAACTAGTTTGTAATGCTGGAACTTGGAAGGGAACTCCCCAGTCTAGGAGATCACAGTTCCATTTGGATATGTGGTACATTGCTAAAACTAATAATGGATGGATGAGGGGCAGCTGGGTTGCTAAGTTGTTTGAGAGCTAGACCTGGAGACTGGAGGTCCTGGGATTAAATCTGGCCTCAAACACATCCTAGCTGTGTGACCCTGGGCAAGTCATTTAATTCCCATTGTCTACCCCTTACTGTTCTTCTGCCTTGGAACCAATATATAGTATTGTTTCTAAGATGAAAGGTGGTAAGGGATTGTTTATAATAGCTAACGATCATATAAAACTTAAGTTTTTCATAGCAATATAAATAATCTCTTTAAATTTTCACGGGGAGTGCTATTGTTATCCTCATTTTAGGGATGAGGAAGTTGAAGTCAGGGGCAGCAGGGGTTAGAACCTTCCTTCCTGCCTCCCAGCCCAATACTCTGACGATTACATGGCACTGCTTCCATGATATCTGATGATCATCCTCTAGGGCGTCATTATTCAGGATAAATAGCCACACACAACCTGCTCACCTTTATCCTGCCCCTTATGGGGGCTCCTTAGATTTGTAACTATTTTTTAGGTAAATTGGTCTGCTAAGGTTTACTTTTCATAGTTAAAAACAAAATAGCTCCCAGTCATTGGAAATGAGCAAATCCACAAGCCCACAGCAAGGTTTGAAGAAGGCTATTTACTCTTTTGCTCCTTCCCAAAGTATACACTAAGGGAATATTCTGCTCCTCCAGCAGCTCTGGCCCTCTCCCCCATGGCCACCTCAAGGGATGCCACTGCCTGTTAATAGCTGAATAGATGGCTAACTTTGCATGGAGGAAGGGATGCTTAATCTTGCTGACGTCTCCTCTAAAACACTTTGGAAAGCACTGCGAAGGAGACGATTGCCAACTCAGTCACTGCTGATCGTGTCCTTGGCTTCCCTAAGTCTCACTTGGCATCTGCTCTTCAGCAGTTGGCTAACACCAAGTTCTTCGTGAGCATAATAATTGCCTTGGCCACACGGCCCTGCTGGGCAGAGAGCTCCACCGTGCAGTCGTACGACCTAGCTCTCTGGTCCCAGGTACAAGAGCTGCCCTTAGAGGAGCCTGCTCCCAGACCTCGCTGTTGAGGACAAAGACTGGCTGGGCATATGGCTGGACTGGCAGCAGAGGAGGCAGGCACCTCTGGGGCTTCCCTGGCAAGGTTCCGAGAAGACCCCTTGCCCAAAAATATCTTCTTCACTTATGCCTGGTTCATTCTCTTGGGTTAAGCCTTATTATCTCTTTTCTAGAAAAGGAATTCTTCATTTGGGGTGCATGGTTTTATATATTTGTGTGTGTTTATATTTATATATGTGTGTGTGTGTGTATGAATATATATGTGTGTGAGTCTCCAAGATAGTAACAGAAGCAAGATTTGAATCCACATCTTTCTGGATTCTGAATACAGATCTACAGATCTTTATTCATGATTATGTTTATAGATGTATATGTGTATGTATATAGACATGCACATCCATATCTACATCTCTCTACACATACATATACACACATCTATGCATGCATGTATATGTATGCATGCTATGTATAGATACACACATATTGGAAGGCTTGTTGTTTAGTCATTTTCAATCACATCCAACTCTTCCTGACCCCATTCAGGGTTTTATTAGCAAAGATACTAGAGAGGTTTGCCATTTCTTTCTTCAGCTCATTTTACAGATAAGTAAACTGAGGCAAATAGAGTTAAGTGATTTGCTCAAGGAGACACAGCTAGTGAGTGCCAGGGTATAAGTAAACTGAGGCAAATAGAGTTAAGTGATTTGCTCAAGGAGACACAGCTAGTGAGTGCCAGGGGCCAAATACAAATCCTAGCCTTCTAGCTGCCCTGCACATGTGTGTATGTATGTGTATATACACATACATCTAAAAACACACACACACACATATATATATACAGTATGTACATTTCAATATGTATAGATAGGAAGAGAGAAAGAGATGGATAGAAGATAGATAAATAGAACAATAATCGATGATAGAGATGCATGAAGAGATGAGAGGGAGATGATAAAGACAGATGACTGTATTTCAGTAGAAATGGGTTTCCTTTGCAATTAAACATATTTTATTTTATGCATTTGAAAACATTCTGAGAAAGTTGCCCAGGCTCTATCAGATACCAAAGGGTTCCAGGACACAAAAAGGTTAAGAGATCCGAAGTTAAAGCATGACAGGATCACAGATTTGGGACTAGAAGGGATCTCAGACTGTCTCGCCCAACCTTCTGATTTTACACGGGCAGAAATGGAATCCAAGAGAGTTAAAATTCCTTACCCTACATCACACAGATAGTAAATTAGAGGATTTGACTCCAGATTTCTGACTCCAGAGTCACTAGCACCTGCCTCTTATAATAGATAAAGTGTTGGTACTTGGAGCCAGAAAGATCTAGATTTAAATTATACTTCTGTCACTGACTTGGAGACTCACTTTCCTTCTCTGTAAGATGGAAGTTGTTCAGCCAATACTTTACTGCAAAGTTCAAAAAAGACAATGTCTATGAAGTGCTTTATAAACCTTAGGATACATAAATGAGGCCTAATTAAAATGCCAGCACTTCAGGAGAGATAAACATATTGCCGTGCATTTGTTGCTGAGTTGTTTCAGTTGTGTTTCACTCTTCATGACTCCGTTTGGGTTTTTCTTGGCCAAGATCCTAGACTGGTTTGTCACTTTCTTCACTGATTCATTTTACAGATGAAGAAACTAAGGCAAACAGGATTAATTGGTTTGTCCAGGGTCACACAGCTAGTGAGTGTATGAGATTGGGTTTGATTGCAGGAAGATGAGTCTTCCAGGACCAGTGCTCTGTTCGCGTGCCACGTAGCTGCCCTTGTCCCACATACCTCCGTATAAAATTGGTTGATTGATTTTCTTAGGACAGGACATAAAAAGGACCACCAAAAAAGAATTGGGGGTCCACTGATAGGCAGAGCCCAGAATTTCACCTATGTCACAATGCCCTTGGATCTGATTCTGCTTCTCAATTTGAATCATCCAGATTAGCTCTTCCCCTGGCACTTATGATCTATTTTACCTTGGGCAAGTTGTTAATGTCTCCCTCTGAGTCTCAGTTTCCAAGTTTGTAAAATGAAAGGATGTAACTTCACATTTGCTAAGGTCACCTCTAATTCTAAATCTAGGGTACAAATATTCTAGCTTCTATTGCTACTCCTTTAATTCACAGGCTGACAAGCCTATTTGATGTTTGATACATTTGACACATTTGACACATTTGACAAAAGATAATTGCAGGAGAGTTTAGTGTGTTGTTTTCCAAGGACTATTTTATGCCCTTTTACCATTTGGAAAGTGTGAGGCAGAATTTCCCATCTGGCCTTAGGTGATCTTTGTGTCACCTACCATGAGAAACACAACCCTGAACATGACATTCGCTTAAGGCATTGATTTGAAATTAGTTTAAGGAGTTCCTTTGCCTCTTATATTTAACAGCTCTACTTGAGTCATGGATTTGATTAGAGATCCAAGCAGAGGTAGTGGAAGGAGAGTATTTCTTTATAATTCATGGCTTATCTCTAAGAGAACATTTGTCCCCACCATTTATTTCTACATTAAAACCAAAATGCTTTTGGATGAGTCAAAGAGTCAATCGAGATATCAGAGAATAGACCCAAGTTTAACCAAAAGTCATGCTGAAAATCCAGCTGAGAATGAGAAACAAAAAGAAAAAAAGTCCCCAACTCTGTAACTTCAGACTAAAAGGACAAAGGCATCTTTTTTATCCCGATGAATTATTAATCAGATTAACTATAGCAGCAAATTGAAGTTATTCATTAAATGTTTATTTCAGAATTCAAAATTTAACATAACACTGTGGTGAAAAGAACAACCTGGAGACTTGGCAGACCTGGCTCTGCCATTAGCCATGCAACCTTGGAACAAATCACTTGACCTTTCAAAACTGAGTAACAAAGGCAATGAACTTGAAGGATCTCTAAAGGTCCTCTCCAGCTATTCAGTGATTTCAATTGGGGGAAGGGGGGAGTGGAGGGAAGAAGAGAATCAGGATCTGTCAATTCATTTATACAGGAAACTCCCAGTATTTAAAATCCTTCTAACACTGCTGACTTACAAACTCAATCTGTAGCCTTCTGGGGTTTCCTAGGGACATTGAAAGTGATTTACCTAAGTATCACATAGCCAACATGTTTCATAGGCAGTACTTGAACCCAGATATTTCCAAACACAGGACCATTAATGGGAAGCTAGAGGGGACCCTAGAGGCCATATAGTTCTGCCCTCACATTTTTAAGTAAGTCTTGGACCCAGGAGATAAAGGTTCCTTTTAATCAAGCATCCAAGTTTTGATTTGAACCCAGGTCCTCTGAATCCAGAGCCTGATGCTTTTTTCTATAGCATCCTATAACTTCTTATTCAGCTATTTTTCCCCTGTCCTATTCTAAAGAAAATATAACATACCCCTCTTCATATATATATAAAATCACCCACCCTCCTCCATCAGTAGGACATATGCTTAAAAGTATTTTTCCAGTAGATGGGAATGAGTTAGCATAGCCATCTATTCTCTTTTACCTGTCCCTTGCCACCTACAAGCATGCATTTATAAAAAATTTGACTGGTCTTTGGAGAAGTATTTGACAGTGACCCAGAATGAACGAGACTGAGTCAGAGGGAAAAGGAATCTTTAGCCTCAGTCTTGTAAGTATGGGGAGGTAATCAGCTGAGCTAACCATCCACATACCTAGAACACCTCCTGATATGGAGTTTAAAAAGCATTTCTTTCACAAGGCATTTAGGATATAACATTGAAATAAATATGAAGAAAAAACTGTTTACTACCATCCTGAGAATTTAATGTTAATAGGGGTAGGTCAGAAAAAGCTAAGATGCAAACCACATGCTATAGCAGCCAGGTGCTGGGTGTAGTGGGTAGAGCATCAAGCCTGAAGTCAAGAAGATTCATCTTCTTGAGTTCAAATCTGGATACCCACTAGTTGTGTCACCCTGGGCAAGTCAATTAACCCTGTTTGCCTCCATTTCCTCATCTGTAAAGTGAGTTGGAGAAAGAAATGGCAAAACCTCCCGATACCTGGGGGAAAAAAATCTCAAATGTCATCATAAAGAGTTGGACTCAATTGAATAACAAGAAGATATGAGATGCTGCTTTCTATGAACTATTCCTGTTAACTCTTTCCATAGTCCTCTTTTGTCACCAGCTCTAAACACCTAGTCATTATTAGTGTCCTAATAGACAATCCTGAACCACCTCTCCTCTAGGCTGATCCCCTTTGGTAATAATCAGAACCATAATTATGATGATAATCATAATTTATGGGTATTATCTCATTTCCGTCTCTCATCATAGATATATGCTATTCTCATAATCATTTGGAAGATGAAAAAACAGGTGTAGAATCATTAAGTAATTCACCCACGTTGACATCAGTCAGCATACATTTATTAAGTGCCTTCTATCTGCCAGACACTGACCCAAGAGCTGGGGATATAAAGAAAGACCAAAACATTCCCTAATCTCAAGGATCTCATATCCTAAGGAGGAAGAAAACACACAAATAACTAGGTGCATCTGGGTTATAGACACAGTAGATGGGAGATCATCTCAGAGCAGCTGCACTGAGGTGGGGGAACAGGAAAGGCTTCCTGAAAAAAGGTAAGATCTGAGCTACATCAGGAAGGCAGCCAGAGACACCAAGAGGCTAAAGGGAGGAGAGAAAGGTTACCAAGCATGAGAGACAGCTAAGAGATGAAGTACCAGGTTCAAGAAACAAGTAGGCCAGTATATCTGGATCACTTGCAGAGTATATAAAGGGGCTAATAATGTAAAAAAGACTGGAAAGAGAGGAAAAGGCCAGGTTGTGAAGAACAGGGTCATTCAATAAGTGACCAGGTCAGAATTTGGACCCCCTTCTTTCTGGGCTAGCTCCCAGATCTAGCATTCAGTCCACTGCATCAGGTGGAGAAGTCCTTAATATTTTAGCACTTTTCCCCAGTCCTTCCCTCTCTTGAGAAGGTATTCCCTCCTGAAAGAATGATCACATCTGCCCTTCATCTTAGACATGAGTGGGCTTTCTATAGATAGTGTTTCTGTAAACATGCCTCTTTCTAGCCCTAACTTGTAAAGAAGCTGAAACATTCTGTTCCAGGGAAACAAACAGGCTATATAACTGCTTCAAGTAATGGAGCCCTTAGCCCCCAACATCCGGATCCAAGTTCATTTGTTTCTTTGTGTCTGGCTGGATCTACCTGGAAAGAGCTTAGGATCTATTATTGAAGAATGCCAACATCATCATCTGCATTAGCATTAGCATTAAGATATCACTTTAAAGTTTACAAAGTGTTTTACAAATATAATCTCATTTTTATCCTCACAACAACCCTATGCTACTTCTTGCTGTTATTCTACAGATGAAAGGAGCTAGAAGTTATGGGACTTGCCCAGAGTCACACATTTAGAAAGTATCTGAGGTCAAATTTGAACTCAAATCTTCCTAATTCAAGTCCTGGCACAATCTTGTTGTTGTTCAATCATTCAGTAATATCTGACTCTTCATGACTTCATAAGCCAGGCTATCCATGGGGTTTTTCTTTTCTTTTCCAGTCTTGAAGGAATACAGATTTTATTGTTTTTATTTTATTTTTAATTGAAATTTTTTATTTAATTAGTTAATTTAGAATATTTTCCATGGTTATATGATTCATGTTCTTTCCCTCCCCTCCTCCCACCCCCCTCCTGTAGCCAATGAGTAGCTCCACTGGGTTTTACATGTATCATTGATCAAGACTTATTTCCATATTATTGAAAATTGCATTAGGGTGATCACCTAGAGTCTACAACCCCAATCATATCCCCATTAAACCATGTGATCAAGCAGTTGTTTTTCTTCTCTGTTTCTACTCCCACAGTGTTTCCTCTGAATGTGGATAGTATCTTTCTCATAAGTCCTTCAGAATTGTCCTCGTTCACTGCATTGCTGCTGATAGAGAAGCCCATTATATTGAATTGTACCACAGTGTACACAGTTTCTGTGTACAATGTTCTCCTGGTTCTGCTCCTCTCGCTCTGCATCACTTCCTGGAGGTTGTTCCAGTCTCCATGGAATTCCTCCACTTTATTATTCCTTTTAGCACAATAGTATTCCATCACCAACATATACCATAATTTGTTCAGCCATTCCCCAATTGAAGGGCATCCCCTCATTTTCCAACTTTTTGCCACCACAAAGAGCAGAGCTATGAATATTCTTGTACATGTCTTTTTCCTTATTCTCTCTTTGGGGTACAAACCCAGCAGTTCTATGGCTGGATCAAAGGGCAGACAGTCTTTTAGCGCCCTTTGGGCATAGATCCAAATTTCCATCATGGGGTTTTCTTGACAAGAATATTGGAGTGGTTTGTCATTTCCTTCTCTAGCAGATTAAGGCAAACAGAGGTTAAGTGACCTAACTTGCCCACTGTCATACAACTAGTCAGTCTTAGGACAAATTTAAACTCAGGTTTTCCTGACTTCATGCCCAGCACTCTAACTACTGAGCCACCTAGCTGCCTCCTAGGCAAACAGAGGTTAAGAGGCTTACCCAAGGTCACATAACCAGTAAGTGTCTAAGATCAAATTTGAACTCAGGTCTTCCTAACTCTAAGCCCAACATTCTATCCACTGAGACATCTAGCTGCCTCCAAAATGTAACTGCACAATTCTTTCTTGAGCTGTCTTTAGAATCAAGTCATATGTATAATCAGGAATTTCCTAGTTTTCCAATCCTGCATTTGGGAAATATTAATAAGGACAATGGGAGGACCAACTCCTTCACATTTTTCAACCCAGTAAAATGAGTCTTTCTCTGTTGTCAAAAAACAGGTGCAGTTACTGGGTTATCATGCTGAAGGAAATGAATTTGATTCCCTAAAGTGCTAATCATATTAATAGCTGACATTTAGATGGTGTTTCAGGGTTATAGAGAAAACATGATTTCATTTGATCCTCACAATCTTATAGGTAGGAAGTGTAAATATTATCTTCGTTGTATACATGTGGACACTGGGTTGCATAGCCAGTAAGAGGTAGAACCAGGATTCAAGCCCCAATTTTTTTATCTGAAAGCCCTGTGTCCTTCCCACTACACCATACCCAAGTGCCAAAAATATAAGGTAAATTCACAGGGACCTCAGCATCCTAATTACACTTCTAACTGAAAGATCTCTAAGAGAATAAGCTGCACAGGACTTTCCTAAATTAATCCTAGTTGCAGTTGTTACATGTCCTTTGAACCAGCCTAAAGAAATATCCCCTGTCCATTTTCAGGAAAGAAGCCATCTTCATGACAGATGTAAATAGATACTTATTGAGCCATGATAGAAAACTATTGTTCTGAGCCCCAAACCCTCTGTTATCAGTACTGATAGCACTGAAAAAAGACTCTAAGTAGACTTTGAGAGTCAATGTTGTTAAAAACCTACCAATAAGTAAAGCTTCAGAAAAAAATCAACTCTTTCAAATACAAAAATATGTATATATCTTAAATACAATGAGACCCCAGTTAATGCTGAAGATGAATTCCCTGGAATAGTAGCATTTTTCCCATTTTCATCACATATTTCCATTGCGTTAGAACCAAGTGCCATACTTTCCACAACTAAATTTCAAATAGCATAAATTTGAATATATTGAATCACTTAAAGAGATTTATTATTCACACTATTCAAGATTGTACAAGTTTATCAATAATCTGTGGTTTCATCACAGTGGAACTATTATCACTTAGTATTCAATCTTGGAGACAGCCTGAGACTCATTCAGGTTAAGTGATTTTCCCATAATCCCACAGCTAGTGTCAGAGGTGTGATTTGAACCCAAGTCTTCCTGATTCCTGGTTCAGAATTCTACTTACTATTATTGAGCTGCCTCTGGTATGGAGAATTAGAAAAAAAATTTTTTTGAGTAATTTTTAGTACAATTAAAATCTGATGGGCACATGCCATTTCTGCCCAAGATTATAGCAAAATCTTTAGCCTTAAAGATTTTTGTTTGAGGCCATTGAGGGACAAATCCTCTATTTCCAGGTACTCTCTTGAAGAGCTATACATCCCAGGAGCTGGTTGAATACCTTGCCCTTTTTTTTTTTTAACTTTCCAGAGCTCAGAAGGAAGTAGCAGAACCTGACCCCTCCTGGGAAACTCTGTCCAGGAGTTTAACATCATGGAAACCTACCCAATCTGCTTTGTGGATGTCATCCAACCCTGGACACTCAGTATAACCTTGGGAAGGATAGATTCTCATCAGTCAGCCTGATGCAGCTGCCATCAGCTTTCCCCTGGTCTCAGTGAGCCCTAAGGATTCCTAAGCAATTGGCTGGGAAGAGGAAAAGTCCTATCTAAATACACACCTGATTTTTGCAACTTCCTACTTCTAAGTACATTGGAAAGGACAGGATTTCACACAGGAAACACTTAATGATAATATTTGGAGGAAACCTGCTGACTTAGGAAGACACAGTTGGCCAGAATTCAGGTCAGAAATACCTTGGGAGGTGAGTAACTCCTCAAATTACAGGGAGAAGATTTCTGCAAGCAAAGCCCACTCTGAAAAAACTAGGGAGAGTTATGCCTACAAAAAAGAAAATAGAAGTATTAGCGAAGCTAGGAGAGGGGAATTCAGGGGTTCCAAAGGACCCATAGATAATGTGATTGTTTTGAGAAGGCTAATGAAGAACCCTCAGTTTTAAAAATCAGCCCTCAGGGGATATAACAAAATGAGCCAAGCTCCGTGGTTGGGACTTCAATAGAGACAAATAAGCAAGAAGATTCTGTTGACACATTTTCAGTGGTGGAGACCTAGAAGTACTTTGCCATTATTGATCAACAAAAGTTCTGCTGTCAAGAAGGAACCTCCTAACTATTCTTCTTGTCACCTAAGGACTCCCAAAGGGTATTAGAGACTCATTCTTTTGCTCCCAGAGGATTGAAAGAAGAGATAAAAGGTATACATAGAATTCTCTATTACATCATTTGAGAAAAGATTGCCAACGGTCTGTTCACAACCTAAAAGAATAGAACTCAGGGGAGAATACAGCAGAAACTTAAAATCAGAATTTTCAAAAGAATTAATCTAGCCCCCTCACTTTACAAATCAATCCATCAATCAACGGGGAATACATAAACAAAACTGAAACCATCCCTGATCTGGAAGAGCTAGCTATCTACCCCAGAGAGATAACAGTTATAGAATTAGGGATATCTCATAAGGAATAAGACAAAAATCGATACAAAATAAGTGGAGGATAATTTTGGGGAAGGGGAAGAAGGCAGTAACAGATAAAGGCATCGAGAAAGGCTATGTGTAGAAGGTAGTACCTGAAAGAAACTGGACAACTGAAGTAGACAGAGAATAGTTAAGCAACTACCCCCAAATCACACACATAGCTAAAGGCAAAACTGGGACCAGAACTCAGACCTTTTGTCCTCTAGTTCAGCACTCTGAAGAAGTATGCCAGAACCCATTACCACCTCCTCTCTTTCCTACCCCTCCATCTCTCCCTTCAGCTCAGACACTCTTCCTGGGCTTCTGCTGTTGGGAAGGCAGGATCTGATAACCTAAGGTAAGGACAGGAGAAGTAGAGCCAGAGATGTACTGTAGCTGATTAAAAACATTTCCCCTGTGGCCATCCTGGAATACTTTGTGTCCTTTGTCTTCACCTTGGTCAGAGGAGGAGGAGGAGACCCAGTCTAACTAACTCATATTGTAGCCTTCAGGACCCAGCAGACCTCTGAGAGTGCTGAACAGCACACTTCAGGTAGCTTACCTGGGCCCTGCTCAGAGGAGACAGCCTGGCCCAGAGCCCAGGATTCCAACTGGCAGGTGCATATTTCCAGAAGGATAATAAGAAAGTCTCTTCTACATGGTACCTTATTGCTTCTTTCTTTCTTTCTTTCTTTCTTTCTTTCTTTCTTTCTTTCTTTCTTTCTTTCTTTCTTTCTTTCTTTCTTTCTTTCTTTCTTTCTTTCTTTCTTTTCTTTCTTTCTTTCTTTCTTTCTTTCTTTCTTTCTTTCTTTCTTTCTTTCTTTCTTTCTTTCTTTCTCTTTCTTCTCTTTCTTTTTTTATATTTTTATACCATTACCTTCTGTTTTAGTATCAATTCTAAGACTTAAGAATGTCAAGGGCTAGGCAGTTGGAATTAAGTGACTTGTTTAGGGTCACACAAATACAAAATATCTGCAGCCAGATTTGAATCCAGATCATCTAAACTCCAAGTTTGGTGCTCTATCCTCTGCACCACCTAGCTGCCCCATGTGACTTTCTTTCTTGTTCTATAATGCAGATTTGACCAATGATGCCACAGGTCTTACAAAAATCCTCCTGATTATTAATAACCTATATTAGAGATATTAAAGCACAAAGATGAAAGAAAAGTGGATTATCTGTAGTCACCTAATAAGGACTGAGCTTCTAAAACTGAAGCTAGTGCTTTAGACTACAGTAGGGACCATGCTGCCTTGTGTCCATAACTCAGTCCTGGGGCATGGAAGAGTTTATCTAGAAAGACAGGCACTTGGGTATGAGATAATGGGCCAGGTTGAAAAGCCACATAGTAGTACTAGAGTTTCAGAGGTCTAGCTCTGACCAAGGCCCTACTCTCCCTAGATCCAAACTCTAGTCACTGAATGAGGTAGAATTAAAGGGTTGGGCTTAACTTTAGGATGAGAGGCCATTCCTTGATTGATCTGAACATGCAGTAGATAGCATGAGGTAGATGATATGAGAAAAGGGACTGTCACTAAACATATATATTAGGGGCAAGGAGAACAGCTGGAGAAATTAGAAAAGAAGACTTAAATGAGTCAAGAAACCCAAGTTCTGCCAACTACCTATATGATCTTGGGAAAATCACTTCATTTATTTCCCCATCTGAAAAATGAAAAGGTTAGAAGGCCTCCAAAATCCCTTCCAGTTCAAAACCCATTTCCCAAAGAGCTCTATTCTACCCCCAGAATATTGAGTTTACTACAAAGGTCATACAGTAAAAACTTCATAACCTGAACATTTTAATATGCCTTTCTAAGATCCAATTTGCTACCAAATAGTGGTTTGGGCAGGAGGGGAGTTGAACTCACTAAGCTTGGCAATAAACCAAAAAACTTGGGTTCATATCCCAGTATTGCTACTAACTCTGTGTGGCTCTTCTCTGAAATAATTTTCTCTCTTATAAAATGAAGAGAAACTGTACACAGGAACTGAAACATTGTGGAACAATCAAATGTATCAGACTTTTCTACTAGTAGCAATGCAATGATCCAGGACAATCCAATGGAACTTATGAGAAAGAACACTATCCACATCCAGAGAAATAACTGTGGGAGTAGAAATTCAGAAGAAAAACATGTGACTTATCACATGTTTATATGGGTATATTATTTGGGGGTTTGGTTTTAAAAGATGACTCTCTTACAAATATGAATATTATGGAAATGGGTATTGAGTAATAATGCTTGAATAACCCAGTGGAATTGCTTGTCAGCTCTGAGAGAGGAGAGGGAAGAGGGGAGGATGAGAACATGAATCATGTAACTATGGAAAATAAATAAATAAATTTTTAAAAATAAATTAAATTAAGACATTGAACTGGATGATCTTTTAGGTCAATTTCTATTCTAATATGCCATGATTCCAAGATCATGTATATGTATGTATCATATATGTATGTATGTACATATATTTTTCCATGTCATATTAACCTGACTTGGGAGAAATAAGAGAAATAAATATGTGAATTTTAATAATCTATGAAGATTAAAAACAAAAAATAAGACCTTTCCAGGACAAAAAGAAAGTCACCAAGACTACACCTCAAGACACAAGGTTTCTCCAAAAGTAGCATCTTCTGAATTTATACTGACATACTACCTAATGATCAATTTAATAACTAGTGGATAAGTTGGCTGATTTTACTATCTGTTCACTTCCAATAGTTTTGCTTCTATATGACAAGCCAATCCCATACATGGGTACCAGGTGCACAGCTACTGCCAAGAAGGCATATTGGATTAGGGGAAATCCAGTGGTATTGGGAGTAGCAAAGTGATATGTTTCAATGCTGAGGCAACTTTTCTATCTTCAAAATGGTTCCTCAAGAGTAGTATTTCAACTCCCATTCTGAATATTCATAGAAAAGATTTTTTAAAATGAAAATGCTGCATATAGAACCAAAAGATCCAAGTTCAAGCCCCAGTTCTAAAAATGAATGACTACTTCCTCTTAGCCCCATTTACCTCATCTGTACCAAAGAAAAACTATTACTATTTGTTCTACCTAGCAGGACAATTATGAAGAAAAAATCTTTATAAAACAAATTGATATAGAAATGGGAATTATTATTATTATTAAATGCCCAAGTGTATTGTCATGGTAACATTACTCATAAGGGATATTTCAGTTGGGATATAGCAGGCAAGTACGTGGGTGCTGGAAGACGCTGTATATTTAATGATAAGCTAAAGGACATCTAATAAAAGCTGAGCGCATTTGGCATGTTTACTTTAGAAATACAAAGTAGTAGAGACCCTGCAAAATGTGCAAGCAAGCAGCTTGTATCCCAGCTTTGATTACCGAGGGCATCAGCACATTCTGAGACTTGTCTCGAACTGTGGGTTGTGCCTTGTTGCTAGTTATCTGTGGTATAGAGAATATGTCAGAGGCATCTACTGTTCCAAATCTAAAGGTAAGAAAGATTAACCTTTATCTTGTCACTCACAGGAGAGACAATATGGAGGTAGTTGATGCTACAGAACTGATAAACTTAAGCTTTTAAGAATGATCACTTGAGACTGACAGGATACTGTCACTGCAAAGGCCTCTGGAACTGTTATTTGTTAGGGGAGACAGGAGCCTGCTGGGTTGTCCTTGATTTGCCTGTCAAGAAACAATTGAGGTGATCTCTTCCATTCTGCAGGAACCAGCAGAGAGATGCTCAAGATTCTGCCAATGTCAAAGGGGGCAGTGCCCAGAAGGGCATATACTCAGTGCCACTGTAATTAAGAAAACTGTTACCTTTCTGAAGATAATCTGGGGCTGTGGGTTAGTGAAAAAAGTGAAAATATGTAAGCTTTTACCCCGGTTTGATGATGTCTTGATCTTACATTTGAGCCCTATAATTTAAGCTGTGTGATTCTACAAAAACAGACATTTCTCAACAGTTATGGGGATAGAAGTCAGAATGAGCCCTTTATTTTTTCTTGACATAGAGTGTATGTTTTTATAGGAGATCTCAAATGACAATGACAAAAAAGATAGTTATAGGATAAAATGTTAGATAGTGTCTTTTCCAAGTTCAAAGGTTCTCACAGAATAATCTAACTTCTCCTAATGTTACTGTGTGGTCTGTGCAGGACTAGGGAAAGTGGAAGAATTAGGGAGAGTTGGTACCCATGGGAGGTTAGGAGAGACACCCTGAAAGAAGTAGTATTTGATTTTGGATTTAAAGAATAGGTAGATTGATGGAGAAAGCTTTTTTGAACATCCAGTTTCTCAGTTAGTTTCTAGACCTGGGGTCTGTGAACTTGTTTTTTAAATATTTTTGTGTAATTATGTTTCAATATTGATTTCCTGCATAATCGTATATATTTTATTTTATACATTTAAAAACATTATTTGAAGAAGTCTATGAATTTCCACAAACTGCTGAAGGGTACCATGTCAGCCCCCAAAAAATGTTAAGAACCTTTCTCTAAAAGGTATCCTATCCAGATTTTAGCCCCTATGCTGGTATGAATAACAACTGATGTCTGCATAAAGCTTTAAGGTTTGAGAAGCAATTTGCATACATTGTAATTATAAACTCAGAGCAAATCTGAAAGAAAGTTTCTATTCATATTATTACTCAGGCGCAGCTGGGTGGCCCAGTGGATAGAAAGCCAGGTCTGATGATGGGATGTCCTTGGTTCAAATCTAGTCTCAAACACTTCCTAGTTGTGTTATCCTGGACAAGTAACTTAATTCCATTGAGAAAGAAAGAAAGAAAGAAAGAAAGAAAGAAAGAAAGAAAGAAAGAAAGAAAGAAAGAAAGAAAGAAAGAAAGAAAGAAAGAAAGAAAGAAAGAAAGAAAGAAAGAAAGAAAGAAAGAAAGAAAGAAAGAAAGAAAGAAAGAAAGAAAGAAAGAAAGAAAGAAAGAAAGAAAGAAAGAAAGAAAGAAAGAAAGAAAGAAAGAAAGAAAGAAAGAAAGAAAGAAAGAAAGAGAGAAAGAAAGAAAGAGAGAAAGAAAGAAAGAGAGAGAGAGAGAAAGAAAGAAAGAAAGAAAGAGAGAAAGAGAGAGAGAAAGAGAGAGAGAAAGAGAGAGAGAAAGAGAGAGAGAAAGAGAGAGAGAAAGAGAGAGAGAAAGAGAGAGAGAAAGAGAGAGAGAAAGGGAGAGAGAGAGAGAGAGAGAGAGAGAGAGAGAGAGAGTAAGCAATTTGCCAATAGGCATACAGCTAGTAAGAGTCAGAGACCAATCTGAATCCAAATCTTTCAGACTCCAAATCCCCTCCTCTATCTACTGACATATTGCCTTGAATTTGTGCAGCTGCTACCTTTTGGGGGGAAAGTCCTGAAAATGAGGAAAATCTTTACAAATTTAAAGATACATTTAAAAATAAATAGATTTTGCCTACTTCCAATGTTTGTAGGTTTGAATATATGCTTAGTTTATTATGGTCAGTGTTCTTATAATTTGTGTCTGAGCGGGGGGGAATAGAGAGGGAGATTAGCTAAATGAAATGGTAGAGAGTCCATGGGAAAGCCATAAGGGACCATACATATCAATGAATATGGCAGAATTTCCTGTTTCCTGGCGCATCACTAGTACTATGCAGTCATGGCTGTCATCAGGTAAAACCAGTCCTACCACTCATTTCCCACAATTCCTAAAGCCTGCACAAAGTCCACAGGTCAAGAAAGGAGTTTTAACTGTCTTGTGGTCAATGTATATGAATGTCCCCACACACATACCCCAACATTTGCAGCCTCTGAGTCATGTCTAAGAGCCTTGTCTGACAGCCCTATGTCTTTGTGGCAGGAAGAAAAATCAGAAATGGACTAGTTAAGCTTTATTAGTAGAGTGACTAACCTACTGCCTTGTTTTTTTCACAAAACAGTCTGGCAAAGCATGCTGTAACAAGGCAGTGATTTTAAAATATGATTAATGAAGTTGAGGAAAATGTTCTTGGTGTTCTCAAAAAGCAAAATGAGTCAGAGTTAATGTGGTTTGTGTGTGTGCATGTGTGTGTGTGAATAAAACCAAAAATATTTATTTGTGCCTGTAACATCCTAATTCCAAGGAGAGAGTTGAGATGTCTCTTAATTAATCTGCTGAGAATCTTAGCCTAGAATCTGGGATAGCAGCAGGATCTTATTCTGAGCTTCAAATATGATGAATTTCAAAATCTCCATTCTCGGTCAGAGTGACCTTGTTTATGGGTGTTTTTGATGATAGAACATTGAGAACATATGAAGATTTACCAGTAGCTGATTAGCCTGTTTAGTAAAGCACTAATGAAACCAATGAAGTGTAAAGCTGGGCACACAAAACCACTTTCCAAAGGACCATTGTAGCTCACATTTCAAAAAAAGAGAGAGAAATTCAGCCACTCAATGGAGAATTTGCCTTCAGGAAGTCAGTAGGGGCACCAGACACTCCTGAAAGGGACAAGAATAAGCTCTTTGCTCTTAGTCCATACTCGAATTTCTGGTGATCAATAAAGCCACTCAGCAGTTTAATAGTACCTTAATGCCTATTTTGGAAAATGTGTGCATATATATATATATATATATATATATATATATATATATATATATATATACACACACACACACACACACACACACACACACACACACACACACACTGCTTCCTGAATAAGGAGGAACCCCAAGGTTTTCCCATGATCTTGCCTACTTTCCCCAAATAGATTGCAACCCCCTCTAAGTCAAGGACAATGCCTTCTTCTTTTACATAATCTCCTTCCACTTCTAGTGTGTACCCCTGGATAAATTATAACCAGGAAAGGCAGCATAGCATGGTGAAGATAGAGTTGACCTTAAAGACAGAAAGAAATGGGTTCAAAACATACCAGAATCTCTCTGTGTTAATTAAATAACTGACAAATTATAAATAGCAGAGAAGATACAACCCCGATGCCACATGTAGAGGGAATATCTTCATCCAGGAATTCCCCATAACAATAAAATCACAAGTCCCATTTCTACCCTTGTGTTATTGGAAGGGAACTTAGGGATCTAAACATGATTCTTTATTGAGCTTGAAATCTAGGTTGTTGAAATGACTTGTTTAAGGTCTGTTCACTTAGTGACATAAATGATGACAGCCTGTTTATTGGGATGAAAATTACTACAATTTAATACTTTGATTTTTGGGTAAAATTGTTAACTTGATATGAGGCAGAATGAGAATCATTGAGAGTGATGACCTGTAATTAACTTGACATTGATAGAACATGTTTTCATGCCTAGCCCTGTAGTACATTAATTATATAATCTTCCTCACCCTTCTAAGGGGAATATTATTCTTGTGATAATAATAATCATAATAATAACTACTGACATTTCTATAGGACTTCCAGGTTTATGAGGTGCCTTTCTCACTATTAACAGAGGTAGATAATGCAAATACCCATTTTAGAGATAAGAAAACTAATGTTCAGAAATGAGATATCTTACCCATGATCATATAAGTGATAATCACGTGGGCTGATATTCAAACCTAAGTCCTTTGACCATAAATCTAGCATTCTTTCCCTTATTCCACTAAACTAATGCTTCTCAAATTTAGATATCTGCCCTTATTTCATATTTATTTTTCAGGGTGCTAAATGTCATTCCATTTTTCTATTACTCTTTATTGATTTGTCTAAACAGCATTCTCTCTCATGTCACCAGCTTTGTTTTATTGACTCAATGAATAAGGTGCTTTGGCAAGTTCTCTAGTAAGAGTGGGACAAGATCACAACTCACAGAATCACAGAATTTTAGGTATAACAAAGCCCCACTCTAACCTCAATGTCAGAGAGTTTAGAGAATGTGCTATAGCTCAGGTTGTATTTCCCAGTTCTTAAATTAGTTTGTAGAGAGCCCAAGACTGACCCTGAACCATTCTAAATTTCCAATTAGAATGCTAAGTGTTATGAGGGGAATATTGTCTTTAAGTCTTTAATTATTCCAAATTTAGAAGAATATCTTCCCTTGAACCAAAATTCAGTCATATTTCAAAAGAAGCAGAGCATTAAAAAAAAATCACCATTTTAAGGACCAACTTTATGTATCTAATCTGTTATCCACAGAGTTAAATCTTAGGTCAGCAAGATGCGATGACTACTAGTGGACTTTAGCCAGAATATGAGGGTACTTGTCTCTAATAGGGTCGGGGAATCTTTAATCAATCACAGATTGTGCACATGAACCACAAAGCATTTTGTACCAAACCTAAGAGGGGGTAGAAAGATTTCCAACACTGAACTCTCAGACCCCAAAGTAAAAACGAGAGCTCATTGTCTAAGCAGAAAGAATTCCGTCTGCTATACCATCTATTAAAATCCAACAGTAAAAGAGAAATGTTTGGACATTTATGTTATCCAAGGAAAGATCTGTTTATGCCAGAAGAACTTCTAATCTATAAACTTAAGGAATTTGGGTAGGGCAGTGGAGAGGGTAATTAGGATTCCTATTTTAAATTTACACATATGTTGTTTTAAAGACAAAATAAATTCTTAAAAAGACATTTTCCATAGTCATTAGGAAATACATAGTTCTTCAGAAGGCCATTAGACCTCTTCAGATGTCTCTAGAGAACATAGTCATTTGTCATCGTCCTAATAGAAGCTCCCATTTATGAAGATGGGTCACAAGAATAACAGCACAGGCATAAAGATGATTCAAGAGAACTTTTCCTGGGAAGGTCTTTGTGGAAATGAAATAAGCTTCATTCACTCTAGTCTTCATGACTGGAAAGTACAATGGACTAGAGGTGGGGGTCAAGAAGTAAGCATTTAATTTATTCAATTTCTATTAAAAGGATGCTTTCTTTGTAACATGTATATGCCCAAGAATTCAACCAAAGTTTAGCATGATCCACAATTTAACATTCCTTTAGGAGGGTGTGCTACAGTTGATGATTCATGGAAGTCAGAAATGGCCAGACTGCAGTGAACCCCAACATCCGCCACAGTTTTATAAAACTAATGGAAGTCAGAAGCTATCTGTGGCAAGAAAACCATGGGTTTTCCCCTATTAGTTAAATTTTTGTTGAACTTTCCTAGAATAAGACACCATGATTCCTTTCTTTGGACTACTTCCAACTTGCCCTGCATATATATTTTGTTTTGTTTTGTTTACTTCTTCACTATTCACTTGGCCTCTTTAATGCCTTCAACTTACATGTCCTCTCATATCCTGTAGACATTTTTCCCCAGGGACACATAGCCATACCCCAGGCCCAGGTCTATCTTAACCCAACTTAAACCAAGTCTTAAAACTAGCTTCTGCCAGTGCCCCAAAAGGGTCAATAAAGGTCAAAATAAAATGAAAGTGTTTTCTCCTGTCATCTCAGTTCAATTCCAAGTTTTTACTTCTAAATCTTTCTGAAAAGCAGTCTTTAGAAATTTTGGCATTTTTCCAAATTGATTTAAATATTTTGTGTAATTAATTTCTGTACCCTTGAACTACGATTCCCAACACCCCACTTTCCTGCTCACCTTGTGTGCTGATGTAGGGAGGATAAATGTTTGCTTTCTTTTTAAACAGGCAAGAGAATTTAGTCTGGGGTTTTATTTTGTTAGGTAATTACCATTTTACTTTTTTACTTCTAGTGATTATTAATAAACTTTATAAAATATAATATGGAGTATTGAACTTTAATTTAAATTCTACAATTTCAAAATTAAAAGGATCTGGGATATTGGTTGTGAAAACTCCCTCTGTAAATACAGATCACATCTCCTTATAATTTGGTAGCTGTACTTGAGAACTGCCCTGGCTGAAAATTCTATCACAGCACAGTTAATGTACTGATGAGGGTCTCCAAAATCATTAGCCATGTTCTTGGACAACACATATTTAGCCCAACAATGGGTGCACAATCAAAGCCTTTCTACCTACTGACATAGGCTAGGAAAACAGTCATCTCCCAGTGACAGTGAGGCATCAGAGACCATGGAAGAGATTCAGGGTGAACATCAAAGCTAAATTCCTTACTCTTTTGCCCCAAGTACCCAGAGTTTTTTCCACCTCGTACAATTCACTATATTACAGGCAAAGGCAATGTTACTCCCTTTGCATATCTATTCATGTAATATATTGAGGGAAAGAGAAATTGATGTACAGAGTTATGACAACCTGACTGAGTTTACACAGTAATGAAGAAAGAACTGAAACTAGAGTATCTCAGCTTTTAGGGAAATTCTCCAGCAGAAAATGAAGGATGACCAAACAAAATAATAATGATAACCCCATTTTCGTAGAGTTTAAAGTTTGCAAAACATTTTGCCTCAAAATAACCTCATGAGGGAGGATGTACAAGTATTCCTGTCTCCATTTTATGGATTGGGAACCTCAGGTTCTGAAAAGTGAAGTCACTTAATCATGCTCACACAGCTGGTAAATACTGGGCAGGTTCCAGTGTGTCAGTGTCCTATTGAGAGAGAAAGAGACAGAAAGGGGGGAAGGGGAAAGAGAGAGAGAGGGAAAGAGGGAGAGAGAGAGAGAAAGGGAGAGACAGAGAAACGGAGAGAAAGGGGGAGAGAGAGAGACAGAGAGAGACAGAGAGACAGAGAGAGACACAGACACAGACACAGACGGACAGACAGAGAGGGAAGGAGGGAGGGAGGGAGAGGAAAACAGGAAGGAAGGGAAGGAGAGAGGAAGGGAGGAAGAGAAGAAAGGAGGATAGGAGGGAAGAGAAGAGGAGGAGAGGAGGGAAGGGAAGTATAGGGAAGGGTAAAAGAAGGGAGAGGAGAAGAGGAAAGGAGAGGATGAGGAGGGGAGGATAGAGTCAGGCACTGTCCTAAGTGCTAAAGAAAAAGCTTACATTCTACTGGAGGAAAGCAGGGCATGGAGGGGAGCTGGAAAGGAGGTGGGAGGGACAATGCAAAGATGGCTGAAAAAGGAGATAAAGGTTTACTTCCCAGAGCCTGGAGACCCGGGGCAAAGCACAAGATGGAGAAGAGGGATGAGGACATAGAAAAGGCTGGAAAGTAAATGCAGGTTTCTTGACTCGGTCCCTGTCTCCTCTGTACGCTTGCCTCTCAGGCAGAGTGAAGAAGAGAGAAACGAATGTTCTTTTGAAAGTCCTGTCAACAACAGCATCTATTGATTAATTACCTAAAGTCCCAAGGCAACGATTCACTTCGGTTCAGGCTAGAGTCTGATCTGGTTCATTTGGCATTTAGCCAGAAGATAAGTTCCTAAATCACAAGTCTGCTCAGACTAAACAAAGCAAACTAGATGTCTCAGTTGCTAATATAGGACCCAGCAGAGCACCCGGAGCAGGTGGTTGCAAAGTAAACAGTATTTGAAGACAAAGAGAAGGCAGGAAAGTCAGTAAAAGGATTTTCAGGAGTACTTACCTGCACATACAACATTCTTGCCAAAAGAAAAAAGTTTTCAAGCCACATTGAAGGTTAAATCTTTGTAGCATCACTATCTTTTCCATTGCTTCTACTGTCTTCTAAATTCAATATTTTCATATGAAATTCCTAATTCCTCATTCTCTTTTTAAATGCCCAAGTCTTCTAGCACTGAACAGGGTAAAATTTGCAAGGAAAGCTCTATAGTGGATGACTACTGACTTAAATTCAATAAGCATTTATTACAAACTGCCAAGACATAGTAAGCAGAGGTGAAAAATTTAAATATCCCCTGTCTTCTGGAATATTAAATCAACTCTCCTCATAGGGCCTTTGTTTACAATTCCTGTAGTTGGCCTAAGGTGAATTGTGGTATATTGGGTTAGAGTTAAACTTGTCCAAATGCAGACAACTAAGAGAAATGAAAGGAAAGCATGTGAACCAATTATTATGATTTTTATGAAAATATAATTATCATAATAGTATAAGTAATCAATTTTAATACCACCTTCACCCTTAAAGCTTTAAAGGCAGTCAAAAGATAGCACAAATATACACACATATAAATGTATGGGAATATATATGTATACATATTAAATCTACTTCAAATCCTAGCTTTGCTATTTACAACCTGAATAACTATGGAAAAATCAATTAATCACTTGGGGCTTCATTTCGTTCATCTGGAAATTAAAGGGATCAAACTAGACAATCTCTGTTGGTCCCTTCCAGCTCTAAACCTGTTGTCCTAAGAAATACAGCATCTAGGAACACCTTGACACTTTTCTCCTTTTTTCTTTAAGTTGAATGTTTTACATGATTCTAAAAGATTGCTTGCCTATAAAAACATAGCTAAAAGTAACATTTAAAAATCAATCAGAACTGAAGGAAGCTGGAGTAATGAAGTTTGTTAATACAGTCATTCAAAGACATTCATTTCCTCTTAAAAGCTTTATTTGAATGGGCAGTTTTTTGAGTGTCCAGATGTATTCTCCTCCATAACATTGACCTTTTTTCTCAAGAACAATATTAATGTTCTCTCATTCATTGAGCATTTATTAAGCTCCCACCGTGTATTTTATAGTTTTGTCATTTAATGACACCAAAAGTAATAACTACAGCATTAAAAAATTAAAATATAACACACAATATTACATCTCCTATATATAAGTACCTACAGTATACAGCATCACATATGTACAGCAAGGTTCAGAGATAGATTGCCATTGTACATAAAGGGCCAGTTTTGGAGCCAAGAAGAAATGGATTCAGGTCCAGCTTCATGAACGTACTCAATTGTTCAGGAAATTCCCTCACACTTCAAATGACAGAGAAATTACTGAATTGCATCAATAGAGGAAGTATCCATGACCAAGGAAATTATAAGTCTGGAACAAAAAAAAAATAAATGAAAAAGTGAGAAATAGAAAATAAAACGTTTTGTGTGCTTAATGAGAAAGGTCATTGTAGTCAACCTCCATAGGTCTATTTTGAAATACTGCTGGGATTGTTATCCCACAAAAGAGAAAATCATGTCCCCTCTTGAGTGAATTGGCCTCTTATATTGTTTTTCCTGGAGTGTTATTTTGATACAACCAAGATCTATGAGCAGTAAAATATTCCTAGACTCTATTGATAAACTCCTTCACTCTGCATTTTTAAAAAGTTGAAACATAAACAATAATTTAAAAATAATGATTTTGCTGCTTTTCTATCCTATTGCTGCCTTAGTGTCCCTCAAAATATTTCTGGGTTTGTTTGTTTTTTTCTCATGAGGAAGAATTCTCTCTATTACCAAGTCCATATTTTTCCAATTTACTGTTATGGTAAACTCATGTCCCAGTGACATAGACCTGGAAAGAAAAAGTTAAGTGACATATAAAACCAGAAAAATTAACAGCTTTAGTGCCAGAAGGACTTGAGAGACCACCTAATCCAACTTCCTGATTTGACATATGAAAAAATTGAGTCTCAGAAAACTTAAATGACTTGCCTAGTGTAATATAACTAGTAAATCTAAGTCGAGTCCAATTTTCCCACTTCTCTTGAACCCAAATAAAGAAGTGGAAAGGAACACTGAACTTGGACTACGATGCTACCTATGGGAACTTGAGAAAATCAACCAAATTTCACTTGAAAAACAAGGATAAGTCAATAAAGAACAGGTATCCCTTCCACATAATGACTTTCTCCATTGAGGTCTTGATATATCATGGGTAAGAATAAGGAATTAAATGGGAATTTGGGGGAGTTTTTTGAAAGCTGATGATGATAGGCAAAGGCACAAAAAATGTTTGGAAACTCAGATCTTAATAGTATTAGATAGTATCAACATTTTTTATATTTAATGACAAAAATATATATTATTTCTTTTTTAAAGTTAAAATAGTAAAAAGTTAAAGTTAGTTTACAGATGTGTGCCACAGGCTAATGGTACCACTGACTAAAACTAAGCATTTCCTCCAATAATGATTTTTTTCAATTAATCTGAGGAGTTCATAGGCTTCACCAAAATACCCAAGGGGTCCATTATACGAAAAAAAAAATTAAGAACTCATGCTCTAAGCACATAAGTTTATTATCCTATGACTTCTAAAATCTATACACTAGGATCATATTTAAACAACTCTTCTCAGAGCCAAATCATTATAATTCCTGCCTTGTAATTTGCAAGCATTACCAAATAATTCTCAGATATAGAAGTAACATAAATTTTTGCCATCTTTGAAAGAGAAAAAGCAAGTACCTTCTTTGAAAGCTAAAGAAGCTAGGGCTTTCTTTGAAAGAAAAAAGTATATAAAAAGGTGCCACCTTTGCTTCTGAACCTTTTCTTAAGTAACTTTTGATCTGGGTTTGATTTATTGCTGTCCTTCTGACAGCTTTCAAAGACCTAGAAGTAAATTGGGAACTTACAATGGCACCTCCATATTCCGGTAGAGATGGGAAAGCATGTTGCCTTGATCACTCAAAAGACTCAGGACAGAGGACACTAAGAACAAATCTTATAGTTTGGGGATCTAAAATTATTGTCACACTAGCTTACTACAACCTTTAAGGAAAGAAAGAAAAGAAAGGAAAAGAAAAGAAAGGATATTTATCCTTCACAATATCAACAAAATCCATTCCATGAAAATATCTAAGTTGAAAATCCATATAGATAAAGTATCTATAGGAAAAGGTAATCAATAAAACACTAAAAAATGCATAGAACAAAAAAGGCAGGACAGGAGGGGGAAAAAAAGTTATTTTGTTACTATCTTTTTCAAAGCTGAGTAATTTTTTTCTTTTTCTTTTTCCAATGTGGGAAGTGGGAGAGAAAAAATGCTTAATTGAAAAACATTTTTTTAAAATTGTGTTTAGTGAGTTCAAAGTTTATTCTTCTTGTTCTTTCTTGTATATTGAAATGTCTTTGTTTATTAAGACCATAATAAAAGAGAGAGGGAGAGAAAATTGTTTTAGGCCCAATGCCATTCATTCTAATGAGGAAAATTATTTCATGTTCTTGGACCATCACCAAAGTCATCCTTTTCACCCAAATATGCCCAAGTAACAAATAAATGCCTACCCAACCTCTTGAGTTTGGGGAATTTATATCATAAAAAGACTTAGGGGAGACTGGGGCAAAGAATGAAAGGGCAAACAGATCTTCATCTGATCCTAAAGCAATCTGCCTTCAGTTTAGATGAGCGCCTCTGGCTGCATTACCTTAATATCTACTGAAAACAACTTTACCTATGACTCTTGTATCATGAAGAAATCCCCTGCTCTAGAACGTTTTTCACCAGCTCCCCACGACCTTTGAATTCTAACTCCTTCTCATCATAGACTCCTTCATCTAACATCTTCTATATATTTCCCCTAGCACAGAGAAATTTGCACATACCTGAAGAAAAGTAGTTAATTAAACGAATGAGCTCTGAATTACTATGCTCTATGAAAAGAAAATCTACTTGTTTCAGAGTTTGAGTACATGGGTTCTAATCCCACCTGCTACTTCTTACCTGTGTGACACTGGGCAAGAATCACTTACTCTCTCTGATCTTAGTTTCTTCATATGAAAAAAAAGGGCAGGGGAGAACTGGACCAGATGGCTTCTATCTATGGTGCTGTAATAATTAAAGGAACTGTAGAGGATTGAAGAGATACAGGGGATAAAGATGATTTTGTAACAGGGAATGGAGGAGTTGACGGGAGAGAGGGAATATGGATGCTGGTGAGGTAAAAGGAGAGAGACATCCCCTGCTGAGAGGCTATCTTTGAAAAATGGGATTCCTGAGAAATGGGTCAACTATGATAACCTAAGGGGAATGTCTTCTCTATTGACTGATGTTGAAGATACCCCAGGGCAGGTAGGCACAGACCCTCCTGAGGGACAAGCCTCTCCCCAGTCCAAGGTTGCCCCGCAACCTTATTGCCCCACAGGGGTCCGATAAGGACAGTTTATAATTGAATGGCTATCCTTAGGTTATGCTCCCTCTATGTTCCCCTGAAATGATAGTCCTCTTATCTGACTGCAGGTTATTTAACTCAAGATGAATTTAATAACAAGTTTGGATTGGGAAGGTATCAGGGTAGAGGGAAGAGGGGTTCCCTATACTTTGCCACAAATTGGGTTTGAGTCTCTCTCAGCTTTTGAGCTGAGGCCAGGCCTCACAGACTGGTGAAGGGTTTCTTTTATTCCTGTCTATGCTAATCTATGCTAGCTTTCTTAAGTTCAAAGTCTTTAGCAGTAGACAGCTAGAGGAGGAAATGGTTCTGATCTTCAGAGCTGGTTGGGCCTGCCTCTTTGGGCTAGTGCCCTAAAGACCCACCTTAAGTTCAAACCACTCCCCTTAAATCCTTTTATCTGATGGCATGATCACAGGAATCCAGGTAGAGCACACAGTTGGGAAAAATCCAGGAATAGAGGTACTTCTATCTAGAGACAGCTCCTTCCAGTCTGAGAGCCAGGAGAGTGCCCTTCTAGAGCAACTGTCACTCTCCCAGTCACCTCTCCCCCCCATCAACTGTCAATATCTTCAGTCCAATATTCCAACTGCTGTCTGTTCCACCTGAGTGGCAGAAAATCCAGAGCTTGATTCAGTTTTCCTTTCCACAGTACTAAGCACAAAGGAGAGATGCAGAAAAAAAAAAACCTATGAGAAATTTGAGGGAGGAATTATTTCCACCTTAGTGGAAGAAAGCAAAGAAAGTTTCATTGAGGGTGAAGCAGCTAAACTGAGCCTTAAAGCACATGTCAAATAATCTCTTCCATCTTTTTGGTCATTCTTAAAATAGGGAAAACTGAGCAAAAGCTCCCAAAAAAATTGAAAGTAGGATGAGAAGAGGAGGGTAGAAAGCAGTCCTGTTTGTGCAGAACATATGAAAGAAAGTCACTTTCTCCTATATATATATCTCAGTTATATCATCATGTCACTACTGCTTACTACTGGAGGTAAGCTGCAGGTGACACCCATTCCCATCTAGCCAAGAATAAACAGGAGAGGATAATTTTTGACAGAAGTATAGATTTCAAGTTGAAATGAAGTTTAGAGTTAATCTAGCATAATCCCCTCATTTTGTGGATGAGGAAACTGAGACTCAGAGAGAATGTGATTTACCTAAGGTCATATAGATTGTCAGTGGCCAGGTATTCCATCTCTCTTTCCACTATTACCATGCTATGGATTCTCTCTTCATCTTCCCCAAAGTCAGCAGAGGCCCCTTATATGCCCAAACAAAAATAAAACTCTAAAATAAGAGAACTTAATCAGTTAAAGACAGAAATAAACACAGTGACTGATATAATCTCTGAAATGAGTCCTGGGCTTTGTCAGAATATACATCTCTGACTTCTGCTATGAGAGTTTTAATTATACTTGCCCTTCTTATTTCACTGAAGCAATGTGAACTCTGACTGTATCAGTGAACTGGAGAAGAGATTCTATAAAAGAAGTTCAAATCGTCATATAACCAATAATCTTCTTAGTAAAGAAATCAAATGCACAGTGTTGAACAACAATGGAACTTTCTAGATGGTCTGGTAAAGACTCTGAATTGTACAAAAAGGGTCCATAAATAATGACCTTTTGTTCAGCTTTTCTCAGAGACCTCTCATAAATACAGCATTATTTGTACAATAATGGCTCCTTATGTCAAGGAGAAGAGAAAGGTTGTAGAGAAAGAATTAAAAAAGGAGGGCCCAGGGAGCAGAGTAAAGGGGATGGGTAAGAAAGGAGCAAGGCAGTGAGGAAAAAGTGGATTAAAACGCAGAAAGCTATGGGGACAAAATAGAAGTTTCAGGCAAAATTTCCCCTATCTGCAGGTGACCTCCATAACCCCTTGTGATTAACACTCCCTCCCCACCCAGAAAAGAAATCTGTAGGACACAGCCGTTCTCTCTACTTTTAGAAAGTGGGAGGGAGGCATTTCTTAGTTCCATTTTCTAGGGAAGATTGCCTCCTGAGATAGATCCAGTCTAGTCCTAAGTGATAATAACCAGTTGACAAAAAGTCCCCACCCTCACTTTTATTTCTCACATAATAATCACCATCTGCTGATAGAGCAAATTTTCCTTTTGACACCAAATACAATGACAGCTTCCAAAACCTGAGTCTTTCAAGGGAATCAGCAGAAACTCATTTCTTTACAGGAATTAGGATGGGGATCTGTCTCAGTAAGGAACTCAGGTCAAACTCAGCAGGCAGGGGTTAATGCGTTAATGGAAAGCCCACACTGGAAGAAGGCTTCACTTAAAGCTACATGTACCCAAAGGAATATGAAGAGGCAGGTTTATAAAATATGGTGATATAGCCCCAATTTTCTACTGCATTTAGCATTTTTAAAATTGCTTAACTGCCCCTCATTCAGACAAGTAGCAAGAAAGCACACAAAATGTTAGAGTTAGCCATCTAGACTAGGGGCTCCTAATTTTTTGTGTTTCCTGGACCTCTTTGGTAGTCTGGTACACCCTACAGTCCCCTTCTCAGCAATGTTTTTTTGTTTTTTTTTTTTGGGGGGGGGGTTAATTGGGACTGAAGGAAATGTTACATTTCAGTTAGAAATTCATTTTTAAAAGATGCAATTTTCCAATCATAGTGCACTGACTGTCTAAAATCTATCCATGTATCCCCCTGTATCCCAGATCATACTTTACTCCAACAAAGAGCTATCTGATCCCTGCTGGAAAACTTCAAATGGACAGGCAGTTATTTCATCTGGCAGCCCATTGCACTGTTGGACAATTCTAATGGTTAAAACATTCTGCCTCATACTAAGCAGTGGATAGTAAACATAGCAGCATGGCTACTGGAGAAGAGATGGCCAGGGAAGAAAATGAAATAAAGCTGGATGCAACCTGGCATGAGACAAGGGGTCCCTTGAGACTCTCACAGTTCAGGACAGCCAAAGGTCAAAGGTAAGATCCAGAAATGAAAGGGTTAAGACCTCTTGTGCTTATGAGAGAACAAAAAGGTCACCTGGTCACCAAAGAATTCAAAGTCATTCTACATTGGAGAGAAATTCCCAAAAGCCAAATTTAAACTTCCTGTAAGTAAAAAAGTCCTGACCATTAAAGCTATCCATATATAGAATGAGGTACACTGAATAGTTGCTCTCTTATTTTGAGTCTTTAGGGGTAAGGCAGTCACTTGTTTGGTAATCAAGAGAAGGGATTCTTGTTGAGACAAACCTTGGACTAAATAGGAGGTCCCTAATTTTTCTGGTATTCGTTGAGGCTTCTTAAGTTCCTGTCATTTTGTCTCTGGACTTTTCTTTAAAACAAGATTTGGCCTGGCCTTGAACTTTTGTCATTAAGTTGGGGGAAATGATCAAAATTTGTTTTTCAGCCATTTTCACTTGTGTCCCACTCTTCCTGACTCTAGGGTTTTCATTTTATAGATGAAAAAATTGAGGCAAAGAGGGTTAAGTGATTTAAAGGGTCTGAGACCAGAATTAAATTCAGGAAGATGGGTCTTCCTGACTCCAGGCCCAGCACTCTGACCACTGCACCACCTAACTTTCCCAAATACTCAAATAATTTATTGCCAAATGGACAATGACTTCATACAATGAGAGACATTATTGATGGATGTTCTTTGCTAGGTGGATATAGATGGAATAGAATAAGTGTAGACCAACCTTGGTCTTATTTATTCACAGTCATTACTCTTTCTTCAGGAAGAATAAAATAATTTGCCATCTCAGTTTCCCACCCCCTACAAAGTATATATTCTAGAATAATGAAAAAAAATTGACAAATTGATAGACTTTGCATTACTAACAGGTGGAGTGAGAGAGTCATAAGGACAAATTTAATGAGGATTCAGTTTGCATAACATCTCATAAAGACTTTTTTCTTGCATAAGTAATATAAGAAACTCTAGTGATCAATCATGTCAGATCCTGCAAAGAGATCCATATCTCTGGAAGGTTATAGCATTGTAATCACAAGTAATCATTCATGAGGATGCCACTATCCTATCAACATAGTGATGTCTCAGCTCTAGAAAGGGAGATCAGCTTTAAACTAGATAGCCATTATTCCTCCAAAGATGTTTCCCTCCAAAGAAGTTTGTTCTTCTATACCCCAGTGATTTCTCTGATGAGAATAAACATGTTCGTTTTGTAGATATTCTGGGGAATTCTAGGGGCACTATTAGAAAAATTGATGAGACTCAAAAATGTCTATATATTTTCCAGGGATAAATGGATTTTTTGCATCACCATATTTCTTTCATATCTCATCAGACCATCCATTGGGTCCATCTTGCCATCCATTCTCTGAACCATCAGATCTCCTAAAGGTCATACCTTGGGTGATTGAATCAAATCAGCTCTGAAATCACCACCCTGAAGAATATGCTATCCTGAATGATGGATTATATAGGGCAAGCACATATGAAGGTACCTCTAGACCCCTAACATACTTTATAGCCCATGTCATCATTCACATTGGCCATCATTGCCATCTGTTTTGTGCCCCTTTTGTACACCTCCCACTTTTGGTTTTCCACTTCTTGGTCAGGGGATCCGCATCATATTACCATTACTTCTAAAAGAGGTGTACCACTTTACCTCCCTTGTGGCTCCATTTGCCATCCCTATGAGTTCCCAAATCAAAATAGCAGCCACTACTCCTGTATAATGCCACCTCCACCAGTACCTCCTATATTAGAAAATAAGCAACTTGAATGCAGGGCCTATCTTGCTTTTACATCTTTATAACCAGCATTTTGCACCATATTGAGCATACCATAGACACTTAATAAATTTATTTCATTCATTCATTTGTTTAACTGATTCACGTAGAGCAGAACTATCAGGATTAGAACTGTGAAAAGATGTCAAGAAAGATAAAGAAGAAAAGAATAAAAGACAAAAACTTTTAAAATCATGAAAACAAGTAAAGATGAATTCAAACTTATTCCTCAAATCCCAAAATATTAAAATATACTCAAAGGAGGTAGTTTTGGAAGATAGAAGTATTTCTATAGTAAACATATGGAATTCATTTACCCTAAGAATTAGAGCAAGCCAAAAAATTAAATATCTTCAAGATAGAGCCAAACTAAAACTTATCACCCAGGAAATTAATTTTTATTAAAAATAAGTTAAGAGATATTTTAGGTTAGAGTCCTGACTTCTATAAAAGGCATAAAGGGCAACTAACATGGTAATCAATGGGACAGTGGGAAAACAACAACAACAACAACACTGGATTTAGAGTTAGAAGTCTTGGGTTTGAATCCCAGCTATAAACCCACTGGAGTGGCCCTGGGAAAATCATTTCATCTTCATGGTCCTTAGCGTGTACATCTTTAAAATGAAGAAACAGATAAAAGAAAAAGAGGGGAGGGGACAGAGACAGAGACAGAGAGACAGAAACAGAGAGATAGAGACAGAGAAAGAGAGATAAAGAGAAGATCCTTGATCATATTCTTCAGTTCTAAATCAGTGTCCATCAAGCATGTCCTGCTTGTCAGCCATAATCAAAGACTAGATACATCCAGTGGTTTGACAAAATATGGCACGATGTATGTATGTGTGTAATGTATGTATGCAAATCTTTCTACCAGAGACAGGACAAGTTCCAGTTACCTCTCAAACCGTTCTTAATGTTCTAGCTTTCCTGCTATACCTCCTATTATTCATCTGTGCTCACCAAAAGAAGAAAAAGAAAAATCCTCTTGATTTTTTTATTCTAACAAGGCTTCACTACCTCAAAAGATCTATGAGCTCCTGTTTATCAAACTTCCTCCTTTATAACTACTGATCACAATCCACTCATGGCTTCTCATCATCTGTGATTCTTGGGTCTTCCAATCAGAATATTTTAAAACCTATTTCCCTCCTCCCAAGAATGGTGTCAATAAAGTATTCGTGAAAAACTAAAGAAAAGGAAACAAAAATATTCAGATTTTGTTCTGTTACAAGTAACATATTACAACCTAATACTCTAGTATTCAACAGATAATCCTATGGTCGACTTGACTTCATTGGAAGAAACCTTGAATTGTGTACCAATACATCTGATTCTCAATGCAGAGTCCATGCCTACTTGGTACATGGCAGAGGTATCAAGCATACAGCCATTGGTAACACTAATAAATGGTACCAGAAACAGATTAAAATATAATTGGGACCGGATACACTGTGGCACAATTGAATGTAATATACTTCTCTACTAGCAGCAATGCAATGATCCAGGACAATTCTGAGGGACTTCTGAGAAAAAAACATTATCCACATCCAGAGAAAGAACTGTGGGAGTAGAAACACAGAAGAAAAACAACTGCTTGATCACATAGGTCAATGGGGGTATTATTGGGGTTGTAGACTCTAAATGATCACCCTACTGCAAATATCAATAATATGGAAATAGGTCTTGATCAATGACACATATAAAACACAGTGGAATTGCTCATTGGCTACAGGTGTGGGGTGGGAGGAGGGGAGGGGAAGAACCTGATTCATGTAACTATGGGAAAATATTCCAAATTAATTAATTAAATAAATAAACTTAAAAAAATTAAATTTAATTGGGAAATATTAAACAAAATAAATTAAAATATTATTAAACAGGAACATTATATTTTTAAAGGTCAGTAAGCATCCTACAGGAAGCCTTATATATCATTTAGTAGCTCCTGTTTCTATTTGAGTTTGGCACTATTGGTGTAGTGGACAGCACCATAGACAAGGGAGTCAGGAAGACCTCCTTCCAGATCCCACCTCTGACAGTCAATTCATGATTATGGAAAAGCCATCTAACATTTTTGTGCCTCAGTTTTCTCATCTTTAAATACAGAGAATAATTCTTAAAGCATTTTACCTCTCTGAGGTCTGTAGATATTCAAGCAAAATAATAGATTTAAATCATTTTAAAGCAATATATAAATCACTCAACATCGTTATTAAACTCTATTACTATGCCAGTTACATCACTATATAAATGTCATTTGTTATCATTAAAATTACTAAGCACATGGCTATTGTACCAGCTTGAAGAAGTAACTCCAATTCTACCTTTGGCAATAGATGTTGATACTGTGCTATATAAACTTTTTAAAGTTTTTTAAACCTTACCTTCTGTCTTAGAATTGATACCAAGTATTGGTTTTAAGGAAGAAGAGCAGTAAAGGCTAAGCAATTGGGGTTATTTGCCCAGAGACACACTGCTAGGAAGTGTTGGGGCCAGATTTGAAGGTAGGACCTCTTGTCTGGAGACCTAGCTCTCTATCCAGTCATAGCTCCTTCTATTTGCTTTTAAAGAACTTCGAGATAATAATTCTTACAGCATGTACCCTTTAGGAGTTTTCTAAAGTTCAAACACAGTCATAGATGTAAAGTGCCTTGCCAGCTTTAAAGCACCATATAAATCAATCTACAAGAATTTATTAAACACCTACTATGTGCCAGGCACTATCTAAATATCAGTTATGAAAATAACTGAGTCACAGCCCTATTGTACCAGCTTACAGAAGTGATTCCAATTCCACCCTATGGGATGGGAAATTGATGATGGACAACAAAAATAGCTCTGATGAGCTTAGCTTTCAAAGGACTTTATGTGTCTGGCCCTAACCTATCTTTCCAGTATCACTGTACTTGATACCTTCTCCTATAGTCTGCAGTCACACTAAGCTGTCCCTCCATGTCTTTGTTCACCTCCACCTCATAGAATCTCTCTCTTCCTTCACAGCTTAGCTCAAATCCTACCTTTCCTAATGCTGCCAAGTGTTACTGTCTTCTCTCTTTTTGTAAATATGACATTGTACATGACTACTTTTTAGATAGGTCTATTTATTCTCTTCACATTTATTCTAAAACGAGTGATTGCTATACCTGTGGCATCCTTGATTAGAAGGTAAATTTCTTGAAAACCAGGATTGTTTCTTTCTTTGGAAATATGTCCCCATTGCCTTCTGGAATGCATGGTATTAACAGTATTAATAAATGCAGGTTTTTGGTTGACAAATGCATCTCTCTCTGCCATCTTTCATAAATATGGGTGATATCCCATGATTTCCTATGCAGGGATTTGAAATGTATTCTTATTATTTTAAGTCTATCCATGAAAAATATTAAATAAGTAATTCCCTGACATGATGATTTTAGTTTATACTAAAAGTTACAGGGTAGTTTCCTCTTCTTCATTCCAGGGATCTGGCAGACTTCATCTTCAATTCTTCCATGTATTTTCCCCTTTTCCTTTGACTACCCCTCATCAAAGCAACTCATCAACTCTAGAAAAGGGTTAAATATTTTTCAAGGTCCCTCAGTGACAGTTCTTATATTTAAATCACCAGAGGTAAAATGTAGATCTCAAGTCTAAACCAGAATCACTTAATCTGAGCCAACTCTGAGCTTAAATGGGAATAAAAGATGATATTTTTATTTTTAATAACCTCCAACTTAAATTTATTCTTTCCTTCAATTATGAACAAAGATAACAATCTAGAGGAGTATTAACAGTTATCTCTCATTTTATCTTGAAATATCATGTATTATCCTCACTACTTTAAAATCACATAGAGTTGTTAAACCCACCATCAGACAGATTATTATATTAGAAATTTGTTTTCTTAGTATATTTTATAACTATTTTAAATTACTGGAGTTCTTTGTAACTCTGTATATTTTATTTTATGTATTTTGAGAATTTTGAGGAGTCCGTAAACTTTGACAGATTTCAAAGGGGTACATAACACAAAAAGTTACAAATTCACATTCTAAACCCTCTGTCTTTGCAGTTTTTCCTTCTCTCTTTGGTCCAAGTTCCTAATTACCGACCTTAGGTTTCTCTCATGGCAACACAATGAACTAATGTTCACAAGTCAAAACAGATTTTTTACTTCCTGGAAAAGCAAAGGAATAAAGGACAAGAGGCATTGCAAAGGAAAGAAAAACATTTCTTCCTAAAGAGTGTTGATTTGAGCAGAAAATATGAAAGCTAGAACTGGCTAGATGCTGTAAAAGAGGTCAGCAATCAAAAGGTGTCAAGCATGGTCTAAGCCTCTAAGGAAGCAGGACGCCTGGCCAGCTCCTGATTAATCGGGCTTCATGGAGAGAGATTCACCAAAACAATGAATAGTCAAAAGATATGTCCAATATATGTTTATTGTTACTAAAATTATTGTTTTACCTCCTAATTACTTTTCGCTGACTCTAATTATGCCATGATTTTGGTCTTCTCAGAGCTCAAAATCACTGATAACTAGATTTGATAAGGAATAGCCAAAGACTATTGGGTGCTAAAGGGAAGCCAGCCTGGAATTCACATTTTCATCAGATAATCCATGAGGAATTTGCATGTGGATCTTTGAAAATTAGCTCCAAGAGATTTGTAGTGTGACCTCTAAGCAGACACAGAATGGAAAACCAGGCAGAAAAATGTGTCCAGAAATTCATGATTAAAAAAAAATTCCTTGATGCTATATCTGTATTTGAAAGTTCCCTCATTTTGAGTAGCCCAGTATAAAAAGAATCCTTCTTCTACAGCAGGACCAGATACTAAATTAACAAAAGAAGAACTTTGGTGGAGACACACTACAAGTGTTTAATTGATCTTAGTAATGATAACTGAGAAGCAAGAATAGGAACCAGAATAACAAATCGCTGGGGAGAAAGAGGATGTTATTTGGGCAAAGGTCCACAAATATACCATGGTCCCTGGCTGGCATAAATTCCAGTGGGAAACAGTAATTAGATATTTTCACACTCCAACCATCTGGAACCATAGGAAGCTTCTCAATCTGATTTGTGTTGGAAGAATTGTGGTCAAGAAAGAAACATTTGCACGTGTGTTTTGGATGAATTCCCAAATATGGCCTTTTGGACCCTCAAATCATGTAACTCTAGATGAAAAATTTGAACAGAGCAACTGTCTCCTTTGCCCTAGAGCTGTTTCTTGGAAACCTGTCTCAAGAATTCACCGGAGTTAACAAAAAGTTATATACCCAGAATTTCCAGTCTCACAGCCAATAAACAACACATCCCATTTTGCTTTTGCATTTTCATCTTGGAATCTCCAAGTAATTCTACCAAAAATTATTGTTCCACTACTCCCACCTCTTTAAGTGAACTGTAAATGCAGAGGTGGAATCCCAGGCACTTTCATTTTAAAGAACTTTTGGGACTCATGATCATCTCTGATTTCTCCCAAACAAATAATTAATGAATTGTGCTATATCACACTTCCTTATGAGGAGGTCTCTACTATGAGGCAAGCTTCCACCTCTATTATTTCAGTGATGTTCTAGTTTAAAAATGAAATCAATCAAAAACTATAGGTGGAAGGTAGAGGCATAGAGAGGGGGAAAGAGTCAAATTGAGAAAGATAAAAAAAAAAAGGTCTGTTATTCAAGATGGCCATAGAGAATAAGTCTCTATTAGAGAAATGGCTTCTTTAATGTGTTCATGTCCTTTGTTTGAGGAATCAGTAGAGTACTATGAATATTATTCAATGTCATTTTGGTTTACAAAAAGTCCAGTTGATTATAGAAATGAAGTATGATAGAATTCTCCACTTATTTTGACTATTTTTAAAAGTTATTTATTTGTTTGTTACATTAAAATTCCCAGGGAGATCCCTTCCTTCCCCACACTTGAGAAGGCATCATTTAACAAATGTAAACATATATAAAAATGAATATATATAAAACTATGTTTTGCTTATTTCTATTTCTCAGTACTTTCTCTGGAGGGTTTTGTTTTGTTTTGTTTTTAATTAACCTTCTCATTATTTCTTATGTGGTAATAGTATTTCATTGTAATCATGTGCCACAACTTGTTGTTTTTTTTAAACCCTTACCTTTTGTCTTAGAATCAACACTATGTATTGGTTCTGAAGCCATGGGGATTAAGTGACTTGTCCAGGAAAACACAGCTAGGAAGTGGATGAGGTCAAATTTGAACCCCAGATCTAGACTCCCAGTGTACTGAGCCACCTAGTTGCCCCCTATGCTATAACTTGTTTAGTCATTCACCAATTGATGGGCATACCCTCTGTTTCCCATTCTTTGCCACCATAAAGAGCGCTGCTATAAATATTTGAGGATATAAAGATGTTTTTTTTTTCCCTGATAATTTTGATTTTTAAAAGCTACTATTAAGTATAATGCTGTTAACCAAGTCAGCACCTTGGGTGTGGGATTGTACTTGAAGTCTGCCTAGATAATTAACATAGGCCAATCATTAAAATCTTTTTGGAGGTAGAACTCAGCATTTCAATTCCCATGTCTATAATGTATTCTCCCATCACTTTTTCTCTTAGAATCAGGGGTGTGCTGGAGTCAGCTAAAATCTAGACAGGTTAACATTTCAGTGTGAACATTTATACTTCAGAAATCAGGAAATGCCTGGAAAAACTTACATGAACGGATACAAAGTGAAGTGAACAGAACCAGGAAAACATTGTACAAAAAAAAAACAACAATATTGTAAGGCTGATCAACTGTGAAAGGCTACTCTGATCAAAATGATAATCTGAAATAATTTCAAAGGATTCCTAATGAAAAAATGCTATCCCTCTCCAGAGAAGTGACAAACTAGGAGTGTAAAGCAAAGTGTAATTTTTTTTATTTTCTTCATTTTAATGAAATTTTAATTTTAATATTTTAAGAAAATATTTTAATATTTTAAGAAAATAATATAAAAATTAACTAATAATATAAGTTAATAAATATGATATATAGTATTATATCACATAATGTGATGTTGATATTAATAAATAATAAAATAAAATGATAAAATAAAATTTAACATTTAAATATGGAAGTATGTTTCACATGACTTCACCTGTATAATTGATATCATATTGCTTGCCTTCTCATTGGGAGGGAGAGAGGAAGAGAGAAAGGTAGATCATTTGAAATGCAAAAATGTTTTTAAATGAATGTTTAAAATAAATAATGAATTTTAAAAAAATAAATCGGCAAATTGCTATCACTGAGAGCTTGATTTATTGTTGTGTTGATCGTCTAGATTTAAGAAAAAGTAGGAAAAAACATTAATAATGAATCTTAAAAGCATGTTATGGATATGTTTTCATTTCAGAGCCAATTGTTAAACTTTTACCAGCACAGTCCAGTTTAGAATCTTTAATCCAGGTGCTATTGCTAACATGTTAACATGAAACCTTTCCTGATGCTCTGAGATGTTAGTGCTCTCTCTATGATTCCACAAATTATGTTATATTTATTTCTGTTTTAATGGGTTGTGTACCCCATGTCAATGTATGCTCCCTGAGGTCTGGACCTGTTTTTTAATTTTATTTAAATTCAGAGCACCAGCAGTGACTTGTATGTCTGGTTTCTTACTAAATGTTTTCTGATCTATTCATCAGAAATGAATGAATGATAGAAGAAACATCATTTTGAGTGAGGAAAATAGCTAAAACTGTGGTGCCAGAATTCAAAGGAATGATTCTCACCTGATCCCAACCCTCTTGGGCTAGCTTTGGTTCCAAATTCATTTCATTGTTTTAGGTACTTTTTCTACAAACAATGGGGACCTTTTTAAAATTGTCTATTTTCCTATGACTAGAAGCAAGACTGAATAGAGAAGTAGTAAAAGACCATGGCATGAATCTTCTTTGGACTGGCCTCTCCTCAGGGAAAGAGCCTCCAAACCGTAGATTGTTTTCTGGGTGATGGGCAGAGGGGCCAGCTCACTTTTTGCAGCTGAAGACATGGTACACCTGTGTGGAATAGCATCACGCCAATGCTTACACGTTAGTCAATGTTGTTCGTTTCTCAGAGATGCGCCCACCTCTTCACTTCACAGAAAAACTGAATTTATCAAACACTCATTAGTTGTCCAAGGCACTGAAATAAAGGCAAACTAGAAAGATTTTTAGAAGAAAAATAACTCCATTGTATGTCTCTTAGACATTTAAAAAAGACTTTGCACAATATCTCTCTGAAGTGACAGAAATGTTATTCTCATTTTATGAGTGGCGCTTCAGACCAAAGAAGTTAAAGGATTTATCCATTATCATAAGCTAATGTCAGAGTCAGGATTTGCACCTAAGCCAAGTCCTGATTACAGGTCCAGCACTTAGAATCCAGTGAAAATGACAGTCACTCCCTTTTCCCCTCAAACTAGTTAGAATATAGTAGGGAAATCAAATACAATCTAAAAAGTCATCCCACGTCCAAGACAAAGCCAAGGATCCATATTGGAAAATTCTATCTACCACGAGAAAAAGAACTGATGGAGTCTGAATACGGGTGGAAGCAGGCCATTTTCCCCTTTCTTTCCTACATTACTTTTTCGTGTATGTGTCATATATTTCTTCTTACATAACATGATTAATAGGGAAATATGTATTACATGATAGTGCATGGATAACCTATATCAAATTGCTTACTATCTTGGGGGGAGAAGGAAAGGGAAGGGAAAGAATCTGGATTTCAGAATGTCAGAAAACAATTGTTAAACATGTCTACTTGTAAATAGGGAAATACAATAAAATATTGCTAGAGATAGTAGATATTAAAGAAAGTTATCATTGAATAAAATAACTCAGACTAAATTGAAAGGTTTTTAAAAGAAGAACAAATTAAGGATACTGAAACTGGAATGTTAAAAACAAGCAAGATTCTCAGGATGCCTAAAGTCTAAGCACTAGGTAATTTTATAATATAATATAAAAAATAGAAAATAACTAGAAAATTACTATCTAGCTTTATCTGGACTGCAGACCACAAATTAGTCATGTATACCATTTTAACATTGATACATTGATTTTCTAGACATATATACACTATATGGATTTCTATATGTTTTATAATGAACTGATTTAAGGAATATACAGAAAATTTTTCAGCACTCTACTGATTTTACCAAGAAGACTTGAAGATAAATGAGATGAAACACCCTATAAGCAGGCTTACATAGGAGAATCACTAGGAATTTTTTAAAAATCAAATAGGGGGCAGATAAGTGGCTCAATGGTAGAGATTCAGGCCTGGGTTCAAGTTTAGCTTCTCACACTTCCCAGCTATGTGATCCAGAGCAAGTCACTTAACTCCCTTTGCCTGGCCCTTACCTTTCTTTTGCCTTGGAACCAATACACAGTACTGATTCTAAGACAGAAGGTGAGGATTAAAAAAATAAAACCAACAAATCAAAGGATAAGAAATCTTAGATTAAAATACCTCTTCATTCTCTGAATGCAAGAACAGCTTTTTCAAGAAAGGAAGGGGGTATCATGTATAGAGATAGAGTTGGATAGCTAAGAGAATAAATTGCTTGCACAGAGATGCAAGCAGTAAAATCAGATACAGAACTCAATTTCTTCTCACTTCATTGACTCATCAACCATTAAAACTAAATGGGACTCTAGAGATCTCTTTATGGTACCTATGAGAAAACTATGACCCAGGGAAGGTAAGTGATTTTCTCCAGGTCATATAGCTGGTGAGTGGCAGAAATGCAGCTTGAACCCGTGACTTCTGACCGTAAGCCTACTGATCTCTCTACTCTTCTTTCTCCCAAGGTGACAACCCAAAGAGGAATCAACCCCGTAGCATCAATGCATGACAGCATACCAGTCACAACTATGTAAACTAAGTGGCCACATGCTAAGTAAGTTCTATAGCTTTTCCCCATCCCTGAAACTCTTTGGTGGTTACTTAATAGCTTCATATGCTCTAAAGCAGAGGAAATGAAAAGGGAACATCTGGGAGGTATCAAAGACTCAAGAGGGAATACGGAGGAAGGATGTTGCAAGGCTATCTGAGCTAATGTCGAGTAGAAGATCGAGAGCCACCAGCCCTAACTGGATGAATGCTAAGGGACCGGGGCAGAACGCTTCAACTAGGAAAACAGCTGATCTTTGCTTTGTTCTCTGAATTTCCAAAAGTATGTGCCTGCATGACCAAGACATGGGAAGCATTGCTCCCCCTCTCTAGAGAACTCTGGTAAAGTGCGTAAGGCTTTAAAATTCATCTGGAGGTAATGCAGTGTGCCTCTGGAAACAGGGGGAAAGTTTCTCCTCGGAGAACGGTTTTTAAGAATAGAGGTATTGTACTGCCATCTAGTGTCTAAAGAGCAGGTAGCATGCGGTTGTTCGATGGGTACCATCTTCCTTCTCTAAGGGATGAACTAACATAGTAGCCTTCAAACTTGTTTTAATCACCTACAGCAACATTAAAAAAAAAATGACGAGATTGGGGGTGTAGACTCTAAACGGTCACTCTATTGCAAATAATAATAATACGGAAATAGGCCTGGATCAATGGCACAAGTAAAATCCAGTGGAATTGCTCAATGGCTATGAGAGGGGGAGAGAAAGGAGGGGAGGGAAAGAATATTTATCATGTGACCATGGAAAAATATTCTAAATTAATAAACTTAAATTTAAATAAATAAATAAACTGAGGAACTCTCATTCCATGCAAATCTATTTTTTATAAATTATCTATGTACATGTAGTCCATAGACACATACTTTTATACTAACAATTGTTATAAAACAAAAAATAAAAAATATTTAAAAGATAAACTAATATTTTTATCCATAAGCAATAGGGATCCATTGGAGTCTTGAATAAAGAAATGCCATGGTAAGACAAAGTTCATATCATACTGGTTGTTTTTTCAAGGGATCTTAGTGGCTAAATATCTTGAGATTGGGGTAATCTTTTTCCAGGCCCCCAAAAGACAAGAGTTATCACAGACTGGGATCCCAAAAAGCAGTTTTGATAGCTTAAGCAGTTTTAAGTCTTTCAATAGGAGAGTCAGAAAGAACTTGAGAGAGAAACAAAGAGGAGTGAGTAGAGAACAATGAACAGCAGCATTAGTAAATGAACCCAATACACAAAAACTGACCATGTGCCTGGTAATGGTTGGAGCCCTTTTTTATTCCTTGATCAGGTTCACTTATTAAAAGAATTCATTGGGACAGCTAGATGGCTCAGTGGATGGAACTGGTAGAAAGTGAATCCTTTCTCTTTTAGATTTGCCTATTAGATTGTTTTAAACTCAAAAGAAGTAGCTAAGGGGCCCAGTAGAAAGAAACAGGCTGAGTAAAAATCCAGCCTCACATACTTACTAGCTATGTAAGTAAGGTCAAGTCATTTAACCCTGTTTGCCTCAGTTTCCTCATCTATAAAATGAGCTGGAGAAGGAAATGGCAAGCTACTCTAGTGTCTTTGCCAAAAAAATGCAGTCAAAAATGAATGAAAAACAAAATTGTATTTTAGCAATACATTATCTAAACAAATGTTAGTTTTAGTTGAATACTAAGTTAGTGCTTTTCAATGTGAATAAGTAGGAAAGCCTGTGAGTATCTGACTTCACCAAATTTAGTCTTAAGGGAAAACTTATTTCCAATCTGATGAGCCTATGTCACCTATGGTCTGAGAGATTTTGTCATATTTCATTTATAATAATTAATAATAAATGTTTAAATTTGTATAACTTTACAGAGAAAAGCAGCCATGTAGAGTTGAGACCCTTGCCCTAAGCTAAATTTTTCACAAATCAATATATTTATTTCCCAGGAAAAGGGTCACTCCAATCAAAGGGACTTTGTGCTTTCTCTATGACAACTTCTCATCATCTAAACTAACAAATGTAAAAAAAAAAAAAAGAGGATAATAGAGGTGATGACTTAAAAGGAAGATCATACCCTGCACTAGCCTCAGTGGATAGAAGCTAGACTGGTCAGGAAGACTCACTTCCCCCCAATGGGAATGAAGGGGAAAAGTGTTCCTCTAACAAACTACCCTCCATATTGACATCTTCTTGCCATATAATGAATCCAGAGAGATTTGTATAGACTAATTAAGAGGGAAAGAACAAGTATGTTAATGGTGTCAAACTCAAATAAAAATGAATTCCTAGTGGCCATGAATTTTCTTAGAAAACCACAAATTAGCACTATCTATGTTGTATTGAATTTTTGTTTATTTTGTTAAACATGTCCCAACTACATTTTAATGTGTCCAGAGTTCAGCATACATGCATCTGACACCTCTGATGTACACAATGGCCACAATACCATAAAGGGGGGAAAAAAACAATGAAAGATTTCAGGATCAGTTCTGTAATAAATCATATCAGAGGATTCTGCAAATTATGGAAAATACATGAAGAGTGAAGGATACATTTTCAGAAATGGCCAGTGTCTTGATTTGGTTTATTTAAATGTACTATTTTTCCCAATAAAAGGTTCTATCAGAGGAAGGGAGGTTGTAGGTGAAGCATTAAGAAGTGACAGCAAAGGTTTTTTGTTGTTTTAAAGAAAAGCAATGTATTAACAGCAGAAAGAGCACTGGTTCTAAGTGTCAAAAACTTTGGGTTGAAAATTTCATCTCCTGAGTGATTTGGGTAAGTCTCTTAACTCAGTCTCCCCATCTTATTAGAATATGAAGAGATTAGACTAAGTGGCTTCTGACAGCCTTGTCAACTACAGCCCCAAATGAATAAAACATTTTAAGGAGAAATAAGTACTAGATACATATATTTGGTGTCAACTACATTGAAATGATAACCAAACTTTCAGAGTAAGGATGAAGACCTGATGGTGATAATACCAGGGAAGAGGGAAAACTTTTTTTCTTCAAATCCCTCTCTGTGTTTGGTATCTATTCAGTATCTGTGCATGCCCACAATAGAACAGCAGTTGCCACCAGGGAGGAAGTCAATCATTTCTCTGACATGTATCACTACGCTTTAAGAGTTTGGGGGCAGTTAGGATGGGGCAAGGGTGCAGCTGGTGGTTCAGTGGATTGAGAGCCAGGCCCAGAAATGAGATGTCCTGAGTTCAAATCTGACCTCAGACCCTTCCTAGCTGTGTTATGCTGGCAAATCATTTAATTCCCATTGCCTTGCCCTTACTGTTCTTCTGCCCTAGAACCAGTGGAAGGTAAAGGTTTTTTAAAAAAAGAAAGGTAAATGTAATGCTCTTCCTAAGCCACCCAAGCTAACTTAGCAGTAGAAAAATCATATTCTATGCAACAAATTCAACAAATTTTCCCTTCATTACAATATATTCACCCTACTATCAAAGCCCCTTTAATTTGTCTAGGGCAGCATCAGTGAAGGTTTTGTTCCTGTGCCCAGAGGGCAACTTCAACCTGTCTGTGAGCCCCTATATTAGAGCTGGAAAGAGGGGTGGGGTGTGTAAAAAATGGTCTTGGGGGCTGGGAAGAGGGTCCGGCCAACATGGGTGCCAATACTTAGCCAACAGGGGTCTGGGGTGGTTTATCTGTTCGATCAAGTGGAACTCTTTCCCAAAATCAAGGGACAGAAGTATGCTGAAGCCAGCTCTCAGGGGCTCTGAGAATGATTGTTAAATTATTGCTTTGTTGTTTTTCTATACTTAAGAAAGTTTTAATAATGCAGATTATGTATACTTTATTTTTGGAGAACTGGTTGTTAAACATTTGCCATCACTCCCCTGCTCAAGGGCCACCCATCTTTTCCCAAGGATCTCAGGTATAGGAAAAGTTATCTAACACATAGAGGACTCTCCTGTCCTATGATCAAAGTAAAAATAACAGCTTCATCATATGTATCTTCATTCAGTTAACTGTCAGGAAGGAATAGATCCAGGAATGGAAGAAGGTTCCAGCTTTACCACCCCAAAGAATAACCAGTCCACAGCAGGCAAAGAAGGTTCAGCTGATGAGGGCAGTAGTAAAGACTTTCTTGGTGCAATACTGGCATATGAGTGAGTTTAAATCTCAACTTTATTATTCCTTCCTGATGTGATAAGGCAACTTTGCTATAAAATAAGGAGGTTGAAGAAGATAATATAAGAGGTCCTCGCCAATTCTAAATCAATTACCCAATCACCTAACATCCTACAGTAAAAAAAAATAAGAATTAATCTTTGGCTTCAAGGACAAGATAGAGATAAATGTCCTGAGAAGCAGCTCTGTCATCAACCAGGGTCATTGCATATTATCTTATTATTATTATATTATCTTAGTGTATATTATCTTATTGTCACTGTTTAAAGAAGTGCCAGTGCTCCACATAGCCTTCATTTTATTTTTCTTTTCTTTTCTTTTTAAAATAAATTTTAATCTTTTGTTTTTACATTGACCAAGTTTCTCCCAATATTTCTCCTTAGTGTTTCCCTGAGAGCCATCCCATATAACAAGTCTTATTTTAAAACAAAAACAAAAGAGAACATGATCAGAAAGACTGACCAAAAGAGTCTGAAAATAAAAGCATCAATCCACATACCTGTGGATATCATACCTGTGCAAAGTAGTGAAAGAAGATAACTTTCCATATTTCTTCTTTCAATCTGTGATTGTTCTTTGTAATATTGCAACATTTACTTTTGATTGTTTTGTGGTGGTTCTTTTCATTTCCATTTTTGTAATCATTCTTTTCCTGACTGCTTACTAATTTAATAATATTCCATTTTATAACATTATGTTAATGATATAATGGCATATGACATATACTATATAAAATAATCAAATAACATTCCATTATATTAATGAACCACAATTTGTTTAGCCATTTTCCAATCAATGGGCATCTGTTTTATTCACATAGCCTTTAAATAATAATTATAATAGTAATAGCTAACAATGGATTTTTGTGCCTCTTTTATCAATTAGTCTAGTCTGTTTTTAAGGTATTAATTTCTTTAGTATTTTTTATGTCTCTTTTAGCCAAGCCATTGACTCTTTTTTCATGATTTTCCTGTATCTCTCTCATTTCTTTCCCAATTTTTCTTATGCCTCTCTTATTTGATTTTTACAATCCTTTTTGAGCTCCTCCATTAATTCTTTTGTAGCTTGAGAGCAATGCATATTTTTTCTTTGAGGCTTTAGAAGCAGCAGTGTTGACTTTGTCTTCTTCTGAATTTGTCTTCCTTGTCACTGAAATAACTTTCTACATTGAGGTGGTTTTTTTTTTAATTGTTGTTTGCTCATTTTCCAGCCTTTTTCTTTTGACTTAAAAAAACTGCTAAAGTTGGGCTCTGTTCCTGTGGTGAAGGGAGTATTATTCCAAGTTTCAGGTTCTTTGTGTAGCTGCCTTCAGAGCTAGATCTGGTGATCTATCACTTTTCAGTTCTTCCAAGGAGGTATGATGTAAGGAGAGGTGTGTTTAGTACTCTCCCAGCCTCTGGTCTGCTCTGAGAGCAACTGCACACAGGCTTTTCCATTATTATCAGCAATGCAAGGATCTAAGATAACTCCAAGGGACTCAGAACAAAAAAGGCTATGCATTGCTATACAAGGAACTGACAAGTCTGAAGGCAGATTGAAGCCTGATATTCTTCACCTTATTTCCTTCATGAATTTAAACAATTGTTAAAATTATATTTACACGTTCAAAACAAAATATATAAAAAGATTGAAGGACCATAGAAGATTTCTAAGAGATTGATTGCCTACTTAGTCCAGTGCCTTGACATATAGAGAGCACTTAAATGCTAACTGACTGGCATTTTTCCCAACCTCTGCTAGGTGGTGCCATAGAGAGAATACCAGGCCTGGTATCTGGAAGATTCATCTTCCTGAGTTCAAATCTGGCTCAGCCACTTACTAACTGTGTGTCCCTGGGCAAATCAGATAACCCCATTTGCCTCAGTTTCCTCATTTACAAAATGAGCTGGAGAAGGAAATGACAAAATGTTCCAGTATCTTTGCCAAAAAAACAAACCCTAAATTGGGAGGAAAAGAACATGAATCTTGAAACCTTGGGAAAATATTCTAAATTAATTAATTAAATGAAAATTTCCAAATTAAACAAAAAAGAGAAAACTCTAAATTAGGTCACAGAGTTGGACATAACTGAAAAATAACATCACATAGCAAAGTCTGTATAAAACTGATAGACTAAAAAGTGAGAGATATCTTGGGACAGTGGGTCAGGCATTCAGCTTAAAGTAAAAATGATCTGTCTAAGACATTTACTGACTGTGAGCATAGGCAAGTTATAACCTGCCTAAACATCAATTTCCTGATCTGTACAGTTGAGATAATAATTATAAGGATCAAGTAAAAAAAATTAGAAAGAACTATTGGAATTGAATAAGGATTTTTCTTTTCTTTTTTTTTACAATTTTTCACATTAGTTTGTTTTTACTCTGTGATTTTAGTATTTGATCAATATATTCTTATAATAATAACAAATACTGAAATATGTTTTCCATGATAATACATGTATAACACAGATCAAATTGCTTGCCATTTCTAGGACGGGAGAGAAGAGAGGGAGGGAGACAATTTAGATCTTATAATTTCATAAAATATATGTCAAAAATTATTATTACATGTTATTGGGAAAATAAAATATTTTAAAGAATTTTAAACAAAAGATAAAGGAACTAGAAAAGTAAAATAAAAGTAAATTGAGAGACTATCTTTAACTCACTTCACAAAGCCAAAAGTGTTTTACCAGTGTCCAATGCTAGTCTGCCCCCTCCAAGAACAACCAGCAACAAAATAATAACAACCAACCAACAACACCAACTACTACAACAACAAAACCAACAATAGCCACTACCACCAACAACAAATCCAACAACAATAACAACTGAAAATAACCACCAACAACAGTAACAACTGACAATAACCACCAATAACAAAACCACCACCCTGGAAGCCTCTTCTTCCCCAATCACTGTCACTGCTGCTATTATAGTCAAGTGGATCATTTTGTCATATTTACACTTAATATAGAACTTTGTTGCTGCCATTCAGTCATTTCAGTCATGTCTGATTCTATATGTCCCCATGCGGGGTTTTATGGTAAATTACAATATTACAAATTACAAATTTTTCAAATTACAAATTTGAAATTACAAATTACAAAATTTACAAATTACAAATTACAAATAAAGTACATTATTTATGGAGTTATATTTGACAGACACTCTATTTTTGAAAGTGAAAGTGTTACAAAGATTATATACCTTAATGTTTTTCATCAAATTGACTAGTTTTCTTTTTTCTTTAATATAAAAACTACACTTGAGTACAAAAATATGTAAAAAGACTATATAACTGATGAACAAAAGGGATAAAAATTCAGATATAAAAATAGTTGAAAAATATAGGTAGCTTAGTTTTCAAACTAAAGTAAAGAGACAGAAATAGGGGGAGATTTTACATAATTTAACACAGAGACAATGAAGAGAACTTACAAAGAAAAGGAAGTGAATATATTCAAAATCTATGTGCTTGAAAGTTATTTAAATTGTCACTCAGTTTCAGAATTTTAGCTACTACAAAAATAAAAAAAAATAATAACAAAACCTTCCCTTGTTGTGATTATATTCAGAAAAACAACAACTGAAATGAAGGCCAAACAACAAGAACAAATACCCATTACCAGTAAATAATATCAAAACCTGGAAAATACACACAGCAGGAGATTCAGTGGCCTCTTCCAAAAAGTTCTTTATACTGTGTCACTTGAGATAATACAAAGGGCCCAATTTACTGCAAACTGGCTTATTTGGATCTACATTAAGTCTTCTCTGGACTCTGTGTTGCTTAGAAAAGGACCCCTCCATTTTATATTTTATTCACAATAAAAAGAAAACCATAAAAAAGCATCCATGGACCACTCTTTATATGAGATATGGATCAATTTCCAAATTTATAGAGAATACACATACGTAGTGTCATATAGGAAAAGTGCCCATAAATAGAATTGTGACTATATTCCCAAGCATAAAGTTCATGTTACTACCACAAATTTACAGTTCTTCAAGAAAAAACAAAATGGACAGAAAGAGAATTTTTCTTAAATACCCTTTGTAGATGTCCATTTTAAATTTCTGTCAATTTCAATTTCTAGCCATCTCTCACTAAAAGCCATTGTGACATAAAAGGAAAATGATTAAGTGAATAAAAAAGAAAACAGAATTGAAAGCAAGACAAGGGAACAAATGCACCCAGAGATAATTCGCTGGATTAAAAAGGGGATGTGATGATTTTATTTTTCTCTTGACTCTTATATTTCTATTTCAAAGTTCTCATTTAGCTCTGCTTTTTTCATCAGAAATATTGGGGTAGAACCCTTTATTCGCCAATGGGATTGGTGTAGAAGTGAGAAGAAAGTAGATCTCTCTTACATAAAGAAAATAGAGAAGGCATGCTACAGATGTGGGGTGTTACAACGCTTTCAGAAGAGACCACTGTATTACTAAGGTTACTTAACTTTTTTTACTTTGTTACAACATACCTCTGAGAGTAGGAGGGGAGATCAATCTGTAAATGTCTAAAATGGAAAAACAAGGCACATCAATAAAATTTTTCAAATGAAATAAAAAGACATTTTCAAAAGAAGGAAGGGGGTGGACAGGAAAGTAACAGACAAAATAATGGAACTGATTTATTATGGAGCAAAATAGCCCAAAACATGAATCATCTGAATTAAAATAAAAGAGCCCATAGAGATGAATGAATCAGTTGAAGCAGGACACGGGGTGTGTTATAGAATGGGCCCTCAACCTATGCAAGCTGATTCATTAATCAAAGGAGTGATGACTTTGGAAAGCAGAAGGAGGAGTGGGTGTGATCACTGAAAGAAAGATTTTTTTTAAGAGTCCCACAAACAAATTCCCATGAAAACCCTATCCAAGAGGAAGAGAATTGTCCACAGAATTGTTTAATTAAGGGCACACTTCCTGATTTCTTTTGGTCTCATTCTTATTTCTTTTGGTCCTGGACCATCCCTGTGGGCTGCTGTTTATTTTCATGGTAGTAAATGTTTGCAGTTGGTAGTAAAATTGAGCAGTGGTGCATATAAATGCCACATATTGTTTTTAATTAAGGGAAAATGTATTTATAGAATGCTTTTTTCTAATAAAACACCAAAATAGCAATCCAGAGAGGAAGAAGACAGAAAGCCAGCATGACTGCCTGGCCACTGAATACAATGCAGCTGGAATAGAGTCCTTGGTTCCAGAAGGGAATAAAGTCAACAATTCTCTTAAGCAGTTTCCATAGAAATAAAGGGTGGATCATAGTATCAGAGAGATGAGAGATTAGCCTTCCCTTTAAGGAATTCAGCCTCAGAGATGGACCACCCTTCACACTGTATCCTCCAGCACTTTTCTGTTATTCCTTTTTCTTTGCTGTATCTCATTGATCTGTGCCTAGATCTAAGAAAAAGCTTCCTAAAGCAACAAGAAGCCAGAGTGTGGATGGATTAGAGAGATGGACCTGATGATTTCATCAATATAGAAAATTCTCAGATGAGGAAACTCTCCAGGATAGTTTGGCATTTTCTCTAAAAGGTAGTCTCAGAGAGCTGCCAAAAGCATTAAGAGATTAAGTGGGGGGTAGCAAAGTGGCTCAGTAGATTGAGAGCCAGGACTTAAGTCCTGGATTCAAATTTGACCTCAGATACTTCCTAAGCTGTATGACTCTGGGCAAGACACTAAACCCCCTTTGCCTAGTCCTTACCATTCTTCTGCCTTGGAACCAATACTCATTATTTATTCTAAGACAAAAAGTAAGGGTGAAAGAAAGAGAGAGAGAGAGAGAGATTAAGTAACTTAGGGAAAAGAGTTGGGAGGAGGAACAAAGAGCTACTAAATGTCTGAGGCATGATTTGAACTCAGGATTTCTCTCTAAGGCCAGTAACCAATCTACTCTGATATTTCTCTAAATACAATCTAGTCAGACTGTCTCTCCCTCCCCCAAAGTGATAAGAATGAGGAAGAGATCCATGAGGATACTACGTCCACACATGCACACACACACCAAAGCTTTACCAAGAATTTTGGACTGATCAGATTTTCCTGGACTTACTACATTGGCTGCTTTGCTTCTAACTAAAGTTGTGTGAAAAGCTGGATGGTTAAGGGGACTCAATGGAACTAGTATCTCTGCACACTTTTTGCATGTCCCCTTGTTCGCTCTTATATTAGCAACAAATCTTGTAGAGTTAGCTTTTGGTGGACAGCTATATTTCTGTTCCCAGAAACAAACCATTTTCAGAACTGTAAAAATGGAGACTTGAACCCCAGACTTCAATCCCCAGAAGCCCTTGCTCTGGTTCCCGAGATGCTTTGTAATCTCACCTGAATTCTCACCTGGGACGAGAACAAATTATTATTTAAAGAGTCTCCGCCATCAGCTGGGTCTCTTCCTACTTCCACTTCCAAGCAGACATTTCTCTCATGATGTAAGTGAGATTGAATGGGCCTCTCGGCCCTCCTAGGCACATGCTTTCTTACTTGTATTTTCTTAAATTCTTAACCTTTAATAAACCTCTAAAAAATATAATACTTCTAGCAGAGAGAAACTAAGTTTTACCTGCCACAGTTTAGCAAATTTAATCCAGGACAGATTGATGCACTTCCAAGCCAATGCAAAGGTCTTGACCCTAGTGTGAAGACTTGAGGTTACTATGATTAACATTTGTTATGACATAGGCTTTCCTTCTGTCCACACTCACTCTGAAAATACTTACAGACAAGTATCCCAATCCTTGGCTCCTACCTGGCTCCTATAATCTGGTCCCTTTTCTGTCTTGCATAGAGTGGAAACTTTCTGTAGTCCTGGCTACTAATTGGGTAAATGCATAATTGCTTATATCATTTTAATTGGGCCTTGGTTCAAGGACCTGTTATAGATTTATTTTTCCTTTACTTAGAATTTTTACATATAAGACTTTGATAGTCTATATTTTCATCCAGTATATTCTTTTTTATTTGGATTTTTCTGATGTCTTTTTAATTTCTCTTACCAATTGATTTATATACCTCATACCTCAGCCATGCATCCCCAAGAGATCCTATATTTTGCAATCACTCACAACACGGGGAAATGTAAAAAATATCATTATTTAAATTGAAAAGTTTAAATTCCTTTTAAGAAGAATTTTAGGTGAAGAAAGATGCTACCTCTCTGAATCCAGAAACTGAACTGCTTGGAGAAGACACCATGAAGAAGCCTCCAGATCACAAGCTGCACAAGAAGATCAAGAATGAACTTTGGATGTGGTTGATTGAACATTTATTTGTATGTATACTTTCATGCCAAAGGGGACTGCCCCCTAACTGACTTTTTGTCAATATATCCAGCAATTATTGTATTTTTTTTCCTCTTATCCTCAAATTATTGTCATCTTTAAATTGATTATGTTTTCATGATCCTTTGGGAAAGTTCTTCCCAACCAATCAAATGGAGAAATGTAAAAATGGAGACTTGAACCCCAAACTTCAATCCCCAGAAGTCCTTGCTCTAGTTCCCAAGATGCTTTGTAACCTCACCTGAATTCTCACCTGGGACGAGAACAAATTATTATTTAAAGAGTCTCCGCCATCAGCTGGGTCTCTTCCTACTTCCACTTCCAAGCAGACATTTCTCTCATGATGTAAGTGAGATTGAATGGGCCTCTCGGCCCTCCTAGGCACATGCTTTCTTACTTGTATTTTCTTAAATTCTTAACCTTTAATAAACCTCTAAAAAATATAATACTTCTAGCAGAGAGAAACTAATTTTTACCTGCCACAGTTTGGCAAATTTTAATCTTAACAGTCCATTATACTGATCTTCCTCCTCCTCACTACCCTACACTGTGCTTATTTATAAAAACACAAGGGGAAACAGACAACTACTTCCTTTTTCAGGTAGGAGTTGTTGACTTGTCTCCCAATCCCATTGGACATCCTTCCACCTGAAACAGTTTAAAGACAGCAGTGGTGGAAAGATAAATAAAAGGTAAAGATTAAAAATGAGATAATTTTCATCAAACCAGTCAATGGAATTGGACAAAGTTAAGAAGCTTGATTCTATAGTCTAAGAGAATGTTTGAGATCTTAATCTGGTCTAAGAGAGAAAACTATACCCCAGGATTTTGTGCTTTTTTTCTAATAATAACAATTTACATGTCAGTAGCACTTTCACTGTCTAAATACTATTGGGTTACCCAATGGGTATGGTCACCATTAGGGCATCCTTTCTTTTCTTCTCTCACAGATGTTAGGATTAAAATTCTCTGGAGACTGAAGATCTAATTTTTCTGTAAAGCCAAAAATTCCAATTCTCAACTATTCCCATTAACTGACAGTGTTAAAAGACATAGAAAGCACTTGTTTTGGAATGTGCATAGATATCTGCATAGAACATCAGCCAAGTGTTTCTTGCTGTGATGAAGGCCAGGACATTTTCTTCAACTGGAATCAATTTTTTCTGAGGAACTTTTTGTCAGGGCTCCTTTATACATCTTCAAGACAAGGTAAGAGAAGCAAGGAATTCATGCAATGAGACAGGAACCACAAAAAAATAAACAAACTGTTATTAGAATACAAGAGTCCAACTGGCAGAAAAAATTACAGGCTGCTTTTGGAAGGGCCATCTGCTTCTCCAAGACTTTAAAGAGCACAGCTCATGAGCGGGCTCCAAATTTAGTTGTTAACTTATTGACCTTTTGTTAGAGCACATGCCATTGCCTGGGAAACGTGCAAAATGGCAGCTTAGCTGAATTCCACTGAGACCTTGCTGAATCAAACTCTTCATATACTCCAATAAAAAAGAATCTAAAAAGGCATAATTTATTCAAGGCACTGTGTTAGATGCTAAATTCACAGGCATGTGCCTTCAAGAAGATTACATTCTACCAAGGGTTACAACATTTAGTCAAAAAAGTATATGTATTTATTATTATTAGGGTCTTGCATAGGGAATTCTCAATGAGAAGCACTAAAAAATTCCTTTGTCAATGCTAAGTAGCAATTAGTCTATAATGTATAACCTTGGAGACTTGCCTGGGGAGGTACTGATAGGTGGAGTCAATTGCCCAGAATTACACAATTTCTACTCATCAAAGTCTGAATTTGAACCCAAGTCTTCCTAATTCTCTCCTTATACTATGTTGCTGTTAATCCAAACTTCCTCATTTTACCAATGAGGAATCTACATCCATTTTGGTTCAGATTTGAAATTTTATTGGTGCCAAGAATTTTGCTTTACTTTTTACTCTTCTGTAATATTTTCCCCTCAGTTACATGTAAACTCTATTGGAGGGATGGCAATCATTCTCTAACATTTACACTTCCAATTCCCCTCCCTCTGTCCCTTCCCCCCCTCCCTGAGACAGTAACCAATTTGATATTGGTTATACACATGCTATCATACAAAACATACTTCCATATTTGTTGTGTTGTGGAAGGAGACATTAAAAAATGAATTGTATAAAAAGAAAAATTTGAATTCCATCTCCCAGAATTCTTTTCTCATCCGAAGAATCCTTTTCCTTTGTTTCAAGTTTGCATTTGCTAAGGGTGTATATAATTTTGTGGCTCCTCCCTCTTGCTGTTTTGTTTTTCACATGGGAGGCTAGGTGAACTCTGTCTCTAGAGCCTTTTATTTTCCTTTTTTGCTTCAGGGTATTATAAATAAATCTTATTATATATAAGTATATATATATAAATACATATACATTATAAAAGTTAAAAATAAATCTCAATAATAATATTATATTTTAAGAGATTTATTGATGATCATTAGAAGTCAAAGAATAAAGAAGATACAAAATAAAGACCACATGCCCATGGCTGGTTAGCCAGTTTTTAGTCAACCCCACTCACCACCATCAATGCTGATTCTACATCAGAGAGAGGGAGCCTCCAAAGCTCACGCCCTTTATCCTCTGTCTATAGGAAGTGTGTAATGACAGGAAGTCAGTGGACTCTTGGAATATGTAGTTCTTTTTTAGGGTAACAGATTTTCAATCATACAATATATAATACTTGGAGTATTGGATATTAATTTTAAAATCAACAGAAGAAAATACCATGAAAAATTGTATGCTGCAATCCACAGAGAATTCATTTTGAGGAATGTGTGTGTGTGTGTGTGTGTGTGTGTCTCTGTGTGTGTGTGTGTGTGTGTGTGTGTGTGTGTGTGTGTGTGTGTACTAATAACAGAGGAATCAGGAAAGGCTTTGTAGAAGAAAAAAGGTGAGCTTTGAAGGAAACAAGATCTGAAGTTTGAAAGCTGACTGTCATTTGGAGATTTGTACTTCTCTCAATTCTGGGAAGCAGTCTGGGGACTATCATGACCTTGGAGCCAGAAGGCAGAATTCAGTCACTTTCTGAAGTTCCCAAAAAGCCAGCCACAGTCTCAGAGACAGCTTTTGAGATAGTGGGGGGGGGGGGGGGAAGGGGGAGAACTAACTCAGCAGCAGCAGCAGCAGCAGCAGCAGCAGGAATGGGTCAGTTTCCCCAACCAACCTTGGCCAGGACTTAAAGAGTTGCTCCTGAAAGAATCCTTGTCACAGGACCACAAGGGAGAAAACAAAAGGAGAGATGAGCCTCAGCAGAGAAAGGAAGGATCAAGGAGAGCAATGGTCCCTCCCTGCATCTCCTACTCCAAGGCTCCAGCTACTGATTTGATGTACTTCTTTGGAGACTAAGGGAAGCACTCTGCAAAGATCTGCTCTTTCCCCAGCTCTCCCTCTCCAACCTTGTTGGTTGATGGTACCTGGAAGTTGTTCTGTAGATTTCTTTTCCCAAACATTTCTGGCAACCACCATTTAGCCTCATCTAGAGGGCCCTGAGAGCAGGTAACAGATAAACTCAAACTTAATTTAAGACAGAGAGTCCACTCTACTTAAATGTTCGGAATTTTCCTTTGAACAATTGTGACTATACTCCTAACTTTTCATTGAATATTAACTCAAGAAAGCATCTGGGGAGGGGACAAGGTGGACCTGAGAGCTCATTATATTGTTAATTGTTGTAACAGGGTATGGCTGATTAAATATCCAGAAACAAAGGGGGGTGGTTGAAAAGGAGAGGTCCTGGCAACCTGCACTTCCTCCAGTGGCTCTGGAATCCACTAGTGTTACATAGGCACAGGCTCACAGAATGGAGAGGAATTGCTGATTTCTGTGAAAAAAAAGGAAGACTCTACTGAGGACATGAAGGGAAGTAATATGAAATTATTCTGGAAACATAGGTTGGAAACCAGAGTGTGCATGGCTTCAGAAATCAAAGTGAGGAATTCATGATTGGTTTTGGGGTTCTTTCTTTTTTTCCCCTGGAGGCAAGAGGGAGCCTTAGAAGCTTCTTGATCAGGAGAGTGATACAGACAGATCTAAGGTGTAAGAAAATTATTTTGGCAGAAAATTATTCTGTGAGGTATAAAGTTGAAAGGGACCCAAAGAGATCATCAAGGCCAAATTCTTCATGATCCAAAGGAGGAAACAGACCTAGAAAAATTCAGTGATTTCCTAAGATCATACATATAGTTCAATGGAATTCAAATTCCCTCATTGGATCTTGTGCACTTTCTGGGTACCCCACTGCCTCTATGGAGAGCAGGGGAAGGAGGGGCAGGGTGAATCTGCCAAGGTCTGCCAGAGACATTAGAATCCATAAGTTTAAAGATGGCCCTCCAAGCTATAGAAGCTGAGACAGGAAATATTCCAGACAAGGGAGACAACTAGAATAAAGGCAAAAGTCAAGAGATAGTGTGGAATGTAAAGAAAGAAGAGGGATTTCATGATATAAACCCTAGTCTCTCAGAAATATCAAGGCAGGGGAGGCTAGGTGTCACAATATGATAGAGTGCCAGGCATGGAGTCAGGAGGAGCTGGGTTCAAATCTGGCCTCAGACACTTCCTATCTATGTGACCCTGGGCAAGTCACTACCCTGATTGTTCTAGCCCTTACCCTTCTTAGAGTTGTTACTAAGACAAAAAGTAAAGGGGTTTTTGTTGTTGTTTTTTAAGAAAGAAAGAATGAGAAAACTTTGTGTTTGACCAAACCCGAACCCACTGGGAAAATGTAGGGCAGGATATCAAACAGTAGGAGGTCAATCAGTAATTAAAACCCCCTGGGGGAATTGGTCTGCCCAAGCCAGTTCAACACCCGATTCTCTTGTGATGGAAACAATTCAGCTCACTGGGCTCCAAACATTTTCAAGATACTAACCAACATCAAGGGAATCCTCTATTGGTTTGTAAGATATTTGAAGGTATATGGAAACATGGCCACCACCTTTTATTTCTATTTATTCCTGAAGCACCCTCACTTCTAGTGCTAATGTGAGGCACCTTTGTCCAATCCATTTTAGCAGGGCCAAAATGTAAATATGTACCATGAGCTCTCACCCCTAGGGTTGCCACTCAAAGTGGTCCCTTTGTGGGAGTGCACAGTAACAGGCATGCTATGTATGGGTTTTGCCTTCTCGCTTCTTCCTTTCTTTTCCTCCTTTCTTCTTCTCTTTGTTTTTTGCCTTTCTAATTCCCTCAGGCTCATTTCTCTCTTTTCTTCTCTTAGTCTCTGCTTATTTTTCAAAAAGTTCAAAGGGGAAGTTGTCTACATAGCTATTAATTCCTTATTTTGCTTCTAACAGTCTCTAAAGTAGATGTCAATTTCTCATCATCTTCACAATAAATTACCAAAACTTTCTTTTATTTTTGATCATCAACAATAATCCTAGTTTGGGCATCTTTTTTTCCTCGCAGATTTTTTAGGAAAGTGTAAATTGCACTCTGTCAAGATACTCCAGACCTTTATGATCAACGAACACAGTACCATCCACAGATTGCTGAATAAAACGATATCCTCTTGGTTTTCACAATAGGTATGTGCTGTAAAAAAAAAAACAAAAAACAGAAGATGCCAACTAGAATCATAAGCAAACCTTCAAGGGCACAAACAACATTAATTGACTTAAACAGTCCTAGGAGGTACCTAAATTTAATTCAATCAATCAATATTTATTAAGAGTGCCAGGCACTATGCTAAGTAGCATTTAATGAGTACCTAGGCACCATCAGGACGCAGAAGTATACAATATAGTTCCCATTCTCTGGCGACTTACAACCCAGCTGTAAAGTCAGGGCATTGGAATGTTAAATACCAAAGGTTTTGGCTTAAGGGCCAAAATGAGTATTATAGATACTAAACACTGTTGAAATCCCTGCCTCCAAGGATCAACCCAGAAATCACCTCCTCTATGAAGCCTCCTCTGAACTCCTAGGTGAAAGTAATCCAACTCCCTCCATTTCTCTTTGAACTTTGCTTGGATCTCTCTTTTGTACTCATCTCATTCTCCCTACAATTCAATAAATATTTCACAAAAGTTTCATATATCTACCATATACAGGGCATCATCTCGAGTACTGGGATTATTGGTTTGTATTCTTTCCATCGCTGTCTAAACTGTAAACTTCTGAGAGGTGTGCTATAAGGCAAAGAACCCTGAAACTAGATTCAGGTCAGGAAGACCAGGATTTGAAAGCTACCTTTGGCACTTACCTCCTTTATCCTCTATCTTTACACTTCAGACCTGAAGGTTTGAATCCTGCCTGATGCCCATTCAGAATAATGACAGGCATGTCACCTAACCTAGCCTAGCCTCAGTTTCTCCATCTCTAAAATGGAGATAATAATTCTTGTAAGAACTTCTGCCTGGTGTTGTAATAAAGAAAGCTCTGCCTCTAAGAAAATTCTGCATAAATGTGGGTACAGGGTCTGAGCCAGATGTATCCTAGTATTCCCAGGTCCTTACAACATAGTAGGTGCTTCATAACAGCTTGATAAATTGAATTGAAGGGAAGAAATGATCAAAAGGGTGGGCAAGGGTGGGCTCCGGCAAAGGGCTTCTTAAGAAAGGGAATTACTGAAAGCCTTGGAGGAGAAATGGGAGCAGGGGTCTGCGGGGAAATTGGGTCTCTGAGGAAAAAAAAATGTTCACATGGGACACTTTTCAGTTTAATCATCCTTACTAACATAATCTCCATTACTTTCTTAAGTCTAGACAATCAACAGAACAATAAATCAAATTCTGATTTGTAGCATGATTTCTGAAATGTAAATACACACACTGAAAATGGAACAATGGGATCTTGAGAGCCAGTCAAGCTGACTCCAGCCCTCTCCCAGACAGGAGAATCTGTGTGCCAAACAAGGAGGGGAAGCAGCATGGAGAATGATGGAAAGGAAAGGGATGAACTCGGTGACGGGGAGGATGGACGATTTGCTCCATCAAAACCAGCTTCCTTTCCTGACGTCCATATTTCTTCTGTTTCTTTAAAAGCCTCCACTATAACAGGAGGCACTTAAAGGAAAAACCTTCCAAATTCTCTTTGACTCATCCTTTTCCTTAATCTCCTCATCTGATCTGTCAGGACCCTGGGGGGAAGGTAGGCGGCTGACTGGGTACAAGGGGAGTAACCTGGAAGCTATGGGCAGCTGTAGGAGGAGATACCACCAGGTGCAACCAGGTATTTTAGGGCCCTCTAGGCTCCCCTCCTTCATAATTAAAGATTGAAAGGCTTGTCTTTTGTGAAGGGAATTAGGGAGAAAATGGGGCAGATATTTTTGGCTACAGGGAGATCCCTCCCTAGTCCCTAAAACCAGATGATGCCCAAATAGAGCCAAAAGATAAATTCGCTTTGCAAGTTATAGAGTGCCTCAAGAGTGTGGGTCAGAAGAGAACTTCCCTATACCCTTTCCCCAGTCACCTTAACCTGACCCTTCCACTCCCTCTGGCCTAAGACTCTCTGATGCCCTGAGTGGGTGCTCTGAAAATCCTGCTGTCACACCTAGATCAGGCAACCCACAGAGTATGTCCACTCAAAGCAACAGGGTGGGGAAAAGAAAATAAGCCTCTGGTCATGATGGGGGCGGGGCGGGGGCGGTGTAAGTACCTGGGCTTAAGCAGTCCTTCTCTCCCATCTGTCAGGACTCTGTTGTTAGGAAATGAAATCCAGAATTTTTGCCTCTTGATGTATATTTAGTTAACCTGTTTATCATGGAGATTGAGAAGTACCTGCTTGGGAAAGGTCAAATTCCTGGAAGTGGGGAAGCAAATGGAAGTGTTGATGGTTGTACTAGGTGTTACAAAAGTTAAGGTAAACTGGGGCATCTAGATAGCACAGTGGATAGAGTCCAGGTCTGGAGTTGGGAGGACCTGGGTTCCAATCTGCCCTCAGATGCTTCCTAGATGAGTGACCCTGAGGAAATCACTTAACTCCATGTTCCTAGCCCTTACCCTTTTGTCTTAGAGTTGTTACTAAGACAAAAAGTAAGAGAAGGAAGGAAGGAGATTAGGGTAAACTGAGAGATGATGGTTTGATCATGACCATTTTTTTATCAGAATAGCAGTAACTTAAAAATTGGGTTAATGGTCTCTTAATGGCCAAAGACCCTAAAGTAGGGCTCACCAGTATTAATACAGTTTTGGGGAGCACAAATATTGGTTAAAGAGTAGACAACATCATGGGGGTAGGGACAACATGATTGGTTATTTTAAAGAAAGAAGCCTAGCACACCCAGCCGGGGTCAGGGGGTTGGGGGCTAGTGAACAACCCTTTCTGACAAAATGTTGTTTTATGGGACCAATCAACATCTTAAAGACCTGAGTTAGAAGATTCCCTGGTGTCTAGGAGGGTTTGTTAGGGAGATGAGATTCAAAGAAAGGTGAGAATAAACAATACACCTTTTGAGAATGATCATTTTTGTGAGACTAAACAAACAAATATCCATGAAGCATCCCAGAGGAATAACTGCATGAGAAATAATAGCCTTTCTTTTAAATTTACTTTAAGCTAGCTCAGCTAGATATCTGAGCTTAATTTAAGCCAAATGCATACAGACTTAATAATAAAATTAAAATGGAATAAAATCAGCTACATTGTAAAAATCAATACATAAGAAATCAGAGGTAATACTACTTTTGATCTTTCATGTAGGTATCTACAAAACTTAAATCTCAGCAGACCTTAACCAGAATATCTCTCTTCTCCCAGTTATTTAGGATATGGTACCTATGACTCTCCCAAAATAGTTTGGGAAACCTTAGACTTCCTCCTAGTCAGACCAAAGGTTTATAAATCTTTACTATAAGACTCATAACTCTAACAAGCCCTAGATTAAGAGTTCCCTTATTGATATGTATCTTTATAGCCTATAGAGTAAGGATTCTTATCCTGAGGTCTGTAAACTAGATAGACAGACAGACAGACAGACAGACAGACAGACAGACAGATAGAAAGAAAGAAAGATAGATAGATAGATAGATAGATAGATAGATAGATAGATAGATAGATAGATAGATAGATAGATAGATGGATGGATGACAGATTGACCTGCATTTGTATCAGTATGGGTATGTACATATGTATGTACATGTACTTTTATTGTTCTATATCAGTGATGGCAAACCTTTTAGAGACCATGTCCCACCCACCTCTCTGAATGCCAGACACATCCTGTCCCCCTTACCCCAGACAGGGTGGAGAGAAAGGCCTCCCATTGGGCTGCTGGGCAAAGGGATGGGTGAAGTGAGGAATGTCCTCAGTGAGTGTAGAGAGGGGAAGGGGAGTGACCCAAGCTCTCTGTTCCTCTCCAGCTCTACCACCTGTGAGCTGCCCACCTTACCCCTTGTGTGTTCCCATTGGGCTGCTGAGCAGAAGGGTGGGGGATGTGAAAAAATGTCATCAGGCACAATGGAAAGGGGGAAGGGAGTAGCTCTGCCTGAGATCCTCTGCCTTTCTAGTAACAAACTCTTGGGGGGAGGGGGGGAGACAGGTTCATGTGCCCTCAGAGAGCACTCTGCATGTCCTCTTTGGCACTCATGCCATAGGTTCGCCATCATTGCTCTATATGTTTTATATATATTATTATGTGTACATATACACATAGAACTGTTTCACTCTAAATGGTTTCCCTTGTAATCATATGCATTTTATTTTATACATTTGAAGTCATTACTCTGGAAAGAGTTCTCTTGGCTTCACCAGATTGTCAAAGGGGTCCATTAGGAATTGGCGTCACCTTTGCAAAGTGAAATCCTCCCTCCTTTGAAACTGCCTCTGCCTTTACACAGAGACTCAACCAGAAGCAGGTTTTGTATGTCCTATCTTTTTCAGAAAAAGTTCCTTCTCCTCTCTCTAAACCAAGAGTTCTTAACTTTCTCCATGCCATAGATCCTCTGACAGTTTTGTGAAACCTACAAAAACCATCTTAGAATCATGCTTTAAATGTATAAAATACAGAGGATTACAAAGGAACGTATTATATTGAAATACACAAAGTTTTCTGCAATTTCAATCTATTGAAAAAGAATTGAGACATCTCATATAGTTAATATTTTTTTTTAAGTTCATGGACCTCAGGTTAAAACCTGCAAGGTAATCAAGATTGCTTTTTGCCAGTCCTTAGGCAGGACAGTCTAGTCTGTCTTACCCCTACCAATTTGTCCTTTCAAAATTGTTTAAAAGATGAGAGTCAAGGGACAGCTGAGTGGCTCAGTGGATTGAGAGCCAGGCCTAGAGATGGGAGGTCCTAGGTTCAAATCTGACCTCAGACACTTCCCAGCTGTGTGACCCTGGGCAAGTCACTTGACCCCCATTGCCTAGCCCTTACCACTCTTCTGCCTTGGAGCCAATACACAGTATTGGCTCCAAGACAGAAGGTAAGGGTTTAAAAAAAAAAAGATGAGAATCTTCCAAGAAAGATGGCAGAATTCTAGGATAATTATAAAATTTTCCAAGATTATAGACTCAAAAGTCAAAGAGGAAGCTGTCTTCTCAGAATCTTTCTCAAAAACCACAACAGAAATACCAAAAAGAAGGAAAATTCTCAGAAATCTCTAAAAGAAAATTCAAAAATTACTCAAAGAAATGAATAAACCAAAGAAGAGCTATAACCCAATGAAAAACAATGATAAAATAAGGAAATTTCTCAGTATTTCAAGGAGCTATTGTTTTGATGATGTAGAAACTCCCTCTACATACACAATTCTACAACTTAGAAGGTCTTTGGGAATCACTGTTGCCTCTAAACATCTGGGCATGAGCCTGAGGAAGATGACAGAAAAACAATGTATTAAAGTAACAGCAATAGTAGAATCAAAAGAAAAGGAAAAATATTTTCAGAACACAATCAAATAAGTAATAAATCCAATGAATTAAAGAAATTTAGAATCATAAAGAAGCCGAAGAAGAATGAAAAAAAAAATAAGAAAAAGGTCTAGAGATATTCTTTACCCAAACAATTACATCCTAACTAGGCCTCTAGAGCAGTGATTCTCAACCTTTCTAATGCCATGACTCTGCAATACAGTTCCTCATGTTGCAGTGACCCCAAACCAAAAAATTATTTTGGTGGCTACTTCAAAACTGTAATTTTGCTACAATTATGATTTGGAATGTAAATACCTGATATGCATTATGTATTCTCATTGCTACAAATTGAGAGGTTGAGAACTGCTGCTCTAGAGGCTTCTAGATACCATAGGATCATAGGCTTAGAGCCAATTGGAACCTTAGATACCACAAGGCCGACCCTCTCATTTAACAGAGAAAAAAAATTGTGGCATAAAAATATTAAATAACTCAGAATCATACAAAACTGTAGAATTAATTCCAGAAGGAACATTAGAGATGATATAAGCCAATTCCCAGGTTTTATAGATGAGTAATGAGTCACACAAAAGGTAAGTGACTTGTCCAGGATCACTGAGATAGTATATCAAAGAGGAATTGAACCCAGATCCTCTTCACTCTAAGTCCAGTCCTTTAACCACTATATCCCACTTCCTCTGCACATCATGGTTCCCAGGAGTCAAACCAGACTACTTGAGGGAAAATCAGGCATCCTAAGCACTATACAACATGGGCACGTTTTATTGAATTCTAATGCAGAATTACACAAATCGAACCCATTCAAAGTAAACAGCTTCCACCAACAACATGCTCCGATAAAAATGACCAAATCCTATATGCCCGTAAATGTCAATGATTCCTTGCCACAAGCTTTATTTGATTGCAGGGGTACAATGGAATTTTTCTCAGTCTTCATGAATAAAGGAGGCTTGTGAAGTTTGACCTTTTCACAACTTAAAAACATTAAAGAGCACACACACACACACAAAATCAATGGAAAACCATGAATGTTGGTTGCAAATCCCTGTCCATGAACTAATTGCTGCTATGTTCCAACCACAAACCTTTGATGAGTTTGCCAACTTTCTTTACCTAAACATCTGGATGGAGAGTCTCCACCGAGCCTGGCCAGCATCCTTTACACAGCTCCCTAAAACATGTCAAGACAGAGAGAATGTCTCCATAAAAGAAATATACATTAAAGAAACTGATCATCTAAATAATGCCAATAAAGAACAATCAAGGTTAAGAGAGAGACAATGGGATAGTTTCAAATCATTTCAATGGGTTAAACAAAATCATTTGGTCAATGTATTAAATACATCCACTGGCCGACAGCCTTTTTAAACCACTTCATTTCTAAATATAGTGAAAAGACATTTAAAAATAAAAATTAGGTGAACTTCTGGTCAAGATGGCAGCTTAGAAAAGGCTAAACTTCAGACCTCCAGAAACCCTTCCTTACCGATCTCAAATTGAATGGTCCTAGGGCACCGAAATTCAAAACAAACAACAGAATAGACCCCGGGAACCCTCCTCCTCCTGGACCTGGACCTGGATCAAAAGGTATGGCCCCCCAAAAGCCAGAACCTGAGATCACTCAGATCTAAGGGGTAGGCAGAAGGAAGGTCCCAGGACCCATCTCCCCAACCCAGAGCACTGAATGCAAGGCAGCAGCGGGAACCTCAGAGCTGGCAAAAGGGCCCCAGGGCCGGCTATTCTGAAGGCCGCACCCTGAAAACAACCTGACCCAGACGTGGGGGCACCCAACAAAGACAGCAGGGAAACAGAGAGAGACAGGAGGGAGCCTATAGCCCCCTGGCTGGATCCTTCCTTCTGAGTCTCACCTCATGGAAGATCCCTGCCTCAGGGCAGACTCACTCCAACCCAGGTGAAGTTAATCCTATCACCAGCCCTCGGAGCTCCAGGAAGCCACCGCCCCTCCCCCTCAGAGTGCAGCCTCGGCTGACCAACAAAGGCAGTGAAACGCCTCACGGAGAGTGCCAAGCCAGGCTCAGAGTATAGAAGTAAGGCAATGGAGAAGCATCGGGAGGGAACTGAGGAGGTCAGTAACACCAAAACACCTAAACACCAGCAATTCCTGGCTTCCTGGGGAAGACAGACAATTTGCCTGGGGCTAAACCCACTGAACACCAGACAGATCAAAGAAGAGCCAGCCCCCCTCACTCAGATAGAGATGGAAAACAGCACAGAAAAGCATCAAAACCACAAGAAAAACAAGAAGAAGGGGGCAAATTTGGACACATTTTATGGAGCAAAAATACAAAATACAGAGGAGATAGAAGAAGAAACACAAGCAAATCCTCTGAAACCTTCCAAAGGAAATGGAAACTCTCCACAAAATCAGGAAGAATTTGAATCGGGAATGATCAAAAAGATGGAAGCCTTCTGGCAGGAAAAGTGGGAATTAATGCAAAAGAATTTCACTCAACTACAAAACCGGTTTGACCAAACTGAAAAGGAAAACTAGGCTTTAGAGGTCAGAATTAGGCAACTAGAAGACAACAAGCAGGTAAAAGAGCAAGAATCAATAAAGCAAAGCCAAAAGATCAAGAAATTAGAAGAGAACATAAAATACCTCACTGACAAGGTGACAGACTTGGAAAATAGAGGAAGAAGAGATAATTTAAGAATAATTGGACTTCCAGAAAAGCCAGAAATAAACAGCAAACTCAACATCATAATACAAGATATAATCAAAGAAAATTGCCCAGAGATTCTAGAACAAGGGGGCAATACAGCCACTGACAGAGCTCACAGAACACCCTCTACACTAAATCCCTAAAAGACAACTCCCAGGAATGTAATTGCCAAATTCCAAAGCTTTCAAACAAAAGAAAAAATCCTACAAGAAACCAGAAAAAGACATTTTAGATATAAAGGAATGCCAATCAGGGTCACACAAGACCTTGCAAGTTCCACTCTGAATGATCGTAAGGCATGGAACATGATTTTCAGAAAGGCAAGAGAGCTGGGTCTTCAACCGAGAATCAGCTATCCAGCAAAACTGACTATATACTTCCAAGGAAAAGTATGGGCATTCAACAAAATAGAAGATTTCCAAGTTTTTGCAAAGAAAAGACCAGAGCTCTGTGGAAAGTTCGATATCGAAAAACAAAGAGAATGGAATACCTGAAAAGGTAAATATGATGGAAAGGGAAAAGGAGAAAATTGTTATCTTTTCTTTTATTCAAACTCTCTTCTATAAGGAATATAATTTTATCAATCTATATATATATTTATATATAGAAAATGTAATGTGTAAATAGGGGAAAAAGAAAAATCAAATAGAATAATCTTTCTCAAACAAAGATTCACATGGGAAGGGGAGGGGAAGAAAACTCCTATAAGAAGGAGAGGAAGAGAGTTTTTACTTAAACCTTACCCTCAGGGAAATCAACTCTGAGAGGGAAGAACATCCAGATCTATTGGGACCTTGAATTCTATCTTACCCAACAAGGGTAGGGAGAAGGGAAAACCAAGGGGAGGAGGGGGAGAGGAAAAACAAAAGGGGAGGGAAAGAGAGGGGGGAGGGGGAGGGACTAAAAAGGGAAACATATCAAGGGAGGGGATAAGGGGGCCTGATTTAAAGTAAATCACTGGACTAAAAGGTAGAGCCGAAGAAAAAAAGGTTAGAATTAGGGAAGGTTATCAAAATGCCAGAGAGTCCACAAATGACAGTCATAACTTTGAACATGAATGGGATGAACTCACCCATAAAATGTAGACGAATAGCAGAATGGATTAGAATCCAAAACCCTACCATATGTTGTCTTCAAGAAACACACATGAGGCGGGTAGACACCCACAAGGTCAGAATTAAAGGATGGAGTAAGACCTTCTGGGCCTCAACTGATAGAAATAAGGCAGGAGTTGCAATCATGATATCTGATAAAACCAAAGCAAAAATAGACCTGATTAAAAGGGATTGGGGAGATAATTATAATTTGTTAAAAGGGACTTTAGATAATGAGGAAATATCACTAATCAACATGTATGCACCAAACAACATAGCACCAAAATTTCTAATGGAGAAACTAGGAGAATTGAAGGAAGAAATAGACAGCAAAACCATATTAGTGGGAGACTTGAACCAACCATTATCAAATTTAGATAAATCAAATCAAAAAATAAATGAGAAAGATGTAAAAGAAGTGAATGAAATCTTAGAAAAATTAGAGTTAATAGACATATGGAGAAAAATAAATAGGGACAAAAAGGAATACACCTTCTTCTTAGCACCACATGGCACATTCACAAAGATTGACCATACACTAGGTCACAGAAACATGGCATACAAATGCAGAAAAGCAGAAATAATAAGTGCAGCCTTTTCAGATCACAAGGCAATAAAAATAATGATCAGTAACTGTACGTGGAAAACCAAATCAAAAATCAGTTGGAAATTAAGCAATACGATACTCCAAAATCATTTAGTTAGAGAAGAAATCACAGAAACAATTAATAATTTCATTGAGGAAAATGACAATGGTGAGACATCCTTTCAAACCTTTTGGGATGCAGCCAAAGAGGTAATCAGAGGTAAATTCATATTCCTGAGTGCATATATTAACAAACTAGGGAGAGCAGAGATCAATGAATTGGAAATGCAAATAAAAAACCTTGAAAGCGAACAAATTAAAAACCCCTAGCAGAAAACCAAACTAGAGATCCTAAAAATTAAGGGAGAAATCAATAAAATAGAAAGTGATAGAACTATTGATTTAATAAATAGGACTAGAAGCTGATACTTTGAAAAAAACAAACAAAATAGACAAAGTACTGGTCAATCTAATTAAAAAAGGAAAGAAGAAAAGCAAATTAACAACATCAAAGATGTAAAGGGGGACATCACCTCCAAGGAAGAGGAAATCAAGGCAATCATTAAAAATTACTTTGCCCAATTATATGGCAATAAATACACCAATCTAGGCAATATGGACGGATATTTACAAAAATATAAATTTGCCTAGACTAACAAAAGAATAAATAGAATTCTTAAATAATCCCATATCAGAAAATGAAATCCAACAGGCCATCAAAGAACTCCCTAAGAAAAAATCCCCAGGGCCTGATTGATTCACCAGTGAATTCTATCAAACATTCAAAGAACAGCTAACCCCAATACTATACAAACTATTTGACATAATAAGCAAAGAGGGAGTTCTACCAAACTCCTTTTATGACACAAACATGGTACTGATTCCAAAGCCAGGCAGGCCAAAAACAGAGAAAGAAAATTATACACCAATCTCCCTAATGAATATAGATGCAAAAATCTTAAATAGGATACTAGCAAAAAGACTCCAGCAAGTGATCAGAAGGATCATCCACCATGATCAAGTAGGATTTATACCAGGGATGCAGGGCTGGTTCAAAATTAGGAAAACCATCCACATCATCAACCATATCAACAAGCAAACCAACAAAAATCACATGATTATTTCAATAGACGCAGAAGAAGACTTTGATAAAATACAACATCCATTCCTATTGAAAACACTAGAAAGCATAGGAATAGGAGGGTCGTTCCTAAAAATAATAAACAGTATATATCTAAAACCATCAGCTAATATCATCTGCAATGGGGATAAACTAGATGCATTCCCAATAAGATCAGGAGTGAAACAAGGATGCCCATTATCACCTCTACTACTTGACATTGTACTAGAAACACTAGCAGTAGCAATTAGAGAAGAAAAATGAAATTGAAGGCATCAAAATAGGCAAGGAGGAGACTAAGCTATCACTCTTTGCAGATGACATGATGGTCTACTTAAAGAATCCTAGAGATTCAACCAAAAAGCTAATTGAAATAATCAACAACTTTAGCAAAGTTGCAGGATACAAAATAAACCTGCATAAGTCATCAGCATTTCTATACATCTCCAACACAGCTCAGCAGCAAAAACTAGAAAGAGAAATCTCATTCAAAATCACCTTACAAAATAAAATACCTAGGAATCTATCTCCCGAGACAAACACAGGAACTATATGAAAACAACTACAAAACACTCTCCACACAACTAAAACTAGACTTGAGCAATTGGAAAAACATTAACTGCTCATGGGTAGGACAAGCCAATATAGCAAAAATTACCATCCTACCCAAACTTATCTATCTATTTAGTGCCATACCCATGGAACTCCCAAAAAATTTCTTTACTGATTTAGAAAAAAACCATAACAAAGTTCATTTGGAATAACAAAGGATCAAGGATATCCTGGGAAATAATGAAAAAAAAAAACACAAATGATGGGGGCCTTGCAGTCCCAGACCTCAAACTATATTACAAAGGTGCAGTCATCAAAACAATTTGGTACTGGCTAAGAGACAGAAAGGAGGATCAGTGGAATAGACTGGGGACAAGTGACCTCAGCAAGACAGTATACAATAAACCCAAAGATCCCAGCTTTGGGGACAAAAATCCACTATTCGATAAAAACTGCTGGGAAAATTGGAAGACAGTGTGGGAGAGATTAGGAATTGATCAACACCTCACACCCTACACCAATATAAACTCAGAATGGATGAATGAGCTGAACTTAATGAAGGAAACCATAAGTAAATTGGGTAAACACAGAATAGTATACATGTCAGACCTTTGGGAGGGGAAAGGCTTTAAAACCAAGCAAGACATAGAAAGAATCACAAAATGTAAAATAAATAATTTCAACTACATCAAATTAAAAAGTTTTTGGACAAACAAAACCAATGTAACTAAAATCAGAAGGGAAGCAACAAATTGGGAAAAAATCTTCATAGAAACCTCTGACAAATGTTTAATTACTCAAATCTATAAAGAGCTAAATCAATTGTACAAAAAACCAAGCCATTCTCCAGTTGATAAATGGGCAAGGGACATGGATAAGCAATTTTCAGATAAAGAAATCAAAACTAACAATAAGCACATGAAGAAGTGTTCTAAATCTCTTATAATCAGAGATGCAAATCAAAACAACTCTGAGGTATCACCTAACACCTAGCAGATTGGCCAACATGACAGCAGAGGAAAGCAGTGAATGCTGGAGGGGATGTGGCAAAGTCGGGACATTAATTTATTGCTGGTGGAGTTGTGAACTGATCCAACCATTCTGGAAGGCAATTTGGAACTATGCCCAAAGGACGATAAAAGAATGTCTGCCCTTTGATCCAGCCATAGCACTGCTGAGTCTGTACCCCAAAGAGATGATAAGGAAAAAGACTTGTACAAGAATATTCATAGCTGCACTCTTTGTGGTGGCCAAAAATGGGAAAATGAGAGGATGCCCTTCAATTGGGGAATGGCTGAACAAATTGTGGTATATGTTGGTAATGGAATACTATTGTGGAAAAAGGAATAATAAAGTGGAGGAATTCCATGGAGACTGGAACGATCTCCAGGAAGTGATGCAGACTGAAAGGAGCAGAACCAGGAGAACATTGTACACAGAGACTAATACACTGTGGTATAATCTAACGTAATGGACTTCTCCATTAGTGGCGGTGTAATGTCCCTGAACAATCTGCAGGGATCTAGGAGAAAAAACACTATTCATAAGCAGAGGATAAACTGTGGGAGTAGAAACACCTAAGAAAAGTAACTCCCTGACTACAGCTGTCAAGGGGACATGTCAGAGGAGTGACTCTAAATGAACACTCTAATGCAAATACTAACAACATGGCAATGGGTTCGAATCAAGAACACATGTGATACCCAGTGTAATCATGCGTCGGCTGGGGGGGGGGGAAGAAAATGATCTTTGTCTCTAATGAATAATGCTTGGAAATTATCAAATGAAATATTATTTTAAAAAAAGAAATATAGTAGTCAGACAAGAAAGTTGTTATCATATGAGATCTAATGGTGCGTTCAATAAGCTACAGTAATTTTGAAGTAGTGATAAGTATTAGAAATATTTCAGAAATATCAGCAACTAGGGGAGGAGGAAGGAGAAGAGAAGGGAAAGAATATGAATCATGTAACCATGGAAAAATGTTCTAAATAAAATAAATAAATAAATAATTTTTAAAAAGAAAGAAATATCAGCAAGCCAGATTGCTGCTAGGTGGCTCAGTAGATAGAGCACCAGGTCTGGAAACAAGAGGTTCTGGGTTCAAATGTGACATCAGATACTTCCTAGCTGTGTGATCCTGGGCAAGTCACTTTAACCTCAATTGTTTAGCCCCTACTATTCCTAAGAACCCTGAAACCAATTGATTCTAAGCAAACAGCAAGGTTTAAAAAAAATTTTTAAAGAAATATCTGCAACTGTAACATGATATGAAAACATCTGTGAATTCTATTTGTGACAAAGTTACAGTTACCACATGTGGTGGGGAGGGAGAGGCAGGGCTACAAGCATTAATCTAGTGCCTAGTATGTGTCAACCCTTTATAAATATCATCTCATATTTAATGCTGCTGTGGTTTGTTGCCTCCACTCATAATCGAAGGGAATGCTAAATTTCAGTTAGAGGTTGGTAAAAAGATATTTTTTCCCCATACAAGGTTAAGAATCCTGCTTTTACTTTCCTGATCCCTACCACTGCCTTGCATTTATTTTGCATATATTTATTCTGGATATACTTAAATTTGTATCTATCTTCCCCCTACAGCATGTAAGCTCCTTGAAAGGAGATGTGGGTTCATTTGTATGTCTTTGGGTCCCTAGCACCTATTAGGTGCCTAATAAATGCATGTTGCTTGAAAAAAAAATAAAAATAAAAATTAATTGTAATCTTTTATGAAGTTACAAAGAAATTGATTTCCTCTCCATCAACTCAGAGAGCTACCAGTAGGATCTAGCAAATATATCAACAAGCATTTGATTTTATTTTGCTGTTTCAAAGTGATCCTCAAAATAAAAGTCACCTAAAAGTAAAAAGCAGAGCTTTCCTTTCTGGAGGACAGCTAGATACCCAAGGGAAGCCACTATTCGCAGCAGCAATATTACAGCTGTTGCTTTTTCTCTTTTATTTGTAAACTGCTGATGGCTAATATCAAAGAAGGACAATCTAAGTGTTGACCACAAGGAACATTTCAGAAAACTGAATGGCACTTTATCAAATCTCCCCTGTTTGAGACTAACAGGGACATTGAATCTTATCTTTAAAAAATCTCATGTCCTGCAAAGGCTATTTCAGAGAATCTGAGTCAGCACTATATTTCAAATAATGAGATGAATTTATATGTAAAATCCATTTCAGCCTAGTATTAAATGACACAAAAACAATAATGATGACTGTCAATTTTATAATGCTTTCAAATTGGCATTAATAATGGCTAATGTAGATATGGTGCCTTATGGTTTGCAATAGAGCCAGCTAGGTGGCACAATAGATAGAGAATCAGCCTGGAGGCAAGAAGATTTAAGTTTAAATTTGACCTCAGATGCTCACTGTGTGACCCTGGGCAAGTCACTTAACTCTGTTTGCCTCCATTTCCTCATCTGTAAAGTGAGCTGGAGAAGAAAATGACAAACCACTCCAGTATCTTAAAAAAAAATCAACAAAATCTAATAGGGTCACAAAGAGATAGAAACAGCTGAAGGACAACAAAGATTTGCAAAATACTTTGCAAGTCATTTGATCCTCACAACAATCCTGGGAGATAGTTCTATTATTATACTCCTTTTGTAGATTAAAAAACTAATTATGTGACTTACTTAGGATCACACAGTTAGTAAATGTCTGAAGGCAAATTTAAACTCCGCTCTTCCTGACTCCAGGTCCAGTACTCTTATCTACTGCACCATCTGCTATCTAGCCACTCCTACAGATAGAATGTCAGCTTCTTGAAGGCATAGACTGTCTCACTTTTATATTTGTATCCTTACCAGATAGGACACTGTCTGGCACTTAATAAACATGTGATGACTGATTTATTGACTCATTCAATTTTGCAAAAATTCTGTGAGGTAGGGACTATGTATATTGTTGTCCCCATTTTACAGATAAGAAAATTGAGGTTCAGAGAAGTTAACTGACTTGCTCATGGTAACAAAGAAAGTGCCAGATGCAGCATTTGAACTGAGGTCTCCTTAACTCTGGTTCCAAGCATTCTATCAACTTGCCACACAATATCTATTTTGATAAATATATTTTATAGATAAACAGACAGACAGATAGAGAGAAAAAGAGAGAGGTAGAGAGATAGAGAGATAGACAGACATAGATAGGACTGATGATGAACAGAGAGAGAGAGAGACAGCAGAGAAAGAGCTAGAAATAGATAAAGAGATGGAATCTTTAGGGAATAAAGATATGGCCTGGGCACAATATTCAGAATCTTACAATGAGGGCCGGTTCCTTTCATTATAATTTCTACTATAAGTGATTTAATTTCAAAGGTCCAAGAAGTGAATTTCTACTCCCTAAAGGGGATTTTTGCATCATTTATCACTGTTTCACATTTTCCCAGAATGTTCAGCTAATTATTAAAAAGCACTCTATGTATGTGTCCACATTTATCACTAGAGATATTTTTGGGTGTTTATATTTGTACGATGAAGACTGTGAAGTAGTGGAAAGAGCTTTGGAATTCAATTCAGCAAATTAGGTTTCACATCTGAGCCTTGCCATTTACTAACCTAGCAATGGTGTTGGTGTGATGCTTCTCTGCAGCCACTCTCCCAGCTCGTTCCAGGAGCCAGAAGTGTTTTTCTTTTCAAACTGGACTATTAAGAAACAATGGAAAGAAAAGTGGTGAAGAATATCCTCAACATCTGCCCAGTTAGACTGGCCATTCCAGTCACTTTTCATCATCCATTACCTAGAGGGTAGATATAATTAATATTTCTCTGCCATGGAAAATTATAAGAATGAAACAATTCTCTTTCTTCATTTCTAAATCCTTATCTAGGAGATTAATGGCAAAAATACAGATAGAAAGCCTTTCTTTCTCCTCCAAGATGCTTTCCTAGTTGCCCCTTTCCCACTGCATTTGAGTGATAACATACAAGGATAAGGAATCTAGTGATTAACAGTGTTTATTAGGGGCAGCTATGCAGTTCTGTGGATAGAGTGTTGGGCCTGGACTCAGAAACACCTGAGTTCAAATGTGGCCTCAGCCACTCAGGCAAATCATATACTCCTGTCTGCCTCAGTTTCCTCATCTGTAAAATGAGTTGGAGAAGGAAATGGCAAACCACTCCAGTATCTTTGCCAAGAAAACCTCAAAAAGGGTCACAAAGATTCAGACATGACTAAACAACATCAGGATTGTTTAAGGGATAAAGTTTTGTTTTTTTTTTTTAATTTGAAGAAACTAAGAAAGCCTCTGATACTCTGTACCCAGAAGGGTACTCGGCTTTATTCTGTCCCAGAAGAGAAAGGGGAAAAGAGAAAGTGAGGAAAGGATTACTAACTCTGGTCTCAGGAACCTGTTGAATGCATGACTCCTGTGCTGATGCCCTCAAGATGGCTAATTCTGCCTCTCCTGATTTGCCCCCTCCCCTTACAAACTTTCAGCATTTCTCCATCTCATCCTCATAATCGCTTAGAATGGGACCAGCCAACTCGTCACTTAATCTTTGGCTGAATGTAGCCAACTCTTGAAATCAATACAGATAGTAACAATAATAAAAATGATTCCTATTTTTACCAACTGATTGATGCCACGTTATTCAAGAATTGAGTACTGGATTTGGAATCAAAAGACATGGGTAACTTAGAAAAGATTCTAAGTTAACTTCCTGCTCATTTTTATGGCCTTCAGCAAATAGCCACCCAGGTCATTGATGTTATCTATAAAATGGGAAAGTTCGACTGCTGTAGCCTCAAAAGTCCCTTCCAGCTCTAAATCTTGAATGATCTTACAGAGATCTTTGTTCCCCTTGTATAGTGAATCTATATAGGCATTATTCTCTTAATAAGTTCAGGTTTGAAAATCTCTATTTTTTTTTAATACCCTCATTTCCCTCTTGATAAAGACTATGTTTTGCCATTGACTTTGTTTTCTTTTATAAAACATGAGCAATGGGCTACCAATCAGGACTAAGTTCAGACATCAATGATGGTGCTTCTATAATATGTTCATTTCAATCCCATTACTTTTCAGTCAGATACAATTCTTTGTGGCCATTTTGGGGTTTTCTTGACTAAGATAAAAAGTGATTTGCCAGCTCATTTTACAGATGAGGAAACTGAGGCAAACAGGATTAACTGACTTGCTCAGGGTCCTACAGCTAACAAGTGGCTGAGGCCAGATTTGAACTCAGGAAGATGCACCTTCCTAGCTCCAAGCCCAGCACTATAGTGCCACTTAGCTCCCTTAAAATGTTAATACTTTGCCTCCTTCTAGGCTGCTCAACAAGCACCATTTTGAAAATGATATTGGTTGATAACAGGTTCATGCACCTTGGCTATAACCTTGGACTTGGCCTTTAAAAGGAAGAACAGAAACACCCAAATAGCGGCCCAAAGGAAAAGAGAAACTGAACAAAAAACAGATTTCACACCCTAAAAGGAAACCCGTACAACCAAACCCCCTCTGGGGAACCAGAAGAATGCATCCACTAATGGCAAGGAGCTCTGGGGTCAAGAAGACAACTGCAGGAATCTAAGCCAGAGGGAATGGAGTGACAGTGGTGACGCAATGGAGTTCTTGGAGCAAGTCAAAGACAGAACTAAGAAACATCAAGGAACTGTGGAAAGGAAACAAGACTGACAGTTGGTGGGGGAAGGGGCAACTGAGAGTGGCAGTTGGGTCTTGTGACTAGCACTTCCTTCCTGCCAACTTTACTTCCTTCTGTAAGAGTTAAAATTGTTGAAGACTTAAATTGTAGTAGATAAAAGAGTGGATGAGTAAGTTGTGACCGCAGAAAATATGTTTTCACTACAGTGTCTTGTTTCAAATCAAATATAAGGTGGTCGCCAGGGAAATATTCCCAATTATGAATATACCCAAGTCAACTGGGTTTTATAGTGAATTTAATTAATAATACAATGAGGAATTAAAGAAAGAGAGAAAGAGAGAAAAGAGGGAATAATGAGAAAGGGATAGGCCAGCCCAGGGCAGCCCTCGCCAACCCAGGCCTAAACCCTTAAGAGAAAGATCAGTCAGTCCTTAATCACTCACCACAAGATCTGTCCAAGCAAGGATTCTACTGACACCAGGACAGCATCATCTCAGCTGCCTTCACCAGCTCAATCCTCAATCTGAATGCCCCACTGAATGAATCTGAGCTCCTATTTAAAGGGCATTTTCTCCTATGTCACCTCCCCTAAATTCTTACATCTACCAATCACAGTAGACAGTTTTCAAAGGACAGATCATTCTTAGTTCACACCTAAGAAGCTGTAAATTTTTGAGTAATTCACACCAGGAAAGCTCTGAGTAAGTTTCTCACCTCTTTGTTCCTTGTAAATTCACAAGTTGCTTGACCTTTATAGGTACTTATCACCCTTTTGTATTAGTCCTAAAATAGGCATGGCCTAAGGACTTTTTGTCCCACTATAAGTATGGGTTTAAGTACTTTTCATTGTTCAGAAAGGCGTTTACAACTTTATCTTCTCCTACGGCATGCTTAAGTATGGTGAAGTAGAGTTCTCACATTTCTGATCTACATAGAGTTCTCACATTCCTGATCTAAGTTACTTTCACTGCCCAAATGGGGAATGGTCCCAATGGGGAATTTTTAAGGTTTACAATCCTAACCCTATGAAGTAGGGTCTGAAATTTTTTAAGGTTCACACTTCCTGGAGTGGGGAGTATGAGGAGGTTGTTCTTCACAGTCTCTGAAGAGTGGTGCCAATATTTTGTTCAGCCCAAAGATACCAGCCCAATCAGCTCTGAAAGTTAGAATTTTCCTTGGTTTTGCTTGCTGTCTACTGCTAAGATTCTGAATTTGACAAAGCTAGCACAGATATAGAGTAGAAGGGAGGAGGAGAAACCCTCCCCCAACCTGTGAGGCCTGGCCTCAGCTCTGAAGCTGAGATAAAACTCCAACCTTATTTAGGGACATCCCTCTTCCTTTTTTCCCTGATATCACTCCAATCCAATTGGTTATTAAACTTTATCTTATTTGAATTCACAGTCAGATAAGTGGACTATCTTTTCTGGGCATAGAGGGAGCTGAACATCAGTTCAGTCATTCAATGACAAACAGTCCTTATCATGCCCCTGCTGCTTCCTCTCGGCAGGGGGCATCTCTCTCCTTTGCCTCACCGAGCAATATTCTGCCTCTCCTCCATACCCTGCTACAAACCTTAGATATCCCCCATTTTTCCAATTCCCAATCTTTTCCAAATAAATATTACAGAACAAAAGCATGAGGAAGAAGAGCAAACTTGGACTCCAGTCTTCATTGCAATGGTGAATTGCATGAATTGTGTAGATTAGGGGATGGAGTTTAAATCTCTAGGAACTCTAAGTGCTTTCCCCTTAAGAAAGAAAATAGCTTAATATTGGGTAACATTTTAAGTCTAGAAGGCTGAATAGAGCTCAGAGAGGTGAGCTCAGTGGGATGGTGCCATCTTTGATGTCGCATCTCTGGTATTGCCTCATTGACTGTGGGGTTTACAGGACTGTAGGGTTTACACTCATTCCACCAAGCCTGAAATACCAATTCAAGCACTTTTTAAAATTTGCAGGAGTCTCTCACAATACATAGCACAATAACCCAGTATTCGCAGAGTTTGTTCAGCCATCTTCCTTGGTCACTCCATCCATATTTACAAAAATCCATGCCCCAGACAAGTGGCCCATCAGGTCAGGTCTCATAACTACTTAAGACTGACATTTACATCATAAATGTTAAGCCCTGCAAAGCAATTTATATACATTATTTCATTTAAGCCTCACATTATTATTATCCCCATTTTACATGTGAAAAAATTGAGGCTCAAATAGGTTAAGTGGATTGCTCAGTGTCACATGGCTAATAAGTATATTAGGTATCCTCAAATTCAACTTTTCCTGATTACACATTCAGCAGATTTGCCACTATGCCACACTGCCTTGAGTTTGGTCTTATGGTGTCCAGGATTCTGTGATCATGGTAGACTCAGATTTTCCTGCCTTTTTTTTTTCAATAAAAAAGGCAAGGCCTCTTATGGAGAAGGAAGTGTTCAATGAATCTCTTCTTTTGATTTGTCTTCAAGAATTCACACAGAGCTGCCATCTTTGCTAAAGTCAACAAGTCATCTGGCTGGCTGGGATCTGGGCACTCAGGAGCAGCTTGGGGGCATAATCAGTCCATGTGGGAACAGTTTCTCTGCCTTGATAGTACCAAACACATACCAATAATCCAGATACTGGAGGAGGAAGAATTGGCTTAGCATCCAACTCAACCAATGACTCAATGAAGCAGATCTGCCCTAAGTGATGTGCGCGGAATGAAATGTGACCTTCCCAGGAGCCCATCTTTTTACTGAATTATACAGCACCAACTAACTGATCCCCAGTACCAAGGGAAGGACTAGTGAACAAAAGGACTATATCTTGTTTCCTATACAGGATACCTATCTCCTATCTCTGAGCCTTTTATTTTACTGGCCCTTGGGCCTGAATTTGTTCCCCTCTTATTTCTACTTCCAAGAATCCAATCTTTTCTTTAAGATGGGCTGAAGTGAAGAAGAGCTAGGTCTAAGCACAGCGCTTAGATGAAATAATGCCTGGAGTCAGGAGGGATCTGAGTTTAAATCTGGCCTTGGACATTTCCTAGTTGTGTGATCCTGGGCAAGACACTTAAAAACAGTTGCCTAGTTCTTCCCACTCTTCTCCCTTAGTACAACTTCCAGCCCTGGGATGGTGACAGAATAATGAGAACCTGGGGGAAATACCTTGTTAAGTTTGGAGACTTTCAAAGTATACTACTCATTCTTTCTCTCTTTTAGGAATAAATATAATATAATATGTCTCCAAGATTCATTTCAATTACAATATATCTAAGATGGAAGGTAAGGGTTTGATAAAAGGAAAGGAGAGAACTGAAAAAAAAATACTTGTTGAAGTACCACCTAATACACAATATTTTCTAGTTGCTCCAAGAACAGAGGGACCCCATACTACTTTGCATATGTTTTGAATATATTTACTTGCATACATTTCTTCCTTATTCCCAGTTAAATCATTTGTTTTTAAGTTACATGATTTACAAGGCTTTATTTCACAAAATAGTATATTAAAATTAAATTAAAAATGCAAACTTAAAGGAGACCTCATATAGCTCTGATGAATGTTGGCATTCACACCTTTCCCTTGCCTACCTCATGCCCTGGCATCATTCCTCCTATATAGAAGGAGTCTGGACCATAACTAATGCCACTTTCCTTTTTCATTCTGGCTCCTGTAAGCTGGAAATTGGTTCTAGCAACTGTCTTATGTCACAGATCTCTCCAGGGCAACCCACAGGGACAAAGTTTGGACCTTTTATACACAGACAGGCCCAAAGGACAACACTGGAAATAGTACTGTACATTAAGTGAAGCTAATAGTTAGAATAATTATTGCAAACTTTCACCCAACCTAAAGTCAAGTTTCCTCTCTACCAGATTACTTCTAGGAGTAGAGAGGCTGCTGGAGAACCTGAGGAATGGGTAGTGAGGCTGCTGAGACTCTGGATAAGATGCTTGCTCAGGGTTCTGAGGGTACATGGGAGGAAAAGTCAGAGTGTACTGGCCATACACATGAAGGTTATAGCCCTTAGATACAGGTAGAGCACTGGAACTGGAGTCAGGAAGACTTCTTGAGTGAGTTCAAATATGGCTTCAGACACTTCCTAGCTGTGAGATCATGGCCAAATCACTTAACCTTGTTTGCCTCACTTTCCTCATCTGTAAAATATGCTGGAGAAGGAATTAACAAACCACAGTATCTTTGCCAAGAAAACCCCAAATGTGGTTATGAAGAATTGGCCAACAACTGAAATGACTGAATGACAACACATTCCCCCCCTTCATTCTCCTGTAAAATATAAGCTCCTTGAACAAAAAAGATTTGTTTCTGCTTCTGTCTTTGTCTCTCTGATACCTACAAAGGTACCTAGAATATGGTAGGCATTTTTAAAATACTTGTTGAAAGAGAAATTAATTAAATTCCAAATGAGTAACTTTTGGTGCTTTGCCACACATATTCACAGGGGTTTATGATCCTACTTCTCTGGACCAGTGGGCATCCATCAATTGCTTTGACTACCAACAGTGTGGCAAAGAATTGCTAGAAAGGTTGCTTTCTCTGGGCTACAACCAAGTCCATGAATTTTACTCAGGTCTATAAACATTTAGAAACCTGCCACTTTCATCTTGAGATTCAGAAATATGTGGGCAATGGGATGCGATTTGAAGAATGATCTCTCTGGGAACCAATAAAAAGGGATACATCTGGTGAGAGCCCCTCACTTGTAGTAGCAGAGTAGCTACCTATAAAATTTAAAATTTTTTCCCAGGTTTGGAATTTTATACTCTCTTGAGGACATTACTATCATTCAGTTATCCAATGTTGTACTGTTAGTTTTATGCTCAACTCTCTTTCCAATTTCCAATCAATTGTCAAGTCTTATTGATTCTGCCTTCCCAATATCTCTTCCATCCATCCGTTCTTCACTATTCATGTGACCACCACTAGATCAAACCCTAATCATCACTCACGTGGACTATTGTATTAGCTTCCCAATTGATCACACATTTCTCTTCTTCTCCAGTCTTACAGGCTTGAAGCACAAATTTGTTTAGGTAAGGCCCCAATCATCTAAACAGGTCAACAAAAGGGATGGGTCCCTGCTATTCCTTTATTTTATTTTGATTGCGCCCCTCAAATTTGTGGCAAGGAGGAGGGCAAAGGAGTTGTGTTGTGAGAGGTGGATCATTGTAAACCAAGGTTCTTTTGGTACCAGGAAACTAGCCAACCACAACAATATCAACAAGGGGCTATTGTAAAGCAAGACCACAAAGCAGACCTGGAGCTGTTTGAGTTAACTTTATCCTCTGGTGGATTGCTCTGGGACAGAGGTATGGACCCTTTGGGCAAGGAGGACATAAATATAGTTTTACAGTATGGGCTGGAGAGCTTCTTAGACTTCTTGTTAGGGTGTTTTTCATCATCTTGCCGGTGACTTTACTTTCTCTTACTTCCCTGGTCTGATTTTTGTTACCTTGTGGAGTTGTTGGATGTTTTTATTAAAGGAATTGTTTATCTAAATCCTCAGACTCCAAGGGATCTATTTTACCATACATGGAACCATGACCTCAACACTGCCATTTTCTTTATGAGTCTCTAGGCATCAATGTTCTCTTCTGCAAATTGAAAGAGCTGGACTAAATGATCTCTGAGGTCCCTTCTACCTTTAAAGTTTATGACCTTGGGAATCCCTCCTGCCTTTGAGTTCTTTTTGGTGACTTTTTTTTTCAATGAATGCATTGAGATTTCAGAAGATAAAAGAAATAGAATTCTTTCCAAGAGATGCTAATTTATCAAAATGTTCTGATTCTGGACGTCAGGACCCCAAAATTAACCCCTTCCTAATTCCTCTCATTTTCCTGAGTTGTCATGTTTTCCCAGGCCCATATCTAGCAGCTACAGGACCAAATCTAACTGCTGAGCATATCTCACCCAAACAAAATGTGCCAAGACCATGGAATAACAACAGTCCTCTACACACACACACACACACACACACACACACACACACACACACACTCAGGGTGAACTGTCATGCTTTCAATCTATTACTGTCAAAACCATGGACAAGAACCATGGGTCAACTCAGACCAAGCACATCATCTCCAAGTAATGGAAAACATCCACAGGAACCACATCCCAGCCAACATGGCTCTGCCATGAACAGATTTTCAATCACCAAACAAACTGATTGTCCCCTTCATTGATGGTGGACAAACCCTGAGAATAGACTCTAATGCTGGTTAAACTGTCTTTTCACTCAGCAAATTTTACCATTGTTATAGGTACACCTTCTTTGTCTTTTCATAATTATATGAATCAAGGCTATACCTTGGCATTTGGGAATTGGTTTGGCTAAGAGTCATTCCCTGTCATACCATGACTTGTTCTTTCCCTTCAACACGGAAAAGCAACCAATGGAGAACACCAGGAATATTCTTTTATCAGGGGATTTCTGGGAATGATGAGAGGTAATGTGGAGGTGCAGGGTTGACCACTGAAAAAGAATAGCTCTGGAAACCTAAGATATTGTCTAGCCTAGCCCTCTCTTTTTTGCTTATGAAGAAACTGAAATATGCAGAGATTAAATGACTTGGCCAACATCACTTGGGTAGTAAGTAGCAATGGACTCCAAATCCAGGGCTCTTCCTTGAATATATTTTGACTGCTATCCTATGTGTCTTCTGTGGCTCCAGACTTTAGAGAAGAAATCCCTGGAGCTGAAGAAAGCAAAGTGAATGAAAAAAAGAAAAAATATGGAACGGTAGTAGGATCCCATGAAGAATATTACTATGCAATTCTGAGGAGAAGTTGCTAGAGAATTGGAAACCATCATTTCCATATCACTCAAAGATAAAAGGCTGACTGAGAATACCTCCTAAAGAACTCAAAGTTGCTCATTTATGTTGCTAATATTATTGAGTTTAAAGCATAGTTACATGAATTAAATTTAATATATGTTACATAAATTAAAGTTGCGAATATTGTTACTAAAAAGGAAGAATGGAAAAAATAAAAAGCCAGTCTCATTTCATTGATTGTTTTGATATGATTCAAAAGAAATATGAACGGCCCCTTCACTAACTTGTTTTTTTCACCAGACTTGTAAGTTCATTAGTACAGGGAATTCCATGTGAGGAATTCTCCCTACCAGTACAGATCACCATTCTCTCTGCAACTCAGAATGTTAAAAGAGTTGACATGGGCACTGGGAGACTGAGACTTGCCCAGAAACATAAAAGTAGTGCCAAAGGTGACATTTGAACCCAAGTCTTCTGACTTTAGAGCCAATGCTCTTTCTTGCAAGAGAGGCATGGGAAGCATCTATAGGTTTTTAAGGGAAATAATTTGATTGATGCTATCACTAAATCCCTGTAACTCTTTGGTAAGGTGCCTTACTACAAGGGCTGGCTTACTTATATGCAAAATGTTCTTTAAAATAGCACCCTTAGACCTTTCAGAAGAGACCTAGCCAAAAAAAAAAAAAAAACCTATTTCAGGATACAAATACAAGGGGCTGGAAAGTCTTCAAGAAGTTGGTTTGACATTGTGTATTTTGGTTTTCAGTAAACAGCCAATATAAACAAGTTGGCAATCAGGGCAGTGAACCCTGGGAAGAGTTTTGAGAGAAGAAACATAGAGGAAGGAGGAGGAAGAACAAAATACCAAGGGAGCAGTGAGAAATAGAAGCATCAGTAGGGCAATGCACAGCAGCCTATAAAAACTCCCTGTCTCATGGTCTGACATCAGGAAGTCTGCCTCCTCTGAGTCATGAAGGTAATCAGATCAGAGTGAGTAATCACTTCAGAAAGCCCTGAATATCACAAGCTACAACAAGAGTCCTTGAAAGATTAGAGAAGAATTTCTGCTCCAGGCTCTGATCACTAGTGCAGTTATTTTACCCAGGTAAAAAGAGCCTCACTGAAAATGGAGTTATGCTAACATCCTTCAAGCCAATTTAATAGCCAATTTGGCAAGTGTGGAAGACTCAAGGGTGATAATAATAGAAAGTCAATGGATATGAGTTCAAATCTCATCTCTATGTCCTTGGGGAAATGATTAAGTCTCTCTGTATCTCAGTTCTCATTTCTAAAAAATGAAGGCGTTGGACTAGCTGGTCTCTGGTATCCCTTCTAGCTCTAAAATCTATGATCGTAGGACTATGGTCAAGAATCAGGCCAAAGGAGATTTCCTGAAGTCTCAGGATCACTGTGTAGAGACAGTTCTGGGTTTTCAAAGGGCTTTGCCTATGAGCATAAACCCTGGCAAGTGGGTCTGAGAACCAACCAGGGATCTGCCATCCAAGGTCCATTCTTATTAAATTCAGGCTCATTATCATAAGATAAACTACTCAACTATGGATTTTTTTTTTTTGGCCACAGAAACTCATGAAGATCCTTGTACTAAAGCAGTTGGAGAGAGTACATGGAGAGAGAGCTTGGCTCTGAAGAAACCATGGACCATTTTAAGTATTTAAATTTTAAAAGCATATTTACCGAAGAACAGTAAAAGTAGACTACAGAGAACATACACAAGAGCAATTCATTCTATTCTGATATTTTTAATATGGAAATCCCCAAAGATTCAAATCTTAACCATGGGAATGACTTTTAGTTGGACTTCACAAAGAAGTTGAATTATATGTTGGAAATAATGGTGCTTTTGTTCACCTTGCACTATGACAAATGATTTCAAGGCTAAAGTTCATTTGCTTTGATTGTTTTATATAGAGATAATAACATGAATGACAGTTAATGTTTCCCATTCTATAAAGTCATGTTTATCTTATTTACAACAAGAACTGAGTCAAAATCTAACTCAAAAGAAATCCTTCATTTGTTCCTAAATTTAAAAATAAATACTTATTTCAAATTTAATGAATTAACTTGTCCACATTTTTCTTCTCCATCTATAGCCTCCATCATTAAAAGACTTCTTGGCTTTCTCTGACAAAAGCATATGACAGATATTCTGGCCAATGACAACCCTACACATGTGATCAAGAAGAGCTGAAGCAAACGATACACTCATGTGGTCCGAAGCTTTGACTTGAAATGAGAATGTCTTTGAGGCATCATTTGATTTTCCTTGAATTAATATGATAATTAACTCAGTTCCCCGGTTAAAATGGTGCTGAAATTGTAGATCTTATCACAATCTATTTTCTTGATCACTTTCCTTGTAGATTCTAAACTGATCAAATGGTCTCCAAACAATGGAAATACTTGGAAAGACCTCCATAAGGTGATGCAAAGTGAAGTGAACAGAACTAGGAGAACATTGTGCACAGTAACAACCAAGATGTATGATGATAGACTGCGAATGACTTAAGGATTATCAGCAACACAAGGATCCAGGATTGCCGGAGCCCATCATACCCTGACCGTTTGATAAGGTCACAGTCTGAGGAAGGAAGGTCAGTAAAGCAGACCCCAGAATGAGGGTCCCCTGCTGATTCCCCTTTGTGACTTCTTTCCCCAAATTTTCCCCACTAGTGGACTTGTTATGATTATTGTTCTATCCCCAATACAGGAGAAATAACATGAGAGCAAATACTTATAGGATCAATAAATATAAACCCAACGTTAAGCCCCCTAGGTTATTACCCCCCAAAAGATTGCAATTACAAAATAAAAGCCCAAAGACTACTGCCCATGACCCCTCCTTTCTCAAGCACAAGATACGCTCCAAGGCTCTACAACATAATGAATCTTGTCCTACAGTTACCACACTCAAATAATTTGTTGGAACAGAAGTCAAACAGCATCACTAGGCATCTCAAAGTAACACAAGAAAAACAGAACTTGTAAATTGAGGAAAACCCCAAAATTGGTCTGCCTAAAGTCCTCACACCTAGCTACGAATATGTTTTGTTGTTATCTCCCAAGCAATTATGATGGATAGTGAAAGCTGACCAAAAGCACAATGATCCTCTCTGCACGTCAAGGAGTACTAACCTACAAATGGCTTTATTCACATTAATCATATCTATCACAGAGTGTTGTAGAAACCTAGTAAATGATCACAGAATTCTTGGTGGTAGTAACATCACAGGAGTGTTGTTTAGGTGGTTTGATAATATCCAATCAAACTGTAGAATGTCACATATGCAGAGAATTGATTATGTGTGTGTACCCAAAACCTATATAATAAACATACCATGATACCATGGCAGAGCCCTGTGCGTGATGCCTGTGTACGTGGGCTGAATGCACGGTGTGTCTCATCTCATTTACCCGACTGTGACGTCACACTTGGGGAGACAGACCCTGGTCCTCAGAGAGGTCGCTGGACAGACCTCAAGATAGGATAGCTCCAAGGACCTCATGAAAAAAAAAAAGTCTATCCAGCATCATAGAGAGAACCAACAGAGTCTGAATACAAATTGAAGCATGCCTTCTTCACTTTATTTCCTCCTGAAATTTTTCTCTAGTGTAAATGACATGTGTCTTCTTTCACAATATGATGAACATGGAAATATGTATTATGTGATAACACATGTATGACCTAGATCATATCACCTACAATCTTGGGGAGAAAGGAAGAGTGAGAGGGAAGGAAAGAAAGTGGATTGCAAAATATCAGAAATGATCATTAAAAATTATAAGGACACACAAATTTTTTAAATTTCATTTTAAAAACTGAACTATCCACATGAAACTTTTGTCACTTTGCTTTTTTAACATAGAAAGAAACAAGTTTTATTTCCATATAAAATTATATATAAAACATTTATGATTTTGGCAGAGTAAGAAACTCCCACCAACAACCAAATGAGACTATATGACTTAGAAAATAAATCTCAGAGATTTCCCAGAGAACCTTCAGTATTTGGACTCAGGTCTCTTCCTGACTTTCTAAGATCTGCACTTCACTTACTAGACTACATTCCCTCTGGAATCATAGGATAGGAACCAGATTTGTGATTTCATTGCTAAAGGAAACCATCAAGTAGGGAACCTGCTGATACAAGTCTATGCAATCTCAGGACCAAACACTGAGAAATTAATTGACTTGTCCAGGGTCACACAGTCAATATGTCTCTAAGTCAGTATTGTATGCCTTGAGGAAGAAAAATAAAACACATGCTTAACCTGTGGTCTGTTTGTTTTTTATTTATTCATTCAAAATGCCATTTTGGGGTCAATAAGCAACCAAGAAAAACTTCACAGTCTTGAAGTATCATTAACAGGCAGAATATTAAAATTGCATTGTCCCCCTATGTACACACAATAGATCAATGTCGGTCCCTTTCATAAAAATGCTTCGTAAACATAGACTTTCCCATCTTAAGAGAAATGCATTCACAAGCGCAAGTTTATATAGCTGGTCATCATGGTAAACAAACAACATTTTATTAACTCTTGCAACATACGGCTTACAACAACAAGCTGTTCCTATGCACCTTTGCAAAAGCATTCACTATATGAATTAATATGAAGCAGACCTCATTCATAGATACCACCAAACACTTATGTTATCTGGGCCTTACCAATTTTTTAAAAGCCAGAATTATTCTGAAAGTTCAGGTTTGTAAATAATATATAGAGTATTGCATTGCAGCTCAGACTGCTGAGATCATGTTAATTTTTTTCTGCATCTTTCATGCAGGAAAAGTGAACAGGATATAACAGAATGAAATCAATCAAGAGTTCTTATTTTTCTACCTAAGAATCTATTTTAAGTGACACTGATTAATATTCAAATGATTGCTGAAAAAAATAAATCAAAGTTAAATATTTTAACTGCACAAAATCTAAAATAGACTCCACATTACATCATACTAAGTTAACATGTGATAGATTAAAAGCAGCAAATCAGAAGAAGCTTTCCCTTAAAAATTCAAAGTTTCTGACATCATTTTCCACCATTCCATCAGCTCCTCTTTTTCCTCTTCTTTTCTTTCAGACAACGACTCCAATTCAAAATTAAGCTATAGAAGGAAGGCAAGAAAATAGTGAGTTGTTCAATTGTTGATTTTTTTTTTAGCAAAACCAAAAAGCAAAAGTAATCTTATAGATTTAAGAAATGGGTCCCAAGAAAGTTATCTGAATATACAGTATTGTTTTCATATTTTTAAATGTCATCAACCTGTATCCTTCAGAATAATTCTTTCCCCTTGTCAGTTGTTCACAGCTTTAATACCATATATGTATTTGTACATAATAACCTGGTAAGAATACCAAAACGGAGATGCTACCTAGAATCTCTTGTACCCAGAAATTCAAGATAATTCAAAAAATTAAAAGAATACTTGATTTTGGATGCTCTAACAGGGTCTGCATCTTTCCTCTGCTTTCCACAAGTCTTCTCCTTAGAATTATCACTATTTTTTTTGTTTTGTTCTATTAAAAATGTAGCTTAGAATCAAACACCTAAAACCAGAAGGGACCTTAGAAGTCATCAGGTTCAACTCACTCATTTTAGAGAAAAAGAACCTGAGCCCAAGAGAGATTCATAGCTTATAGGTTTTTAAGGAACCTCAAAGGCATCAAATTTAACTCTCCTTTTACAGGTCATACGAGTAACAGTGGCAGACAAGGCATTTTCATCTAGATTTGTTTAGAAATCTAAAGCCCTTTCCTTTTTTCCATAATGCCCAATAATTTTGGGATGGTGCCCGAGGCTCTGAAAGACTCTAACTTGTACACTGTCACATAAATAATAAGTGTTAGAGGCAGGATTTGAGTTCAGGTCTTCCTGACTCCAAGGCCAGTGCTCTATCCATTGCCTTGGCTCTCGTTTTAAAGTACACTCACGATTTATATATTCACAAATATAACTCAAGTCATTTTAGAAAACTAAAGCCACATGTTCCACAAACACAGGTATTCCTACATGGACTTTTATGCAGAATACAAAAGGCCCCCTTGTTGTTGAAGTGGCTCATTTCCACCCTGATTCGGCTGGCCTCCTCCTCGTCTCAGAGCCCCATGGCTCTTGCCAAGACAGGAGTCACTCTTGTCTTCATTGCCCCTTTGCCCTCCCCAAGATGCAAAAGGTTCTTTGCTCTGTAATGAATAAATCCTTGCAGCTCATTGTTTCCACGGACAGTATCTATAGGGAATGCGTGGCTCCGAGCCTGTGTATTGTAGGTTTTTGATCAAAGTCAATTGATTGATGGACAAAAGGGTTTCCAACTCTGGGTCTCTACCCAAAACCAACAAATGATGATGGAGCTTCTCTTGAAAGCAGTGAAGTCAGCCAACAATTACTTACCCCAACAGCAGGACTGTATGGAACTGCCACTTTTTTAGTTATTGCTAGATAGCCTGGAGCTGAGGCTGTGAGTTTGTAGTTTCCAGGTACAAGCAGTCTCCAATAATCACCATCCTTTGCTGTGTGGAAAGACAGACCACTGAGTCACAAGGTGTTGATGGGAAGCTGCTGATTGTACCAGCTAAAGGGTGCCAGTTTCACCACCACTTAAATTTTGACATTACCTATCTATATTTTTTTTAGGTCCTTACCTTCTGTCTTAGAACTGATACCAAGTATTAGTTCCAAAGCAGAAAATCAGTAAAGGCTAGGCAATGACGATTAAGTGACTTTCCTGGGGTCACAAAGTAGGAAGTGCCTCAGCCTAGAGTTGAACTCGGGGCCTCTCAACTCCAAGCCTGGCACTCATTCTATCCACAGTGCTAAGTTGCTACCCCTAGTTATATATTTTGAATTTCATTTATGCAGGCATTGATAAAACTCCAAGGGAGAGGCTAGGCAAACAGTCTTTTTAAGGATGCTAATATTCAACTTAGAGATGCTGTGCCAAAATGGACAGCATCGTGGTCAGAAATATGTGGGTTCAATTTCTGCCTCTGACACATTAGTTATATGGCCATCAGTAAGTCACTTAATTCCTTTGGCAATTCTAAGACAAAAAATTATGGATGAATTGCCCATATCCATCAATGGAGGTGAGTATCTTCTGCAAAAAAATTCTTCCTGACTGATAGAATCAGTGATCAAGACAAAAAAAATTACAGTAAACCAAGATAATTATGGGAAGATAATTATGTAGTAACACATGTGCCAAAGATATCACAGGGGATAGCAAGATAGCAAATTCTTTTGGAATTGGGGGCAGGATTTCTATGAGTGAGAGAGAGAGAGAGAGAGAGAGAGAGAGAGAGAGAGAGAGAATCTTGCCAGAAGTCATAGGTTAAAAAACCCTGACGGCTTTTGTGGGACAATGAAATGTTCAGAGTGAAAGGAGTTGGGAAAGGCACAGAGGAAGTAAAGTGAAAATTGAGTAATAAACCAGCAGCTATTGTCAGTTAATCAGAAAAATCCAGAAATTTTGTATCTGATTTATCTTCTCTCCATATCCCTCATTGGATTAAAGTTTATTAATGACAAGTTCAGGAGTTTGTTTTGATTTGTTTGGAAACAGTCAGCTCTTGAATCCTCAAGAGTTGGAGCATCATGAGTCTTAGTTTTGTCTTCTATTCTCCTTCTGCATGATTTATTACCTGCTTTTTCTTTTTCTTCTTTTTTGAATTTTTCATTTTCCCAGTTACATGTTACTTTCTGCCTTTTCAGGAATTATTAGCATGTCCACTTGAGCCTGAGAAGAGGGAAGGAACTTGAAAACCAAATCCCCTTTTCTCTGTTTCAAGTGTATAAATGTTCTGTTCCCAGGTCTTGTAAAGAGTTCAATTACCCCTGCTTAGGACTGACCGCTTCTGTCCACACTAATTCTAAGGAAAGGGCGCCATCTGCTGCCTTGCCCAAGTTCTAGTAGCAGCAGCTGGCCCAAATCTGATTTAACTTCACCCTGTATCCCAGTTGGTAAATCTACCAGGTTCCTAGCTTTAGGAAAGTGTAGCCTCTCCTGAATGCCTAATTAAGAGGTCTGAGCAACCCAGCTGCTTTTCTTAAAATGTATTTTAAATGCTCTGTGTAAAAGGTTGCTTATAAAATAATAATAAAACTTCCAGAGAGACAGAGACCACCCACCAGTAGTGATATCATGGTCAATTCCTTCCACGGAAATTGTGGCATTGGCAATTGGTTTACCCTGAAGATCTCGAACAAATCCTTTAACTCCTCTGTGAATCTGTGAAGATCAAGAACCAAAAATGTATGAACAGAAATTATTTGAGAACATGTAGTATATAAAAATATTCTTTGGGGGGTCAGCAAAATACAATTAACTATCCAGAATTTGTTTTAAAATCAGAAAACTAAAGTAGTATACTTGGGTTGTTTTTGTTTTCTCAGCATTTTATCCTCATCTTTCATGAGAAAAGAGAAGATAACAGGACAAACAATGGGGATCTTTTCATAGTAATGATCCTTTTGGATCAGGCATTTCAGAATGACCCAGTTTGTTCCCAAAACTTCTTTTCCCTTCAAGCCCCACCTCTATCTCTACATTCCTCTCTCAGGAAATAATATCCCTTCCTACTTTACTTAGAAAACTTGGCACTATCCATCACGAGTTCTTTCCTCTCCCATCTTTGTCATCTTCAGACTGTTTTTGCCCTTCTCTGAATCCCTAGCGCTTCCCACAGTATCAGACACCTAGCAATTGCTTAATAAATGCTCACTCATTTGTGGATCTCGCTCTCTCCTGCCATTAACTTTCTACTCTGGTCCAGACCCAAAGAGTGAAGCTGCCCTTCTCCTTACCAAGATTCCTCCATTACTGCCCTGATCCATCTCTTCCAGCTTCTTTTAAGAGTTTTATTTCATTGATACCCTCCCTTCCTCATCTTCAATTTTCCCCTATACATTGGCTCCTCTCCTCCCTATAAATATACTCAGTTCTTTCAATTTAAAAAATAATCTTTCCACAGCATCATGCTGCCACTGCAATGATTATAATCATCATCATCATCATCATCATCATCATCATCATCATGGGGAGTTTGAGGGAAGAAGGCAGGTACAGAAAGGCAATAGGAGAATTTTGTTTGTTCACATTTGGGGGTATAATGTTCCTCCTGGCTCTTGTTAGCTGGGCACCAAACTAGCAACAAACTATTCAGGGAGGGATCTGAAGGGGACCCATGAGGAGTTTCATATAACTTGCAAAATGCTGTGAGTTGATTTGAAAAGTATTTTTTAAATGTCAATACTTCGCAGAAGCATTAGAGGTTTGCATACACTTTAGGTATCCCTTCTCCTAAAGCACAGAGAAGTCAAAAAAGAGAAAATGCCAGGTAGCCCACCCTTTGACACTCAGGTTTGATTTTATTCATTCAGCAACTTATTCAATCAATATTTATTAAGTGCAAGCCATCATGATAAGCACTATGATATAAAAACAAAGGTTCTCAAGGAGTTTAGTCTAAAAGGGTTCAAGCAATTTCACAGTGAGAAACAACCAAGGTTCATGGTTCTTTGAAGGTGCTTCCAGCTGTTTATTAAGGACAAGAAAAGATTCTGCTAAATGTAAATGCCTGTTTGTTTCATATATGGTAGAAGTGCCCTCCTGATGAAATCGGGGATCTGCAAAGTGCACGTATGCTGCGCAGATACAGATTGAATAGCACCTCTCCAAAGAGTGACCAGGACATTTCAAAATCACTTTTCAAATCATCTGATGAATACTGTTATCGACATTCAAATGCAGAGAAAATGCCTGACCCAAAGGACAACATCTCTGAAGTGACTTGCCTCCTCAGAGATGGCTCCAATGATATTGTGACATATTTAAATTAGTAAAGGAATGATTAGTCAGGAGTGGGCATGGAAATACTTTTTATTCAATTCAATTCATTGAGTAAGAGTGGGGAATGATATTAAGTGCTAGAGATACAAAGCCAAAATAAAATGGGGACTGCCTTCAAGATTATATTATTATACTGAACTAACGTTTGGCTGAAGATGGGCACATAAGCAGTCACACATGTCTTGGAACAGGAGTGTGATGGGCAAGGATTAGGGCATCAGAAGTCTTTGGATTCTTGGATTTGTCACTGTCTCTGGTGCCAAGAGTAGAGGATGGGGGAACATATGTCTGGGAGAGGGAAGCATTTTGGTTTGGACAAATAGAATATCAAACAAAGAAATTCTGAAGGCTGCCTTCTCAGACCCCAAAATAAAAGGACTAATGGAGCTTCCTTCCTAGGGAACAAGCCAAGCCTTATGCGCCTTGTGGTAGTTGATGTGTGGGACAGACATGCCCACGACCAAGGTGGACCATCTAAAAGGAATTCTTTTCTGGAAACATTTCTGGTAAAGGGGTTATGACTTGACTAAAGTCTCACAACCCAACAGAATGTACCATTTCATTTGTGATTAGTGAAACCACTTTATACTTCACATGACAAGATAAGGAGACATAGACAAAACACCCTTCAAAAATATTTTGCTAACTTGGACCACCATTGTGAAACAAAGAGAGCACCCAATGGATTGTTTAAAAAATAAGAGAACAAATTAGCCCTGGGCCAACAAAAGCCAATGCTTTCTCAAACTGCAAGACTGGCACATAGCACCTTTAAAGGCAGCAGATCTCTTGATTCACAAGCAACTTTACCTGCTCGAGATAATTGATCAGCGAGTTTTTGTTATCCTCCCAATAGCTCTTCAAAGTTTCCTCTGGAGGGAACTTGTCACAGCTCAGCTCCACTGTGATCTCAAAACAGTTGCTGCTAAGGTAGTTGAAGTCCTGCATGCCTGCCAAAGCACCAAAGAAAGAAATTGCAGTTTTGGGGCTTACAATGTTACAGAGAGAGTGGGATGGAGGCATAGAAGGCTCTCAAGGAGGGCTGGGGAGGCTCCTAGAGGGAATCACAAAGATCCTAAATTGCATAGCTTGATTCCTTCAGAAGTCTGAGCCCTTTTTGCAATGAAATGTTAATCATTTTGAAAAGAAGAATTACTCTCTAAGGCTTTTATATAATCATTTAGCACATCACTGTAGCAGGACAGTCATCTACAGCAGTGGGTGTTTCCTTTTGAAAGCACCACATTAAGGGGCAGTTAGGTGGCTCAATGCATAGGGAGCCAGGCCTGGAGATGGGAAAGGCTGGGTTCCAATCCGATCTCAGACACTTCTCAGCAGTTTGACTGTAGTAAAGTCATTTAACACCAATTGCATAGCTCTGACTACTCTTCTGCCTTGGAACTGATACTTAGTATTGATACTAAGATAGAAAGAAAAGGTTTTTGGGAAGGAAGGAAGGAAGGAAGGAAGGAAGGAAGGAAGGAAGGAAGGAAGGAAGGAAGGAAGGAAGGAAGGAAGGAAGGAAGGAAGGAAGGAAGGAAGGAAGGAAGGAAGGAAGGAAGGAAGGAAGGAAGGAAGGAAGGAAGGAAGGAAGGAATGAGAGAGGGAGGGAGGTAAGGAGGGAGAGAAAAATAGAGAGAGAGAGAAAGAGAGAAAAGAGAGGGAGAGAGAGAAAGAGAGAAGGAAAGAAAGAAAGAGAGAAGGAAAGAAAGAAAGAGAGAGAAGGAAAGAAAGAAAGAGAGAGAGAGAAAGAGAGAGAGAGAGAGAGAGTCATTGGATGGGCTAGATGTAGCTTGGCATGTGGCCATCAATTACACATTGTGAGGAGAGGGGGTTGCCAACCCTTTGCTAAATAGAATGCTATTGACATAAAATATTTAAGTACTTCCCTAAATGAATAACTTACAAAAATCATACAATAATAATCCAGACCAAATAATATTTTACAATTTGTAAAGAATTTTCTTTACAACAGTTCTGTGAGATGGGTAGGAAAAATGTTATTCCATCTACATGGATAAAAAGAAAACAAAACTCTGTAACAAATATGCATAGTTTAGCCAAATCAATTCTCACGTGGGTTATATCTAAAAATGTGTGTCTCGTTCAGCAATTTTAGTCCATCACCTCTCTGTCAGGAGGTGAGGAGCACAGAGAGGTGGGAAAGAGAGAAAAAAATGCTTGTTAATATTTTAAAAGCAAACTTTTAAAATGTTATTGCCCCCATTTTACAACTCTAGGAATTCAGGGCCAGTGAACTTACATGTCTTCTCCAAGGCACAGAAAGTAATAAAGTCAAACTGGAATTCAGGAATTCTGACCCAACCTCTAAACTCATTGCTATTATATGATAAATGAGCACAAGAATTACTACTATCTTCCCCTTAATATTTCATATGCTTCAGGAAAGATTTGGGGAAACATAAGAGAGAATCTGAAACTTTCTTTTGCTCATATTCCTCCACCCTAGAATAGATTTCCTAGAAAAGCAGGAGCCTCATTCATCCAGTTACCCTGTTCCATAGCAAAGAGATAACAGTGTAGCTAGAAGACTCCAGTTAGAATTACAAAAATTTCAAATTGAATCTGATTTATTAATTTTTAGTTATAAAGAACTAGTTTTCTTCATCTTGGGAATTAGTTATTCATTAAGATGAATTTCTTCACTCAGTACTTAATGACCCCTAAGCTTCTCCCTGGAACAAAGGCCCATCCTTTTAATAATGACATCCTTTAAATGATGTTGTGTGGCTTCAAGTCAGGCAGTGCTAATGTCTTTGATGAACTGAAGTTGGAGATCCCCCAAAGGCAATGGATGGGCATGTGGTGGGTGCCAAAAGGGTGCAAAATATTAACAGGGAGGAATTACAAAGCAGAAGTAATATAAAGTAGTAGTGTCCAACTCAAATAGAAACTGGGCCCTACATAAAGATCCCTGTGAGCCTCATATTGACTTAGAAAAAAAAAATTAACATTATCTATGTTTAATTGTATCTTTATTTTGTTAAATATTTGACATTGATTTTTATTTCTTAATTACATTTTAATCTAGGGGTGTGGTGGTGGTAATTGTCTTGTGGCCATCTTTGGCATCTCTAGCTTAAAGGAAATCATCAAAGAAATGCATGATCAGGGGCAGCTGGGTGGCTCAGTGGATTGAGAGGTAGGACTAGTGATGGGAGGTTCTGGGTTCAAATCTAGCCTCCAACACTTCCTAACTGTTTGACCTTGGGCAAGTCACTTATCCCATTGCCTAGTCCTTACCACTCTTCTTCTGCCCTAGAACCAATGTATAATATTGATTCTAAGGCAGAAGGTAAGGGTTTAAAAAATAAAAGAAATACATGATCAAAAACAGATGTCATAGGGGGAGAGTAAAAGAGAACTGGAAGACAACCTAGATGCTTCTTAGGTACTTTAATGATGTCAAGGAAATACAAGGAAGGACACTAGTCCATTTGGTAGACTTCCTTCTTAAGGGGAGTCATGGATTAGAACCATGCAAGATTCACAAGCATGAGTACATTGCTATATTCATCAGAAGAAATAATCACATCCTTTGAATCACAGGTCCTTTGAAATATTAGCATATGATATTATCAACATAATATAATTTTATAATCAAATGCTAAAAATGGTTATTTCCCTATAATTGGGAAAAAATAAAACATTACTAAAGAGTTTTAAAAATATAGTCTCCTAAATCTATAGACAACACACTGTTTTCATGGATAAGGACCTCCCAGAACATGACAATTTCATCAAACCTGAAAAGTCCTTATTTTACTTGTATATAATATATAATTTCATGGGTATTTTTTGAAATTACATAGTAACAATCAAATAGGAGACCACATCAGACCTGGTTTCTTTCCTAATAATATTCCTATTGGACACATGCTGATTTATAGGAAGGATCCAGAAAGTTCACCATTTTGCTCTTAGAAATAAAAACAGTGACCAGGTGAAGTCCAATTACTTCCAGATGGATTTTTTTTAAGTAGCTGAGCATGTGCAGACTCAACCCACAAGTGACAGCAATAAAGAAGTGGACAAAAAATGTAAAATAAATGGTAAAACTGGATACATGCATTACCCAGCTTTGAGAACTCATCACCACACAGAGACAAGAAACACAGTAGTTTTATTGGGCGAGGTCTACTTCAATGAAGTCGTATGAGGACTGGGCATTAAAACTCTCAGTCATCAATAAGTCAATCAATCAATCAACAGACATTTGCTAAGCACCTATTACGTGTCAGGTACCGTGCTAAGGAAATGCCAGCAGCCCAGCTCCATCACCTGACTTCAAAGAAATTTGTACATGATGAAGGGCTACAAGAAGAAAACTATTGAAATCAAATGGTTCACAGAAACAGAACTGGGACCTATGTGGAGTTTAGCAGGGGAAATCTGGATATCTACTTGGAAACGACCCATGGTGGGATCAAAGCAGTCAAAATATAACTGTCTTAACTTTGAGATTTATTCATTGGTGAGGAAAGACACTGAAAGACTGAATAATAGCATCATTTAACCACTGCAGATGTTGCCTCTCTCTAAATCGTTGCTATGATCATCTTACTTTCAACAAAAGTAAAAATGCTACAGAAACTTCCTTACTGATGACTACTATAAAGGAAATAAGTAACCCATCTTTGACTTAATTTGTACTTAATTAATTTGTACTTAATTAATGCTCATCGACTTTTCTTGACCTTTAATTACATTTTGACTATGAAGATTTAATGCTATTTCCCATTTCTGAATTTCAGGTTTTTAAGTTATTCTATTTTCTAGGTAACATTGGCTAAGTTCTTTGAAGAAATATGGTCCTTTCAGCTTGGGTTCAGATCATTTCTTCTCATTCTGACTACCCTGAAACTTTCACTGAAGAAATTTCCCCATGAAATCAATAGCTCTTGTACAAGAAAAGGCAGAAAAACTACTGGATGAGGCTTCTTTTTAAAATCTTAGGCCTAAAAAATAAAAAATAAAAATAAAAATCTTAAGCCTGTGTTTACATTTTAGCAGCATATTTGTTGAAGCATTATCTCTATTTTCTTTTTACTGATTATAAATTTCAAGATCATTAGAATATAATCAGCTCTCTCCTCAGGTTTTCTCTGGCTGTCCTTTGGCCTTATCCTTTAGGTCAAAGTTGGTGTTCTCTCTCACCTCTGGATCCATCTTTATTTTGAATTCCACGGAAATTGAAAAGAAGTGAACAGAACAAATAAGATAAAACCAAGAAAGAAAAAGTTCTGCTGTAATTAAGAAAATCTGGCCATGAGAATTAGGTAAATATGATTTGAAAAGGGAAAGAGGATTAATAAATGAGTGAAGAAAAAATTAGGGAAGGATAAGAATGGGAAAAGATGAGAAAAGAAGAAAGTCTGTTTCTTTGACTGAGAAGTTGAGGAAATCAGTGATTTGACACTGTGAAATGTTCCAAGAAAAGCAGCAAGTAATAATGAATTCAAAAGACTGATAAAGATACATATCTCCTAGGTTTGACTGACAGATAATGAACCAGAGATGCACAATAGGATACCCATTCTCAGACAAGGCCAATATGCTGCTCTCTTTTTCAGAACAATACATATTTGTTGCAAGAGAAGACTTTTACTCAAGGGTTATGTAGATTAGGGAATAGTGACAAGCATGCAGACAATATTTTTTTTTCATGCACAGAATGAAAAAAATTCTGAAGAGGACATAAATAAATAGAGCAACTCCATTGTTCTCATGTTAAAAATTGGAGATATTTAATGCACACATCTAGATTTTTCATAACAAATTGTGCATAACAAAGTTCACAAAGTCTTATATAAGACTATCTTTTGTTTAGATATTGAATGTATCTGTCTGTCAGTCATTGTCAAGTCACAATAAAAAAGAAAATATATTTTTTATGTTCCCAGCCTGTTCTGAGGAGCCAGTCCTGCTCCATTCTGAGATTTGTATTTGGAATCATCTATGAATACAAATAGCATGTAGTAAAAAAACATGTAGTAAAAAAAAATATATCATATTATAAAATATATTTTGGATAACTCAATTACCCTCTGGCTTTTAACATACCCACACTCAGAATGAATTACTTACAACCCTCTAAAAGGATGAGTTAACAAGAAGGGAAAGACGTTGTCTCTTGATTTGCCATGCAATAAGTCTAGATGATAAGGATGTGGTACAGATATAATCTCTTAAATTAAAAATTCAAGATGGAATTTGTCTATGGCAACCAATAAATTACTTGGTGAGAATATTTTCTTAAATAACAACTGCTTAAAAGAAGAAAGAAAATATTTTCAATTCAATTAACAGTTATTACATGCCCATTATGCAAAAAATTCAGAAGGCAGAGATCACTTTCAGTGGGAGGATCAGAAAAGGCTTTCTGTGGGAGATAGAAGCCCCTCCACTGAGTCTTGATGAAAGAAAAGGATTCTGATAAGAAGTGAAGAAGGAATGTATGCCAGGCATAGAGGATGACCTGAACATGAACAAGTAGATGAGAGAAATCAAGACTCAGAATCCCTAGCAGCCCAGTTTTGTTGAAATGCAAAATACATGAAAAAGAGCTTTGGGATATAAGACTAGAAAGGTAGGCTGGAGCAATATTGTGAGGAGACTTAAATACCAGATTAAGGCATCTGCATTTTCCATTATAGGGAGTCACTATAGGTTTTTAGGCAAGTAAGTGATCTATTCAATCAAATGTATCCAAAAGATGTGGTTTTAGATGAACATATTAGAAGGTGAGAAGACCAGAAAGGAGACAAAAAGGGTCTACACAAGGGTTTGACAATTAATTAGATATAAAGAGGATCAGAAAAGAGTCAGAGATGACTGAAGTTTTGAGATGAGACTACGAGAAGATTTTAACAGCAATGGGAAAACTGGGAAGAAATATAGGATTTAGGATAAATATAGTGAATTGAGTTTGGGGTACACTGAGTTTGAGTTACTGGGAGGATATAGGTAGAACATGGAACCAAAATGATGAAGAGATACCAGTGTTGGGTATATAGATTTAGAATTCACTGGCTTGACATATGGGAAGTAATAGAAGCTAGTAGATCACATAGGAGTACAGACAGAGAAAAGGGCTAAGGGCTGAGCTTCTGTACTTAGGGGTGAGGAGGAGGAAACTGAAGAAGCAAAGATGATTGAAATTTGGTGGTCAGATAGTCAGAAGAAGAACCAAGACAAAGAATTGCCATGGAAGTCAAGGGATGAGAAAATATTAAGAAGGAAGGGACAATCAAAAGGTCAAGAATGAATAGAACATAAAAAGTTCATTGGATTCAGCAGTTAAGAGTTAAGATGAGAGACTTGGGAAGGACCTCTTTCAAGAGGACTGATGGGGGCAGAATCCTGATTGTAAAGAGGTCTGAGTACTGAGTAGATGGCAAAGAATCTCCCTGAGAATAAAACGTTGATATTGTTTGCATGTTTCTCCAGCATCTTGATCAGTGCCTGGCACACAGTCAATGTTTAACAAATTTGTTGATTGTGGAGGCCATACATTAGAATGGTCATTCTAGACATTTAGCCATAAAAAGGAGGAGAAAACCTTGTAGAAGGTTTTAGGTCAAGGGAACATTGTTTTAGGATAGGGAGAACAAAATACATTAATGGAAAAAAGACACAGTAGAAAGAGCAAGATTAAAGATGAGAGGAAATGTTGAAATTGGTAACCTGAGGGGATATTGCTTCCTAACAAAATTATAGTGGAAAATGATAAACATAATAAAGGACTAGGAAAAGACCTTAAAAAATAAAGCAAAAAAAAACATATAAACTACTGATGATTAACTAAAATAATTACCCTCTGCTCTAGGATCAAAGATAGCCCACAGAGAGATAGGTAAGTAGATTACCATACCAGTTCCACCTTGTGGATAGAATGCTATAGAAACAATCAAAACCAAGGTCTGTTGAAAAATCAATAGATTAAAAAACATCAACTTGATTTTTTTTTTTGTGCCAAGTTAGCAACTCAACTGGATTGATTATATAATCACTCTGAGTCACTGTATAAAAACTGAATCATAATGTGGTCAAAGGAAACCTCACTTCACTTGGAAAACTGGCAAGTCAGGGGCTCTTTAAAAAGACAACCTAAGTTTTCCCAAGTCGTGAAATATTGATGGTGGGAAGCCTAGCAACAACAACAACAACAACCAAAAAAAAAAAACCAACAACCCATTTTAATGGAAAGAACAAGTGACTAGAAGCCAGTGGATCTGCTTTCTAATCTTTATATTTTACCTTATACTAGCTATGTGACCTTGGGGAAATTACTTAACCTTTCCTAAACCTGTCAACTCAAGAAGTGAATGCAAGAATATGGACTAGACTTGTGGTTAAATCACTTTAGGGAACTCCATTGCAGGGAAGCACATTTTCTGCTCTCCCTCTCTGTCTCTCTTTGTCTCTCTCTGTGTCTCCTTCTCTCTGCCTCTGTCTTTCTTGTCTCTCTCTGCCTTCTTTTTCCTCTCCTCTCCTCTCCTCTCTGATGCTTGGGTACCAACAGGTGATATTCCCAGGGTCATATGCCCAAGGTAGTCCAAAGGCAGGACTTTAATCCAATCCTCTTGGTTTTAAAGTCAGTCTTGTCTCCCCTCAGAGGCTTGCTGCCTCTCAGTTAATATGAATGTTTTTGAGCATATATGTTTCAGTAATAAATGTGAAGGAGCTTTGCAAACTAAGAAGCACTACAATAACATTGGGAATTGCTATCCAAGTCTCAGCAATTATTTGTGAGGGTCAAATTCAAAAGGAACACAGTTTTCAGTTCTATAAAATTAGAACTTACCATCCACTTTAAAGAAATGTCCCTAAAACTCAATTAAGTGAGAAATTCTAATTAAACAAGAAATATTGGGAAATATGTATAATCATCCCAATTTGTATGCTATTGATTCTATTTGTTATATGCATATACTTACATATTAATTTCCATAATCAAAAAGACAGGACTTCACAGACAATAATGTGTCTCCTAAATATTTTATCATTAAAGTACAAAACTGGAATAATTGGAGAACTCCTGTAGCATTCAACAAAATAAAACAGTTGAGTGAGCAACAAACAGTCAAACCCTAAACTTGAAGGACCATGCTTTTGTAACTATCATGTCTACTAAACAATGTCAAAATTAGAAAACAGAGTAAGCAGCCTTGGGGTGCTATATTTATGCCACTGCAGCTGGGTTAAGAGCCTATTAATTAAATTAGGCTTACTTGGAGTTCTGGGCTCCTGACATCTAAGAAATGATTAATGCTAATTCTGATTTAACAAACTGAAAGGAGAAAATGAAAACAAACAAGAGCCATTATCAAGAAGAAATAAGCACTCAGATGGCTCCGCAATTTATGGTCCCTTCACGATGCAAATTGCAACCCATCCATGCCTACCCATCCTACACATGATCCAATTATGCCTCACTGTGATGTGAACATAAACCTGGGCTTTCAAAGGCAATGCTAGAGAAACATGAACTGTGGCACGTTCTACCATGCTGGAAAGTCTCTGGCAAGAGACCAAGCAAGAGCCACCCTAAGCGCATAGAAGTTCATCACCTGTACCCATCATCTGATGATAAATTCTTTGGCCAAGGGAACTCCTGACACCAAAAAAAGTAGACAAATTCCAAAGAAGGTTTCCTTAAAAAATCAATTTTAAAAATTTAATTCAAATCATTTAACAACCCCATGAGAAAATTGAAAGGGGTTTTAAGGATTGTATGCCGTTGAAAGTTGCTGACTTGGGAAATGAGAGGGGAAAAAAAAAGCTTTATTTCAACTTTAATCTCCACTGGAAGAGGAGAATTACTGGAAGAGGAGTTTCAGAAAGTTCCGCAATGGGCAGAGGGGGGACAATACATATCTACCAGCTCTCCTAGAAATGATCCCATCTTGCTTTCAGCTACTGCACCCGGGGTTTCCTTGAGCAATGCTGGTCCCCAGGGGATAAGGTGAATGGAGTGGAGCTATGTAAGTTACTGCCAAAGGTACCCAAAGGAGTCCATTATAATTCTACTATCAATATTTTCATTAGTGCATGGTTTTCTATAGTAAAAATATAAAATCATGCTACATAGATATAGCAGAAACATAATGAAAACATGCCTAACATAGCAAAAGGATGTTAAGCATTTACCAAAATCAGTATCAGTATATTAATAATAATAATCAATATATTCATACATAATACATGGATCAAAAGAGTTAGTTTGGTTTACAGTTTTGCTAGATCTTTCCCCAACATATGTATCTAGCTCTTTAGTTCTACATCTTTTATCACAACCCCACTATTAGGGCAAAATGTATGTCAATCCATTTATTCATTCACGTCACTAGTTTCTGTGGCAAAAAAACAACAACACAATGATTGAGAGATATAGATATGCATACATGCATATTCAATATCTTTATCAGAAATTCCTAAAATATGGTCCAAGAAACCCTATGGGGGGTCCCCCAGACCTTATCATGGGTTGAGATTAAAACTACTTTCATATTAACATTTTAGACATCATAATTTATAAGAGAGTCAACATCAATAGACATAAGCTCTTGGCAGGGGGAGGTCCTCAAGAAGTTTTAAAAGTGTAAAGGGGTCTGGAGACCCAAAAGCTTGAGAATAGTTGTTCTAGAGAGAATATTATTTTTAATGATTATAAAAATTTTAAATTTATTCCATTTGTACCATTTCTTTAAATCTGTCCTAGAGTTATTCGAATAGACTAGAGGGAATGGGGCTTTGCAAAGGGTTTGAGCATGCAAGGACTAGAATTGATCCTAAGACAGAAGAGTGGCAAGAGCTAGGCAATCAGGTTTAAGTGGCTTTCCCAGGATCACACAGCTAGGAAATATCTGAGGTCACATTTCAACCCAGGTCTTTCTGATTTCAGGCTTGTTTAAATTATTTTGATCATAAACAAAACAACTAATTTTCACTCGGATCCATCTCCTCTAAAACTCAGTTGCCAAGTGTTAGGGTGTTACCTGAGACTCAGGGATCTTAAATGATTTGCCTTCCATTGCACAGTTCCTTGGAGTCAGCAACAGGATTTGATCCGAGTTCTTGCTTGCCCCAAATCCCAGCACTTTATTGTGTTACCCAAACTGTTTCTCAACCATTTCATTATGGAACGAACAAGAGCAAACTTACCCCCTGGAACACTATACCAAGCAGCACCATTGGTTGTTCCATCAACAAAGCTACTGTCGTCATCATTCTTTCGACAAGGTGGCCTGTTGGGGTCAGACATCGCTGGGTTAAAGGAAGAGTAGCCCCGAGCCAAGCTCTGGAAAGTAGCATCATCAGGACAAGGGCTGTATTCATGAGCACTACCTGAAAAACAAGTCCATGCAGGTTAGGCAAAATCAAATATTTCCCATTTCTCTAGTGTTATGAAGTAGAGAGTGGTGTCAAACTCAAATAGAAATGAAACCTATTGACTTAGAAAACCCCAAATTAATATTATCTGTCATATTATATTTTTGCTTATTTAACTAAACTTGTTATGTTTATTTTATGTATAAATTATTTTTGTATTTTATATTTTTAACTTATTAAGTAAATGTATTTATTTTGTTCTATTTGTAAAATTCCTCGGTTATGTTTTTAACTGGTTTGTGCCACACTTGGGAATTCTGCTGCCACCCACCCAATTTTGACACCTTTTTAAAAAGTACATAAAGCACTTTCCTCCCAAGCATCCAGAGAGGTGGGTGGGATGCTATCGCCCCCATTTCATGGATAAGGAAACCAAGGCACAAAGATCTAAACTAGTTTGCCCAGCATCACATAGTTGGTAAGTCAAAGTTCAAACTTGGATCTGTGGACTTTAAGACCAAGTATACATTCCACTCCTCCATACTATCTCTCTTGCAAGATACTTGGAAAATACAGAGACAATGAGAGTTTTATATTGTCTGGTAAGGCAGTCATTTTCAGTGATTTCCTTCTTTCTAAGGCACAATACAAAGGTATGAGCCTTAAAGTGTAAAACACCAGAATAAATGTTGATCATCACAGAACACCAGCTAACTCAAATCTGATGGTCACATCACCCACATGAGATTATGTGTCCAGAATACTGAAGAGTATATTTTGGTTAGAGTTGTTCAGAAAACATAATCTGTTGTTTTGTTTTTCAGTTGTGTCTGACTTCACAAAGCAGATCCCATTTTGGGTGTTCTTGGGGGAGATACCAGAATAATTTACCATTTCCTTTTCCAACTCTTTTTACAGACGAGGAAACTGAGGCAAAAGGGGTTAAGTGATTTGGCCAAAGTCACACAGCTAACATGTGTCTGGGGCTGGATTTGAACTCAAAAATATGAGTCTTCCTGACTCCAGGCCCAGCATTCAATCCACTGTGCCACCAAGGTGCCCAAAATATAATCTACAGACAACAAAATGATTTAAAGATATTGACAAGGGAGCTGTCGATGATTTAACTTGTGTATAAAACATCAATTTACAAATTTGAACATTTGTTCACAAATATTAGTCAACTACCCAGGATCTCTAGCTATTCTTTATAGTTCCTTTAGAAAAGAATTCCATATGGACATTATAGAAAGAAAAAGTAAGCTGGGGGCAGCTAGGTGACTCATTGAATAGAGCACCAGGTCTGGAGGCAAGAATTCCTGCAGTCAAATCTGGCCTCAGACACTTCCTCACGGTGTGACCCTGGGCAAATCACTTAACTCTTTTTGCCTCAGTTTCTTCATCTGTAAAAAGAGTTGGAAAAGGAAATAGCAAATTATTCTGGTATCTCCCCCAAGAGCATCCTAAATGGGATCTGATCACTTAACTCCCATTTCCTAGATCTTACAACTTTTCTGCCTTGGAACCAAAACCCAGTATTGATGCTTAAACAGAAGAGAAGGGTTAAAAAGAAAAAAATGTAAGTTTCAGAAATCATCATTTTCCCAGCAATATTTTCTTGCCCAATTTGTTCTAAAATATACCAGGAGGCAGCAGCTAGTGACAAACATCAAAATTCAAGCATTTAATAGCCACTTGTGCTTCTATCCAGGACTCCACCTACAGAACACACTCTAGCCAGTTACTTCTTTTCTCTTTCTTATCTTTTCCTTTTGGTTGTTGCATTTCATATAGCATTTGGGTCTCCCCATCTCCCCCAGGATGGAAGAACAACCCCTGATTGCACAGCTGCTCAGACAAGGAGTCCTAATTTGTGTTCTGTTTCTAACCTGAACCCATTCTTCCCAGGTCCTCAGGTTTCTGCCCTGGCCAGTTCGCTCTACTTAGGCAACCTGGTGACCTAGAGCCTCCATTCAGACACCCCATTAGTGCAGATCCCAACAGCTCCAAACCCTTGAGCTCCAGATCCATCATCCTCAGCATTTCTAGGAGCTGAATTTATAGGCAAGAGCCACCCCACCCAGCTGTGTCTGGGCACCGTCTACAATGGTCATTCTTAGATTTGCAGCTAGCTGCCTCTACTGAGGTTCCTTAAGAATCAGAACATACCAGGGAATGCATGTCCTTAAGCAGCAAAAAAAAAAAAAAAAAATCATCGATATGGATGATTCTGCCTACAATCTAGCAGAAATGCATATTTTAACACCTCTAGAGACTTTTTCAGTTTCCAGAAGAGGACATGAAACAGCCTGGCCAGACCCTGGATAAAACCTCTAGTAATTGGGTCAATTCTGGAGATATCATGAAGATGGATCTGAACTCTGGATCCTCTCCAGAATTTACTCATTTATCCAATGGATCAACCAACCTATGCCTCCTAATACCTCCGAGCAAGGATTTCTTTTTCTCCATTTTGGTTTACCCTCTTTCTTTATATTTCAATTTTCTCCCAATCCCAAGATTGATGTAGGCTTCCCTTAAATGAATACATATAAAAAAGGTTAATAGCTTTAATAGTTGTTTCTTGAAGTGCATCATCCTAACAATTAATGAGAGCAAAAGTTTGACTTTCTGCTTTTAGCAGTTCTGTCTGAAGACCTGCCAAGTCACGACTGCAATGGAGCATCAATTCTGCTTTCTAAAGGAGGAGGGAGGCAAATAATATAACCACCATTTGTATTTTAGTGCAGAGATGAAAGAAGGAAAAAAATCAAACAAAAAGAAGCCTTCATCCCCTTGGTATTGACATGGACCCTCTCCCAGTATGCATGACCCAACACATGGAATGACAGGAAGGGTGTCTTGGTCATAAAGGACAATACACTGAGCAGATGACTGAGAGCTGACTCTACAATGTAGAAAGTCATTTTTCTCTTCTCTATTTATTGGGAAGCAACCACTTTCCCAAGGAAGTAATTTGTGCTGGATAATGGGAAAAAAGGAATGATTTTATTCACTTTCTCCCTGGAGTACCTCTTGAGAAGAAATCAGAATTCTGGAGCAGTTAGGTGACTGTGTGGAGAGAGTCAGGGCTAGAGATGGAAGGTCTTGGTTTCAAATCTGGCCCCAGATACTTCCCAGCTATGAGACTCTAGGTAAGTCACTTGATCCCCCATTGCCTAGCCCTTACTGCTCTTTTGCCTTGGAACCAATACACAGTATTGATTTCTAAGATGAAAGGTAAGAATTTTTAAAAGAGAGAGAGAGAAATCAAGGCTGAAAATTTTTGGTTACCTAAGAAAGCCTTACGTTACGTAGGACCACTTTAAAATGATTGTTTAAGCCTAATACAATGGTTCTTGATCGAAAAGGGCTAGGCATTTGGGATCAAGTGACTTGCCTAGGGTCACACAGCTAGGAAGGGCCCAAGGCCACATTTGAATCCAAGATCTCCCACCTCTGAGCCTGGTTCTCTATCTACTCTGCCATCTAATTGCCCCAACACAGGGGTTCTTAACATTCTTTTTAGCCAAAAAGTATGCAAGAAGGAATACAAAAATTAAGCTTAAGTAGTGGCACACATTAGGGAGGATAAGGTTAAGACACATGAAACAACTTGAGAATGATTATAGCCAATAAGTACAATATTACAATTCATGGGAGAATCATGTGTGATTTAACTGAGCTCTTAAATAAAAATTATCCCCACCAACCCTGGCAACATGTAGACAATCTTTATATCAATAGGGCCAGTGAGAGTAGCCAAAGGAAAGCTTACCACTTCGAGTCTCATCATATGGATAATTTGCAACCAGATCTCCTCCATGAAGGTTGGCTGAAAGCACGAAGGGAATATCCATGATCCAGTGAATGACAGCCTTGGTCTCTGGAGCCAGCTACAAAATAAACCAAGAATTGCAGGAATTATGCACCCAAGAGGCAGTGATCCAGTTCCTCAAAGTCCACCTTGTACAGAAGAGACAAACAAGCCAGTGGGCACATAGATAGTGACAAAACAAGGGAAGGAGAGATGGTCATTGTATGGCAGAGTTTATTATGGAATCATGGATTATATTTATTATTATATTGTGAAAATTGATAAGACTGGAAATGCTGCAAGTTATTTTGTTTAAGAGATATATTCCAAACACATTATTTTCCTAACTTTATCATTCTCAGCAATACTGTTTTAGAAGTTTGATCTCCCTTTTGAGAATTGTGAGTGGCCAGCTCCTTCTACAGGTACCAGAAAGCATTTATATACTTTTTGATCCAAGATTCTTACAATTATTATTTTTTAGAAATCTAAGTAGTAGATGAGCAGAAAAAGAAACATTAAATCCCCATAAAAGGAACTTTTTCTGTAGGGTGGTGCAGTACTGTTCAGTTAATATGAGGTAGACATCAGTTTCTTCTTTTAATCATCAGTTTTTCCAGTTTGCCTTGGGTAGACTATTCTAAATTTAAAAACACAATCCAAACTAGGAACTTTCAAATATACACACAGAGACCCCCTTTCAGTGAATCGCATCCTTCATAAAGCTAAAGACAAAAAAAATTGTTTTTTACACAAAAGATTGAACCCAGAGGCAAAAACTTGACATTTTTATATGGTGATTTTTAATCAGCAGAGGCCAGGTTTTCTCATTCACCCCCAGCTACCTAAGAATCCCTTCCAGAAAAAATAAAATAAAGCTTTCCCTGGAGCTCCTAACCTGAAGAAATATCTATCTGTCCTTAATCCTGTGAGTGTTGAGGTTGTAAACTTCAGACAGTAAAGGCTCAACAATATAGCACAGAATAAAGAAAAATATTGCCTTAAGAGACTTGCTAGTCCAGAGGCATAACATGTACAAAAGAGGCATTAAAAATAATGAGGGTTTTGGTTTTCCCCCACCCAGAACAGGAGAGAGGATGGATGGGTTTTAATCATTCCTAATCATCTGAGAACATTTTATTAGTGATACAGAATCTCCATCCTCATATCTGGAATGTTCCCCTTCTTTACTTCCACTTTACAGAACCCCTACCTCCTTGTAGGCTCAGCTCAAAAGCCACCTCCTACGTGTGGCTTTTCCTGATTCTGCCCCCCCACCCAAAAGATTTGCTATTTTTAGTATTATTATTATTAATGATTAATATTAAATATTAAATTTATCTGTGTACATCTACTCCCCTATTGAGGGAAGCTAAGTGGTAGAACAGATAAGAATGCCAGGTCTGGAGTCAGGAAGATTCATATTCTTGAGTTCAAATTTGGCCTCAGACACTTGAACAAATCACCTAATTGTTGCCCTCAGTTTCCTCATCTGTAAAATAAGCCAGAGAAGAAACTGGCCAACACTCCAGTTTCTTTGTCAAGAAAACCCCAAATGGGATCACAAAAAGTCAGACACAACTGAATTGATTCAATGATAGCAACAATTCCCCAAGTCAGGGGCTAATTCCTATTTGTCCTAGTATTCCTAGTGCCTAGCAAAGTGATAGAGAAATTGCTGTATAATTCTAATGAGTTTATATAATTTTTTTTGCCTATAAAGTTACTTTCCATGAAAATGTTATAATTTCTAGAAAACAAAGGACAGCCATAAGGAATGGCAGGAAGCTAGACAGAGAGTGGTATCCCCAATAACACTCCTCCCCCCAAAACACACACATTAGAAGACAACTGGTAGAATTAAAACAGATAAAGGGCTCCCACCGAAAGGATCCTCATATGAAGAACAATAAGGAACTTAAGAGATCTACCTATACTCCTTGGAGTTAACAATCATTCATTCAAAGAGGTCTTATGTGTTTTCTTTCTTTTTCATTAAAATTTTCTTCTATAATGTTGGGAAATCTTGCTTGTGAGTTGGGAGCTGATCTCACTGAACTGCAGAGTACCAAGAATAGAATTTCCCAGGTTTCCTGGGTGAGAGCATATGAGCCAAGTGAAGTGAGAAAATTCTCCAAAATGTACCCAGATCCTTCATGCCATGAGCTTCTGATGCAAAGGCTATACTTAGGAGGTAGAACTATGCCATGATCAGTCTCTAGCTGAGGAAAGAAAAATGTCAAGATGTCAGACTGATATATAATTCTTCCATGTACCTTTCTGATTTTCAAATAGGAAAATTAAACTGTGTTTAGTAGAAGAAAAGATGAAGGTAGAGGTTTGAAAAAGGCAAATTGAATAGGGGATGAATCATATGAGAAATGGGTACTCTGACTCTTCAGGAGTGATCAAGAGATGTATGTTGGACAGAGACTCAGCAGAGGGGAAATGCATTGTTGTTTTTCAGGTCTTTTTTAGTTGGTAATTTAGTTTAGTTTTTATAGTCTGACTCTAGTAACTCCATTTGGGGTTTTCTTGGCAGATACTGCAGTAGTTTGCCATTTCTTTCTCCTGCTTATTTTGCAGATGAGGAAACTGAGACAAACACAATTAAGTCACTGCTCTAGGGTCACACAGCTAGTAAGTGTCTGAGTTGAGATCTGAACTTGGGTCCTCCTGCTTTTTGGCCCAGTGTGCTATACACTATGCCACCTAAAACCCAAAAGGGAAAATTAATCTTCCATCATTTAAGGGAAGAAAATAAATTTTAATTGTCATTATTGTCATATTCAAGTATTTGTCATATTCAAGTAGCTATTGTCAAAGCATGCTTCTTGGTCCCCAAGCCCTTTCATGGCATCCATGATGTAAAAACTATTTTCATTATAATTCTTCATTTGAATTCCAAATATGGTAAATATTGATAGTTGTCAGGAGGTCCTGAGTTCAAATTGGCCTCAGACACTTCTTAGCTATGTGTCCCTGGGCAAGTTACTTAATCCCCACTAGAACCAATACACAATATTAATTCTAAGATGCAAGGTATGTTATGATTGTTTGGGGTTTTTTGAGAGAGACAGAGAGAGACAGAGAGAGAGACAGAGAGAGAGAGAGAGACAGACAGACAGACAGACAAACAGACAGAGAGAGAAAGAGAGAGACAGAGAGAGAGACAGAGAGACAGAGAGACAGAGAGAGACAGAGAGAGACACACACAGAGAGAGACACAGAGAGAGACAGAGACAGAGAGAGAGACACACACAGAGAGAGACACACACAGAGAGAGACACAGAGAGAGACAGAGACAGAGAGAGAGACAGAGACAGAGAGATATAACCCAAGTCAATAAAATCTCTTTGGAAGTCTGAAGTAATTTGTATGTGTATAAAGAGTTCCTAAGACCAAAAAGTTTCAAAACTGCTGTCCTTAAATTAACCTTTGCTAAAATAAACTAGTAAATTTAAGGACAATGTAATCAAGTTCAATGAGACTACTTTAGTGATTTTTTAAAAGATTTGAAATATATTTATACATATATTAAAGATATTTAAACAGTAATAAACAAGGGTTTTCTATTTCTATGTATAAAAATATTTGATGCACATTTAAATACATTTAAATGAGAGTTTCTAGACCTATAAATGAGATAATATTTAATTAAGAATAAAGTAACTGTTGCAGAGACTAAGGCATACTGTTTTATTTAGTTTGGTGTTTTTTTTTTCCATTGAATGCATTGGAGTCTATGAAAATCATCTTGGCACTTTGTGGAGTGATCCACTTTCATAATTTTTCTGTAAGACACGAAACAGAAATGATATAGCAGAGGAAGCACTAAAAGGCTGATTGATGTCCAAAGCTTATGAATTATCCACTACTTCTGAAGCTATTTCAGGAGGTTTCAATTTGTCTCTCCCTGCCTCACTTCTCTTAAGCCTTCACTCTTGTTCTGACCTCTGATCCATCATCCCTTCTTCGCTCTGAAATCTCTACTTGATAGTCATCCCATTTCATTAGACTCTGCCACCTATGCCCGAGACTGCCCTGCCCTTCATCTCACTGTAGTGCATGGTACGAAGGATATTTTTTATTCATTCATTCACTCATCACCATTCACATAGTGCTAACCTCCAAAGTAAGGTTATCTGGCATCATCTGGTCTCAATGCTTCTACTCACCATCTCTCAGCCAATCAACAAGAATTTATTAAGGACTTATTATGTTCTAGGCACTATGTTAAGATACCAGGATACAAAGAAAGTCAAAGGCACAGTCCTTACCCTCAAGAACCTCATAGTCTAATAGTGGAGAAAATACACAAATAACAATGTAAGTGGAAGGTCATCTCAGATCAAATAAAAAGTATTACCACTGAAGGGGACTAAGGAAGGTCTTTTCCTGTATAAAGTAAGATTTGTAAATGGATCTTGAAATAGCTCAGGGAAGCTAAGATGCAGGGATGAGGGCATAGAACATTCTCAGCATGGAAGAAAGCCAGAGAAAAGGTTCTCAGTAGAGGAACAACAAATAGGGACAGCCAGGATGGTTTATGAGAGGCATATAGTTTTTTCAGTCATGTCCAACTCTTCCTGACCACATTAGGGATTTTCTTGGCAAAGATACTGGAGTGGTTTTAGTGCTTTTTTGGGTGCTTTTAGTGTTAGTTCCTTCTCTAGCTCATTGTAAAGATTAAGAACCTAAACAGACAGTTAAGTGACTTGTGCAGGGTCACATAGCTAGTAAGTATATGAAGCCAGATTTGAAAATCAAAAAGATGAGTCTCCCTGACTCCAGTTCTGGCATTCAATCCACTATGGCATTTAATTACCCATTATAGATGAATAGAAGGCAATAAAGTATAAGAAAACTGGAAAGGTGGGAAGGAACATGATGGGCTTTGAATGCCAAATAGAGGATTTTATATTAGATCCCGAGAACAACAGAGAGCGATGGGAATTTAATGAGTAAAAGGGTATAGGGTGATATAGCTATGCCAAGACTTTTTTAAAATGCCACACAACCAGGTCAGCTAGGTTCATTTTAAATTCTGATAATGTAATCTCATCTAGAGCCCTACTGTCATATAGAAACCTCCTTTACTTGATTGCCCCCATCCTATGCCCTCTCCTGTAGCCATTCCAAACTCTTACTTCTCTAGCTTTCTATTCCACCTCCATCTTCTCCCTCTCAGAAGAGAGCCATGGCTGCTATTTTACTCAGGAAATTAAGGAAATCTATGGGGCTTCCTTCATCTCCCTTAATTCCTATTTCAAAATGTCACCCGCCAAAAAGACCAGTTAGTCCATTAATTATGATGCCAGGGTTCAAGATTGCAACTTCCTAATTAAAAAGGCACATTTTTGAATATTCCTTAATGGTTTTGATGAGATTCTGCTCCAAGTTCATCTAGCATCTGGATCCCCAATTGTCTCCTCCATTGATAGTTCCTGAGAAAGACACAGTTCTCTTCCTTGCCAAAGATGACCCTTTTCATCTTGCCCTTGATCTCATTCACTGTTGTTTCCTCCAGGATTCTGCCCATTTGATGATTCAATCCCTCTCTTCAAAAAACCATTCTCTATCTCTTCTCCCTCTCACAGCCCCTTGGAGAAGCATCCAGCACAAAAAGCCTTGCCCAAAATAAGGACTTATCAAGAACAATTCATATTAATATGAGGGTTGGCAATGTGCTTTTTCCACAAGAACCCTATAAATGCAGGCAATACAAACATCTGTATCTCCACTTCAATTTGTGGAGTCAGAGCCAACATGTGGCTCTAGAATCTCAAATGAAGTACCCATGGTCATACCTTGCTACTATAGCAAAAAAGAACACTGATTCTGAAGCCAGAGGATCAAGGTTCAAATTGTGCCTATGTAACTATGGATGTCACTTCACCCTCCGTAAGCCTCAGTTTCCTCTTATGTAACATGCAGGGTTTGGACTAACTAAATGGCCTCATTCTGCTCCAAATTTATGATCCCCAAATAGACAGAGAGCATTGGAAGTGAAATATGGATCTACCGAAGTCTCTTGACCCCAAGACTAGAGTATAAAAGTTGCAGAATTAAACTGAATCCCCTATCTTGCCTACCAGCATGTCAGCTATCTTATTTATTGTTTCTCTAACCATCACTGGTCAAAAGCTTCACTTCACATCTAGGAAGTGCAAATACGGATGGTTCACAGTGGCTCAGACTCATCCAAAAAGAAATCTGACCATATCCCCATCAGGAAATTCTCCAGGTTTATAAAAGACAATTTTCCAAGAGATCAGCAACAGAAGCTATGAATAAACAAATATTGTTTACCTTTGTGTTCTGGTCCACGATTTTCTTCAGGTTTTTCAACAGGTGGTTATTTGGCCCACCTTCTCTTTCATTAACATAGACTATTCTATCCAGGTCAGGGAAATTTCGGTTCAAATCTATTCCCTGGGCATTGCTTCTACCTACAAACCAATCCTTAAGCTCGCCAGGCTAAAAAAGAAACAGAAAAGGAAAATTAATTACTTGCTTTAACCATTTTCTAGGCACGAATACCTAAGAATTTGGTAGCACATTAATAAGAGTCATTGCTTCATCTCCACAGTACTCTTACCATACGAAATGCTTTGTGGCATTATCCATATTTTACTCATGAAAATAAAAGTATAAGATTAAAATCAAACCTAGTGCAAATGGCAGCCCTGACCCTTGAGGGAACAGGGGAGGAAACAAATACAGCCAGATTCCCAGGAGCACATTGTGGTTTTGAGCAGGGAGTAAGTAGTTAAGGGTTGCCCAGAAGGGAAAGAGAAGATGGGATGAAATGAGTCATGCTGGTGTGGTCTCTGACCTTTGTCACAAACCTAAACTGAGGAAAGGGAAATTGGTCTCAGAAGATTAGTTATACTGGCCAACTGCAAGAGTGAAACCTCTGGGTATTTGGATCATAATCAGCAAATTTCCCTTTGGTCTATTATCAGTTCCAGCTTTCAATCAACTTGACAGTAAAGAAACCCATGATTTAAGTGAGACTTAGCTGCTTTCTCTAATCTTTCTCCTTGCTGACCAGCAAGGAAGAGATAAAAGAAAAAGTACTCACTGTTTTTCCTTTGTCTTTCCTTCCTAATAACTCATTCTGCATTGGCAGAGTTATGGCACGAGCCTGAGAAACACTGGCAAAGCGTCCATATTCTTCCTTTACTGGGATCATTAATTATACCACCCACTCTTGCCTTTCACTCTTCTGCCTGACTTTTCCTAATACATAGGGATTGGAAACACAAAATTTCCCCACATATAAACTGATCCTTCCATGTTAATAAATATAAAGTGATTTATCGTCCCACTGGGTTCACAATGGCTAGGAGCCTTTTTAGTTGGTAGTTAATAGCTAGTAGTTTAAAAAACACTTCACTTTAATTTGATTTAAGTGATAGTTGCCCTGCAAATGGTCGGCGCCAATTTAAAAATAACACTAAAAAGAATTGCCTGCTAGACTTATTTAATTAAAAAGTGGCTTTGCATGAGTGATACTTAAATTTCCCATATCTCCCTCTTTTCCCCCCTTCTAAGAGTACATGAATTGGACAATGAAAACACTAGACTTTTGTGTTTTGGGGTCCTTCTACTCAAATATTGAAATGCTTCATTCAGTGGGGAATCTAAAAAAGTGGAGACATGTCATCTTATGTGAATGTTCTTGTTTGGAACAAGTATAATGTGTTTTAGGGGTCTAATTCTTTCCTAATTTGAAGAATGGATAATTTCAATTATTTTAGGGGATGTGGGTCAAAGATACTATAGAAAACAAAAATAAAAATCTTTATTTCACACAATTGCATAGAACTGAATGGTTCTACAAAATACAGAAGAATGGAGGGGCATAGGTAGACAGCTGGACAGCCGAAAAGACAGACACAGACAGACAGACAGACAGACAGATAGATAGATAGATAGATAGATAGATAGATAGATAGATAGATAGATGGATAGATAAATAGATAGACAGACAGAGATAGACAGATAGGCACATAGGGAGATAAATAGAAAGATAGACAGATAAACATAGATATATAATTATTATTATTTTTCTTACAAGTACTTTGGAAATCACATTAATTTTCCCCTTCTTTTCCTGTAGGGCTTAAGTTTCTGGACTGCCTCATATAATGAAACTACTAGGTCTCTATTTTCTTTTCCATAAAGGTAGGGTTTTTTTGAAGATACACTTTGAAAAATAAGAGGTAAATATTAAATGATATAACATTTCATGAAATAAGTAGATTATTTCAAACAACCAGAATGCTATAAAAGTATCCTAAAAGTAAGGGGAATCTACACAATTTATAATCTCTCTCCAAAAAAGTCAAATAACAACACACAAAACTTTGGGGTCATTTTCACCAGTTTTCCTGGGAGCTAGCGTGTGTTAATTCACATTAGTTTGGAAGTGGGCTTCATGATTACTCAAAGCAAAAGTATTCCCATCACTGAAACATTGTCCTTAGGGAAAACCAGTCCTTCTCCTCTAAACTCAGCAGAGGGAGCTATCATACCAAATCATTGATTCATTCCCTTAAACAATAGATATGGGCATAATCTTGAGTCAATAATAATTCTCTTCTATTCACTCATATTTCCCCAAAATTTAAGGTTTTAATAGGAAATCTGCCTGATCAACAACCTGGAAAACTATTATTTATTTAACAATGGTGAAAAAAATTCATTAATAAGCTCATTAATAAAATGCACGCCGGAGTTCATTTTAATAAATGCTATTCTCTGCTTCCTGGTTAAATGTTCTTCACTCTTGTAATTAATCAGTCTCTTTTTAATTTTTAAGTCCTCTTGAGTTACCAGTATAGTTAAAATCCTTTTATTTATGTGTTTGCACATAAACCTTAGTATGTTTTATGTATCTGCACATACATAAACAACCAAAAAAACTCACTATTTTCTGACTTTCTTTATACCCACCTGAGATGCTGCTTTCTCAAAACCATCAGGATTCAATGAAGGCATGATGTGAATTCGAGTGTTGTGGATCAGGTTGATAATTGTCTCATTCCCCTTCTGGTATTCATTGCACAGGTACTGGGCCAAGAAGATGAGCAATTCACGTCCAACAGCCTCATTACCATGCATGTTCCCAATGTATTTGAATTCAGGCTCACCTAAAAGACAAACACATATATGAATATATCTATTTATACCTAAATGCCTTCTCCCCCCCCCCTTTCTTTATTGCATCTACATCTAAGTAGATGGCAGGGGAGACAGAGCACTAGACGTGAAATCAAGAAAATCTGAGTTCAATTATTACCTTAGACACTTGTTAGTTGTATAACCTGAGGCAAATCACCTAAGTTCTCTCCACGTACATCATCATCGGTAGAATGAGGACAATGACGCCTGCCTCCCAAGGTTGTTATCCAGGTCAAATGAGATGATATATGTAGATTGGTTTGTAACCTTATTGTACTATATATATGTATATATTTTAATTATTATCATTACCATTGTTGTTATCATTATTATTATTATTACTTAACCTCTCTCAGCTTTAGAAATGGGAATGATGATAGCATCTACCTCCCAAAGTTGTTGTCAGAGTGAAATAAGATTAATATATAGAAAGAGATTTGAAAACCTTAAAATTTTTTAGCATTTGTTAGCTATTGCTATTAGGGAATTCCCACACACAATCTTATTTAGCCTTCAAAACAGCCCTCAGAGAGGCAAGAAATGCTTTTTTATCTCTTTTAGACACATAGAGGCTCAGCTCAGTTTTAGTGGGAAGTCCAACATTTTTATTTAAGCCATCATGGCCAACTTTTCCTTCCACTAAACTGACATCTGGAAGGGATAAAACTGAACGGTAACTGGTCTTAAAGTTTACAAAGGACTTTACACCCTCTATTTCATGTATAAATACCTTGGAAATTACATTAATTTTCCCCTTAATTCATTATGGGACTTAAGTTTCTGAACTGTCACATATAATCAAACAATCAGGTCTGTATTTTCTTTTCCATTAAAGTTTTTTTTTAATTTCTTAAAGAAGTATTTTGAAAACTAGAAATTAGTGGTTGCCTTAGAACAATCCTTTGAGGCAGGTACAATTATGTCCACTGAGGCGCAGACTTAGATCTGCCCAGGATCACACAGCAAATAATTATGAGTGTCAGGATTCAAACCCAAATTGTCCCAACACCAAGCATAGCACTTAATCTATTTACTATGTCATGCTGCCTCTCAAGACAAGTAGAAGAAATACTCTTTAGCGTTGTACTTTCCTGCTTTCTTCCATTCCTTGGCCTGATGACAGGTCTGCAGCAATTAATCACCTTGGAAAACACAGGAGCCCCTCAAAGCTAAGGTAAAAAGATTCTTGCCCTGTCAAGATGGTAACTGATTAAGCATCATTCTAATGAGTTTCTTCAGTGTCTACATGATTTCTAATCATAAAGAACCACGTCCTTGCATGACCTCTTTTCTTGGTCTTATGCTAATCTTAATCTAATGATGAAGTCTAAGCAGGAGTACAACTATTTATATATATCCTGCCCTTCTTTTCTTGCAGAGATAGCCTTCTCCCTGGTATCTTCTCCTTTTAATACCACAGTTCTTACCCTTGAATCCCAGACCACAGATAGATAGACAGAAAGACAGACAGAGATAAGATGGATAAAAGAGAGACAAAGATGAACAGAAACAGACAGAGAAACAATTGCAATTTCATTGGTCTCCTTTTTTTGCCCTGGGTATTTAATTTTATGTATTTAAAAAAAATTATTTGGAGAAGGGCTTCACAACACAGAAAAAGTTTAACATCTCTCATCTAGTAGATATAAAACCTTTTCAGCTTTTGTGGTTTTTTCAACTATTTTTCAAATGGCTGAAAGTAGCCATTTTTATTAAAAATTTGAAATAGCAGCAATGGAAATTTTTTTTCTCTCATCACATAAACTCTTTTTTTTCTATTCATTTCCTAATTTTATTTACTCTTAAATCTAGGTGTGTCCATCTAATCAACAGAAGAGTCACAGATGTTACTCAAAAATAACTCCCATTCCATTATCATTGTAACATTTAAAAGGAATGTTCCTTACAACAGCCATGTTGTGTATATCACACAAGTATCCTCCTCCCCATTTTACAGATGAATAATCTAAGGCTTGCCAAGATTATGAATTGCCAAGGGCCAGAAACCTAGAATGAGGTAGGCAGAGTTTGAATCCAGGTTCTTCCTGGTTCCAAGTCCAAAGTTCTTTCCAGTGTAGTAGGCTGCCTATATGTTTATAACCAGCTTCTGGGGAAATGTTGAGTTCCCAGTAACCAAAAGAACTTCTAGGACACCAAAGCATCCTCCCTTAAGCCTTATGTGAGTAAGGAGTTATTAGAGACATTCCAGTTCCACTCAACCCATTTCTGGAAAGCATATCACAAATTTAACTTAACTCTTATAGTTCCAAGTTGCAAAAAAGATCTTCTGGGTCCCAAAGGAAGTACCCATGAGGTAGCTGGTAAAGATATTAAATATAGAGTCAGAGGGTATGAGTCCAAACTCTGGAGCTCTGCCTCCTAACTATTAACTAGTCACTTCATTGGCCTTCAGGTTTTTCATCTCTAAAATAAAAGACTGCACTAGGTGAGTTCTGACCTTCCCATTCTAATCCCCAAAGTACATAGATTTAGAATAGAAAGAGACCTTGTCATCTGGTTCAACCTCTTCATTTTACAAATGAATAATAATGACTGATAGCTAACATTTACATAACATTTATGCTATGTCAGACACTATGCTAAGCATTTTGCAATCATGGTCTCACTGTGTCCTCATAACAACCCTGGGAGGTAGGTATCTTTATTGTTTCTATTTTACAGATACGGAAACTGAGACAGAGTTTAAGTGATGTCCAGGGCCTCAAGGCTAGTAATTGTCTGAAATCATATTTGAACTCAGGTCTTCCTGACTCCTGGACCAGCAAGCACTCTATCCATTGGGTCATCCACCTGCCATAAATGAAACAAACCTGGAAATGACTTGCCCCAATCTAAATAGTAAACCTGAATTTAAATGTAGGCCAGATGGGATCCCAGATTCAAGACTCTTTCCACAATAATATGCTGCCTCCTCTGGATACAAGGTGAGATTTTTCCCATTATTTCTCAGAAGAATTTAAAATCCATTGTAACCCATGTAAAATGGTAGATATCTGCACTCTTCTAGGCAGATAGAGACAATGGAAAGAATACTGACTCTGGAGTCACAGGAGCTGTTTGATCCTTCCTCTCTGATTTATAACTGTGACCTTTGGCAAATCACAATCTCCCTGGACCTCAGTTTTTTCATCTGAAAAAAAAATGGAGCAGTTGAACTAGATGGTCTCTGAAATCCTCTCCAGCTCTAGGTTTATGATCCTATCATCCTCCTCTCCTCTCCAAGGGACCTCTCTTAGAGAACAAGTAGGAGCCAATAGGTCCCCCATGATTCTTTCTTGGACCAAAGTAAGCAGACAAAGAAAATACTATGTTATGCTTTTATGTTCAAAATATTGATATATGGTAATAGAATGCAATGGATGAGTGCTCCTCAGCAAAGCAGAAGTCAGGTAGCTGACTGATTCATTTGCATTTTCATTTGATCTGTGGGAGGTGGAGTAAGGTAGAAGAGAAATGGAGCAGCCTGAGAAATCACCACCAGAACAGAGGCAACTTGGGTGTATTTTATAAAATAATTCATCTCCAGGGGTTCTGTGAAGAGGAGGTACAGTTACATTTGTGTTTTGTCATCCTCTTCCTCTTCTTCCTTCTCCTCCTCCTCCTCCTCCTCCTCACCTTAATCTCATCATCACCACCTCTGGTTTCCCAACTCTTGAATATAATGATCTTAGGCAAAAATGAAGTTGTGAAATTAGGAAAAGGGTAGAAACAAAGATGCCCTGTGTAACTCATTTCCCATGAAATGCTAGGCTTAGTCTCCATGGCCACCAAACACAGGAGACCCACGAGAGCCTCAACAAGCAGCTGTACAAGCTATTTTGGTCATAATGAGGCTCCTGCTTTGCCTTTAGGATCCTTTGTCTCTTCATTTGAGCAAAAGGAAAAACAGAGTTCAAAGTGATTCTTCTTTCTATTACTTACTGTCTTTGCTTCTATAACTCTGATTCTACCCTGTTTCTGTGTCTTTATCTCTCCTGATCTCTGTTTCTCTCTGTCTCTCTTCCCAAACACTTCCCATTTAACTTCCTATTATTTACAAGGCCCTCTTTTTTTCCCCCTCTGAGACCCTGGGGACTGGATTTGCAAGCAGACTAATAAATGAAATGAATGGCACAGCCCTTCCTGTTTACATTGTCTCCACAGATGAACAAATCCCAGTTTTTAGCCACCAGGTACGTCAATTCCTAGCTGGATAAAGTGAGTGAATGTCCATAACTGCCCAGGTGTTATCTCATCCCTCTCAGCAGAGGAAAGGAAAAACAGGCTGAAATCCTCTCTGGTTACTAGGGGTGAGTTGATGGGTAGTCACTGGATTTGTTTTTGAAATGTTCTTTTTTCTCTTCCCTTCCATTACCAGCTGATATATTCTGCTCCTCCTGCAAGAGCAAACCAGAGGTCCTAAGTAACAGATTTATTTGTTGCCATCATATTTTGGAAATTCATCCAACCCCATTTGCATTATATATATTTAGAAATAGGATCCCTGATGCTTTGCCTTTCACTCAGCTTCATGTAGGGAGAGCTAATGGATTTCCAATTATCCTACAGGGCACACATTCATTAATCAAGCAGTCATTAAAAACCAGCAGCATGAGGTGAACCTTCATCTCACAAATCAAATCCATTCAGGCTTCACACTTTATTCCCTCACTCTTAGTTAGCACTGATCTAAATGCTGAACTCCACATATAAACAATAAAACTGAACCATAACTCTCTAGAAAACGGGTCCTTAACCTTTTGTGCATCCCTCTGGCAAGAAGCCTAGGGAGCCCTTCTCAGACTGATATTAGTAAATGCATCCAATGAAATACAGAGAATTATGAAAGAAGTCAAATAGTTATAGTTATAAAAAATAAGTTCTGTTTTCAGTTCCTTTTAACTCCTAGGTTACAAAACTAGTGCTATAAGCAATCTGCCATAGTGAACAGAGTGGTTGGCATGGAGTCAAGAAGACTTCATAGATCTCTCTTCTGAGGCTTACCAGCTGTGAGTCCAAGGACATGAAATCATGGCTTGGTGGCGGCTATCACATACTGGGAGTTTCCTAAACTGATAATAAAATAGCCATCCTGGCTCATTCACATCCATTTGTAACAGAGCAAGGGATAGGAATAGGAACTAGACCTATGATTTTAATGGTACAGAGAACTCTGAGATGAGGAAACTCCTACCAAAGCAGGTTGATACAACTTCTCTACAACTTAGTGTCTTAGAGGTTTGCCTAGAGCCCAATTCCCAGAATTATAGAGCTAGCATATGTCAGAGGTGATCCTTGAATTCATGTTTTCCTGCTTAGAACAAGATCAGATATAATTTCTAGTGTCTTTAACTAAGATCTACAGATACCAATGAAGTTAGGAGAAATGTTGCATAGGTTTCCAAACTACACGGGAATCATGTTTTTCAGGATCAGACTAGTAAAGTGATCCATTCAGTATAGTACTTCAGGACTCCTACTACTGCATTCAGTAAAAATGAATCCGAAAGCTAGAGTCTAAAAAGAATTAATTTTCCAAAATGATGTAGATCACAGAAATCCAAGTCCATTAGAATTGGCTTACCTGCTTTTGTGATGTTAAGAAGTAAAAATGAGAATTTGTGGCACTTAGCAAACAGAAGTACTAAAAAGTAACTCATAAACAAAGAAATTTATGAAACCTCTTTTTTCCTTAAAATCCATGTAGAAAACATAAAGTGGATGCTCATTGAAAATTAGCCTTAAAGATTTAGAAAGGAGGACAAATTCCAATCTTTCTAATTCCCACTGAAGACAGGAAATGGGATATCAGAAATTGTTTAGTGATAGTGGAAAAGCTAAAGAATTCCAAGGATAAGGTATATATAATCTGGTGCATGAATGGAATGGCAGAAGAAAGGGAACAAAGGATCCTAAAGGAATAATGGGCAGAATTTAGTTTCCAAGATATTTATTTGAAATTTAAATTTTTCAAACTTCAGATTCCATACACATACACAAAAATACTTTGCCTAGAATATTCTGAACTACTTTTTTCCTTAAAAAAAAAAAAGCCAAGTCTGGATAAAGCTTTATTGCATTAGGCCTATTGCTCAGCTTTTCTATAATGATTTAAATTAAATAGAATGAAACATTTTTTAATGGATCCTGGAATTAAACCAGCAAGATCTGCCAATATGTCACAAATATTGAAAGGAATTAAGACCCTTAAATGTATCAGAAAGGTTCTAAGGTAGCATTCCATAGTCATTAGGCATGGATTACATCAAAGTGTCTAAGAAGAGAGGTAATTCTGCCAAGACTGTCCTCTTCCTTTCTCCTGAAAAAATTCTTAAATTTATGGTGTTGCAGTTACCAAGTACTTTATTTTCTGGATAAAGCTGTCCCAAGTATCTAAATAATTTGACAATATAGCATCAAAGACCTCTTCTTGGGGAAAGAAATAGCAAGAGTCACTTCATCAAGAAACAGTATATTAACATCACAAAACAAAACTATACCATAAACTACATTAGGCAATCTGAAGATCAGGTGAATGATATCAACAATGAAAACAATGTAAATAAAAGGATGTTGAACTCTCAGCCAAGAAAAAAGTTTAATATCAGAGCAGAGAACAGATGATGAAACATACCTCCCATCCCTTGGAAGATGGAGGATGCCTCTACACAGAAAGCTACTAAGGCATACTTCAGTTTGCCAGGTTGTTACATTGTTAGACACAGTTATTCTGTTTAGTTGTTTTTACTTAACTTAAGCTTTGTTACAAGGGAAAGTTGTGTTGCTGAGGGCAATAGGGCACAGAGAACATATCTGAAAATGAATTTGATATAATAATAAAAGATATCAAAGAATAAAAAAGGGGATACAACTTTGCAATTTGGTCTGTAGAATCTGAAAGATTTTATATGTAGGAATAAATCAATTATTTCTTGAGTATAAAATTTTTTAATGAGCACATGAAATGAAAAATATATATTTCATCCTCTGCTATTGAACCACTCTCCGGGTCAGTGATACTTTTGGAATACTGAGTGTTTCTCTGAATAGCACTGGGGTGAAATCACGTGCTGCTGAAGAACTAGATTACCTATTAATCAAATTATTACTAAGTGTGAAACAGACATGATCCCAATAGACTTCTTTTAAAAATATCTTAAAACAAGTGTATATATTATCAATCATTTTAAGAAATACAACAAAATGGTAATGTAAGGAGTGTAACCCTTGAGTTAATGTAGACACCATTGTAAGAATGGGATAGATTGAAATTATGTCTGCAATAGGAGAGGCCTTTAGTGTAGCATGAGCTGAAGGCATTTTTGTTGCTAATTATTTCCATTTGCTTGATAGTCTTAAATATTTATAACCTGTAAATTTCTTTCAAAGATTCTTCCAAGCTTCCCAGAGCTTGCCAGGAAGAACTTCATTAATCTGCAAATGTTCAAGCATTAATATATGAAAATTTTGCATGCATTTCCAAAGAAGAAACAAATCTCTAGGGATCAATTACACATATGCAGAGGATGGGAGTGGTTATAAAAAATAGATTCCTCCTTTCCAGAAGAGATGAGCAGAAGGAAAGAAGAGAAACAAAGAATAAACTAAAACTGACTACACAACAAAAAAAAAAGGAAGATATGTTCTCCCCTTTAATAATTTACTCCAAAAGATAAATGAAATAAAATAAATGTAGCTATTTGAACTTTGAAATTATATTTCATTCCATAGCTAATGGGCATTCAAGGTGAAAGACTTTCCAGAGATGCATTACAGGATTATTTTCAGAAGTATCAATTATGCATTAGCATCTACATATATGATGTGTAAGCCACGAAATAGTCTCCTAAAGTCAAGACTTATTTGTCATGTGTCTGGTCTAGTTTGGTTATGGTTCTTCCCCAAAAAAGAGGGCAAGACTAAAGGATTTCTCAAGGACATTTTCTGCCTGATGACTCTAGGAAGCATACCATTCCTTCTGCTACACCTCAATCTAATTCAATTCAATATGCACTGATTACGCTTTTCAATCTAAAAAGAAGATAGCTACATTCTTTGAAATGAGAGAATTTATTGCTTTACTATAAGGAGCTTTTCTAAATACCTGTTAATCTTCAAAGCAGTTGTCCCAACATATTTGGTAAAAGCCAATTTCTCTATGGAGTCGCCACAAGGGGAATCTAGGACCAGGGGTGGGAGTGGGGGGGATTTGAAGAATTTTCCTTTAAACACAGGGTAAACACCAGGAAAAGAATAATTTCCCATACATTGCACCCTACTTTATAGTTACAGCAGGACTACCATCTCCTTATAGACAATATAATGCTATTAATGCAGCCTAAACTTCCTTTCTATTTGGTATTCCTTATAAGACTCCACAGAAAATCATAACTATTTCAAGATCCTTTTTGCTATAAAATAACGCAAAACCAATAATGAAAATAGGGCGCAGTGGTGAAAATGATGGGCCTGGAGTCATGAGTTCAAATCTGGCCTTAGAAACTTACTAGTTTTGTGACCCTGGACAAGTCACTTCAACCTGTCTACCTCAGTTTCCTCATCTGTGAAATGGCAAGAAGAAGGAAATGGCAAACCATCAACATGTTTGCCAAGAAAATTCCAAATGAGGTCACAAAGAGTTGGACATAAATGAAATGACTGAACAACAACAAAAATGGCATCACTTCAGAATGATAAATATTCATTCTTTCAATAGTATCTGCTATGTATGATGGATTTTTTAAATCAATTTTAATAAATAACTCAATTCAATAAATCTCCATTAAGCATTTAATATGAGTCAAGCACTGTGCTAAAGGCTGGGGATACAAATAAGGGAAAAAAACATGCCCTCAATGGGGCAAAAAAAAGAATATCAATGGAATTAATGGAAAAAATTGTGAAGGACAATGGCCTAGCAGTACCAGATCTCAAAATGTACTCTAAAGCAATAATCATCAAAACAATCTGGTACTAGCTAAGAAATAGATTGGTAGATCAATGGAATAGATTAGGAATAAAAGACCATGACAATCTAATATCTGATAACCCCAAAGATCCCAGAATTTGGAATAAAAACTCACTATTTGTCCAAAACTGCTTGGAAAACTATAAAACAATATGACAGAAACTAGGTGTAGATAAATATCTCACACCCTAAAAATTAGTATATGATTTAGGCATAAAGGGTGATACCATAAGTAAATTAGGGAAAAGTAGAATAGTTTACCTGTCACATCTATGGAGAAGGGAAGAATATATGACCAAACAAGATAGAGAACATCATAAGGTATAAAATGAATAGTTTTTAATGTTAAAATTAAAAGGTTTTCCACAAACACAACCAATGTAATCAAGATTATATGATAAACAACAAATGGGGGGGGGTAAAACAAATTTCTCTGATAAAGGTCTCATTTTTCAAATCTAAAGAGAAAGAAGTCAAATTTATAAGACTACAAGCCCTTCCCCAACTAAAAAGTCAAAGGATATGAATAAGCAGTTTTCAGATGAAGAAATCAAAGTCATCAATAATCAAATGAAAAAGATGTTCTAAGTCTCTCTTGATTAGAGAAATGCAAATTACAACAACTCTTAAGTGCCACCTCACACCTGTCAGATTGATCTGTAAAGGAAAGTGATAAATGTTGTTGGAGGGGATAAGGCAAAATTGGAACACTAATATATTGTTGGTGGAGTTGTGAACTAATCCTTCCATTCTGGAGGGCAATTTAGAACTATGCCCAAAAGACTGTGAAACGGTGCGTACCTTTTGATTCTGCCTTACCACTCCTAGGTCTGTATTTCAAAATGATAAAAAAAAAATGGGGACGGCCCTACTTGTACAAAAATATTTATAGTATACCTTTTTGTGATGGCAAAGAATTGGAAATTAGGGAAATGTCCATCAATTGGAGAATGGCTGAAAAAACTGTGGTATATGAGAGTGATAGAATATGATTGTGCTTTAAGAAATGATAAATAAGATGATTTCTAAATCAAATGATGCAGAGTGAAATAAGCAGAACCAGGAGAACATTGTACACAGTAACATCAACTTTTTGGGATGATCAACTGAGAAAGACTTAGCTAATCTCTTCAATGCAATGATCTGGAACAATTCTAAAAGACTTATGACAAACAATGCTATCCACCGATAGATAAAGAACTGTTGAAGTCAGAATAGTATGCAAATCAAAGCATACTATTTTATACTTCATTTTGTAGTGGCTTGAATTTTATATTATTATCCTCTTGCAGACATTAACAAAATGGAAATATGTTTTGCATGATAACATATGTATAACCCTGATCAAATTGCTTACCAACTCTGGGAGGGAGAAAGCATGGGGGGAAGAAGATAATTTGAATCACAAAACTTCAGAAAACTTATGTGGGAAATTGTTATCACATGTAATTGGTAAAATAAAATATCTTTATATTTTAAAAAAAGAATATAAATCTAGTGCCTATTGTATAGTATATTATATAATGCCTTCCTCCTTCAGCTCTGTTGCAGGTTTTTTCCAATACTCTCTGTAAAAATGGAGATTTGAGCCCCAGACTTCAATCCCCAGAAGTCCTTGGCACTTCCCAGAATGCCCTATATTCTCACCTGAGATCCCCACCTGGGCCAAGAACAAAATGGGTATTTAAACAGTCTTTATCACCTACTTGGTCTCTCTTCTTCCACTTCTAAGCACACACAGGCAAGATGTAGGTGGCTCTGAATGGGCTATGTGCCCTAGGCATGTGCTTTCTTATTTTTATATTTTCTTTATCCTTGATTTCTAATAATGTTTAATAAACCTCCAAAAATATAATAATTTTAGTAGAGATACTAATTTAACTGTTACATCTCATCCAACTATCCATTAAGAACTTCCCTAACACCCATTGATGAAGTCAGCTTTCTGTTAGCTATGGCACCCTGGCCTTTACAAGACAATGAAAAACTCTGAAATAAACTGAAAGCATTTCCTCTTAAACATAAAGAAGCAATGATGCCAGAAATTCTGCCCTCTCTACACTCTTGCCCTAAAAATATATCTATAGGCTTAATAAGGACAAAGAAATCTCAATGCATTTCAATAGTTCTTAACTGGTAAAGATTGTTTTTAAATGAAATACCAAAAAATGGAAATGAGGAAATTATAGACAAATAGAAAATATAGACAAATAATATGCGCTTCTATTTTATATTACCCAGATCTATTAAAAATTTTAAACAAAGATAAGATTTTGACTCACTTAATCAAAAAGAAACTAACTCAGAAAGACATTATTTCTTCTTGCATTCATTTATGTGGTTTTCACACTATGAAGCAAAGATTAGATACAAATCATAGTAAGTGGGCTTAATTTCATACCTTCACATTTATAACACTATAAATAGCCATGACCTGACAAGAAAATTCTTCCATAAGTACTCTCAAAGACACAAATGGATCAGTGATATTATAATGAATTTGGGGGTTCATTCCATTAATCCAGACTGCAAACCATACCTGCCTTTCGTGTGTGACTCTTGTTCATATTCTCCCCAAAGTTCACCAGAGAGATGTCTCCCCAATATTCTGGAAGATAACTTTCTCTAGACAGTGTGTGGTTCCCAGGAGAGCTCTGGCTAGACTTTGGTTGTGCACTTGTCAACTCTTGATCTTGCTACTTGCACCTCCTCTCATACAACTCCTCATAGCATCCTTTATACCAGTTCTCCTTTTGAAGTTCTTGTCGCTTATGTGTTCTAATCTGCCCTCCATTGCCCTCTTTGTGATAGGCATGTAGATATCTTCAGCAAGAGTGGTATCACACCTTGTTGTTATAGAACATGGTTAAATGTGTTAATATTCAAGACGGCCTTTTGCTTTGATGAATATTTCTCTTCCCCTATGAACTGAGCAAAAGAAGACTCACAATAGTTTTCTGGTTGCTGGAGGCTGTGGCTCAACAATGCCCTTAAGAAGACGAATTGACTAGGGCTCTGGGAAAGATGGGACTCTTACTGGAGAAGCCATCCCATTGTGAACCAACCATGCTCCAATGTGAACCAACCTTGATCCAATGTGAACCAACCTGTTCCAATCATTTTTGAAATCACATTTTTCTTATTCTGATTTCAGTAAAGTGGGCGGAAGTTGAAACTGGAGTGGGAGGGGGTCTGGTGGAAGAGAATACCTGTGTGTGTGCACAGTTTGCTTCCCAGGAAACTTTAATGGTGCCTTGGAACAGAAAACCATAATATAATTACATTTCATCTACACCTTTCTTGAAAACTCCACCAAGAGAATAGAAACTAATAAGAGATTTTTCCAGAATAAGAACCAGCAGCAACCTACTCAGTGGGAGAATGTCCAGAATTCCTGCAAAAGCACATGATAAAAGCAAATTTTGCTTGCCTCCATGATCTAGGAGAGTTCATGACAAACGTCCCTGACTACCAACTTTGTAAATGAGATAGGAGAACTGTCTAGCCATCCAGTGGAGAAAAGAAAACATTGGGGCAGAGAAGGAAGGTAACACCAGCCTTCAGGGCAACTCCCAACTCAAGAATTTCTGAGTATGGGAGGAACTGTGTAAGACCCCATGGGAAGTCTACAAAGTCATCAGAATTTTCGATTTTTGGCCCAATAGCAACCTACCTCTGGTTCAGTTCCCTTTTGAACACAGCTTATGAGTCCTTTGAGGGTTTTCTGTATCTGTTAATGGGCTCCTCTGAGGCATTCATACCTTCTGCATTTTTTGTGGGGTGAAATAAAGGTTTTCTTCTACCTGACAGACATTTATTACACTGTGAGCTTGTACTATGGCTGGGGACTCTTATCCACTCTTGGGGAAATCTAGACACAAACACGTTTGAAGATTTTCTTAATGAGGGGTAAATGAGCTCAAAAGAGAATATGACCCTTGACTCTTTGGGGAGCACCAAGAACAGAGGGCTGTGTGATCCCAGAGCTCAGGGGACTCAGTGAGTTAGTATACTAGTGGAGACATTTAATCCTATCGATACAATACTGGCATTCTTCTAATAAATGAAACTATAATGCATAAGGAAATTGTGTCTAAGTAAAGGGATAAATTCCAGTTTCTGAATCAAGTACTTTCTGCAGCAAATGAAGAGGCAAAAAAAATTCTACAAAGAATTGGACAAGTTCCTCCACCCTGGCATTATGTGAATGAGAATGCTAGACTACATACACCTCTGGCCAGTTCTTGTCCTTCCCATTATCAGAAACAATAACAGAATCCCAGGCTTGCAGGGACCTCAGCAACCATTTTTTTTTGTCCAATCAGCATCTGAACAAAAATTTCCTCCATAGCATACGTCATCCACAGTCTCTGCTTTGGCAAGGAGAGACCCATTCCATAGAGGAGCAGGTGCAATTGTTTGTAAATGGCATTCTCTTTCCTCTGCACCTCAGCTTTCTCTATCCATCCAGATGCAGAATCCAAGCTTGTGATTTCTAAACATGCTTCAACTCTTGACAAAAAGTGAGGTAAGTTTCACACAGTCTGTTGAGGGAAGATAAATAGGGAATTTAAGCCTTAGAGAGGGTTTACTAGGGGCCAGATCTGGAAAAAAAAAAGAGTTTAGACAAGAAAGAGCAAGATATTAAGAAACACTAAAACTTAGCTCCCAGGCACTAGCTTTTTAAGATCTCTATACCCTTGTAACTTTTTCTGTCACTTGTTAGAAAAGCTATAAAAACAACCTAGAGGTTGCTGATTTCAGGAATCAGGGCTGAAGGAAGCAAAAGCCTACATTTCCTTCCTGCAAAGGAAAGCATAGTAGGAGGGGTAGTCTAGACAAAAGAAAGTACAGATAACTACAGTGAGATGGAGGGAGGAAGTCAAGCTCTGTAGTTTCGGGAATACTAGAGGAGAAAGGACAACAGTAAGAACACTGAGAAATTAAGAGAAGACGCAACAAAAACAAACTGAAGAAGAAAGACAAAACAAAACAAACCACTTACATAAGAGTTAGACACCATAAAGTATGACTGAAAGGCAGTTTTACAATTTAGAAGTTTTATTCAACTCTTTTTTTTTTTGTCATTTCCCAACTATAATATTTGGCTTTACATCTCAAGAAAATATCTTTCTCACATATGAGAAAGAAACAAACAAAAAAAGAAAGAAAGAAAGAAAAGAAACCCCAGGTGGCCAGTCTGGAAACTACCAAGGCAGAGCTGCAGGTCTATTTTGGAAATAAAACTCAATGTTTGTCTCCTTGTAGGAAAAATATTCCCTCAAGAGTACAACTACAAACAGACTATTGTAGACAAGCAATAACAACAGCTCCTAAAACATTTGAAAACGCTGAGAATTTTTCATCTAGAATTAACTTATTATAGAGGTCAATAGTAGAGGTTCTATTTCATGATTAGAACCATTTTCAATATTCACTTTCAAAGTGTTTTCAGGCCCCACTGTCAGGGGCAGGGGCAGATGGGTAACAGTGACCATTTATATGACACCAAATAGACAGACTTCTCCAGCCAATAAACTACCCCTTTCCATTTCCTCTGCTAAGTAAAAATCAGATTTGGATTGTGGAGTGGACTCAGTCACAGAGAAAAGGTAAAGAGGTGTGTGAAAGATTGGCTAAGGTTAATGAGAGAGAGAACTGGAAGCCTAGATGGCATTCGGAAGGGCCAGAATCCAGGATATTAGAGGAGATGTCTCTCCTATTAGCTCTAATTAGGTGTTCCTGTGTGCCACTTCAATAATGTTTGCACGCACATCGAGCCCTCAAAGCTCCAGGGGCACACCAGGCGGCTTGCTCACCACGTATCCGGTCACAGGAAACGAAAAAGGCAGTTTCATTCAATCAGGGAAATAAACAAGCCAAGTCACAGTGGAATCTTGCTCCCCCAGGAAAGTCAAGCTACCCCATCGCCTACTGGTTATGCCTCTTTGGACCTTCAAAATCAATATGAACTACCTCTGTTCATGAATTTATCTGATTCTCTGGATATCTAGTACCCCAAATTGGCTAATGGCATTTGAGCTCTTAACAAGATTTCTCTGTTCAGGAGATTTTGTCAATGCTAACGATCTGTAAATAATGGAAAAGACCTCTCCAGATAAGGTGAAGTATTCTTTCTCAAGCAATTCACAGGAAAGGTCTCACTTCAGCTCTCTAATCTCTGGCTTCTTTGGGCTTTCCTCTTGCCATTTCCTCTCCTCCCCAGGCTGGAAAGATATAAGCTGACAGGCAAATAAGATGTAAATCTATAGGTGTAGAACTTAATTTTACAAGTCCTGGAACACTAGAACTAGGAGAGAAATAAAAGGAAGCAATATCGTACATATATGGGGTGCATTTGTCCAAGAGTTAACAAAGGCTGAACATGAATAGCTTCAAAAAAATTCCAAATATTCCATATTGGATTGAATCTTTACTGAAGTCCTGCTCTTACATCTCCTTATGGCAAGACAATGATCCTGAGTCCTCAAAGTCTATCTGATTAGCTGATTAGAAACTCTGGTTGCTAGTACCAAGTTGAAAAGATTTCAAAGGAGCAGCCAGGTAAGTTAGCACAGTGGATAGATAGATAGAGGACCAGGCCTGGAGTCAAAAGGATTTGGGTTCAAATCTGGCCTGAGACAATTCCCAGCTATTCCCTAAGCAAGTCACCTAACCCAAATTGCCTAGCCCTTACTGCTCTTTTGAGTTAAAATCGATACTTTTTAAGACAGAAGGTAAGTGTTTGAAAAAAATAAAAGGGAAAAAATTCAAGCAAATATTAGAGTTCAGTAACAGCCCTTTCTTCGTGCAAGTTCTCATTGGCTCTTGCTTGTATTATTGAATGGTATTATAAGCAGCAATAGCTTCATGATTGTTCTCTCTGCTTTCAGTCTCTCCCTGTCTCCAAACCAATCTCCATACTGATGCCCAAAATAGCTTCTTAAGGTACAAGTATGACTACATCATTCAATCCTCTGCTCAGAAAACCTCGATGGCTCCTTACTGTCTGTAGGATAGAATACAAATTCTTCTGCCTGACATTTAAAGCCCTTTGTTACCTGGTTCCTACCTACCCTTTCCGGCTTTATTTTATATTATTCCCTCTTATGTAAACTCTATATTCAGCAAATTAGCCTACTAATATTTCAGCTTTCAACTCCATACATCCCCATAGGTTGTAGCATATACCCGAACTATTATTTCTCTCTCTTCACTTCTAACTCTTACTGAGATCATAGACAGAGACCTGGACTTGCACTCAGGAAGACCTGAGTGAGAACCTTGTCTCAGATGCTTAGCAGTATTTCCTGGGGAAATAATTCAACCCTAGTTAATTCTACCTCATCTAGAAAATGGAGATAACAGCATCAACTTCATAGGATTATTGTAAGGATCAAATGAGACCCATGGATGTCAAATGCTTTTCAAACCTTATTTATTATGTCAACATGATTAATTTTGCACACTTAAAAAACTATAATGCTAAATTAATATTAGAAGCCTATTCTTAGAATGAAAAAGAACCAAATTAAAAATGCAAAGAAGAAAAATATTTTTTTCAGAAAGGTCATCTTTAATTCTAGTAATAAACCCATCATTGCTCTTCTGTCTTACAATGATATTTCCAAATATTTCAATGGGTCAGAAGTGTAGGTGCTTTCTTAATGTAAAACCTTAAAACTTAGAAAATAAATGTATGATATAGAATAAAATTGAAGTACAATAATTTTATTTTCTTTATCCATTTGGTGATCTGGAAAAAAATCCAAGAATTTTATCCCCCCCTCAAAAAAAGTTACAGCTAGGAGGGCCTTCCCCCCCTTTCTATTTTCTAAGCATCCAAGTGACACTTATTTTATTAAGTTTCTCCACAAGTCAGACAGAGACATGGACACCCTCTTTCAAGAATGAAAATGCTTGCAATTGAGGACAATTTAGAGAAACATCAGTATATGTATGTGTATACCTATATATAGATATACATATATATGTACAGAATATATGTGAACACATATATGTGAACAGCTTCAGATGACTTCAGCTGCAGCAGATTATTCGGGCTGTGTGGGTGAGTTAACTATACAGAATACAGATGGCTCTTCTATAAATAATTTTTTCTAACACAGACTAAGAAAGTGCATCTCTAGTAACTTTTTTCTAGTAACTTTTTAACTAAGAAAAAGATAATTGACAGATTTCTCTTATTTCTGGACTTGTTTGGGTTTTTTATCTTCTAGCTTATGGTTTTTCTTCTTCATAGAAATGCTTTATATTTTACTGTCAAATGTTGGCCTTTGTTTTTAAAAAAATTGAGTGTATCTCCTAATATTTAAAGTTACAGCCCTGAGATGATCATTATACCATGTGATATGTGGAGTATTTACAGGACATCTTGGTTTCATTGTAAACATTTTTTAAATACAGAACCCCCAATATTCACTAAAATATCACTCTAGGCTTTAAAAGCATTTTCACTGGCCCAGGAAAAGTTTCAATTCTTAGGATCAATTTTTGCATTAGTATCTAGAATAAAGTAAACAGAAATTGATTAGATTCTGCAAGCTTACATTTCGTAATATTTTTCTACAAGTATGTTGTGATAGGGAAGAGCTAGATCAGATAATTTGGGAACCCATTAAATGGAGTTTAGAACCAAATGCTAGCATTGATAAAAATAATAAATGACATAATGGAAAATTTTTCACAGAAAATATAGATTGTGATATAAAATTCTTAAATCTAAGTGTTAGCATGTAATAAGTTGAAAAATAAACATTAAAAAAGTCTCAAGGCCCCTTTGAAGTCATTTAGTCAAATCTAACTTAACGTCAGAATCCCACTTAATATTCTTGAGAGTTGGCCATCTAGTCTCTGTTTGTGAACCTCCTGTATTAGAGAAGTTAACTAGAAAATAAGAGACTCTTCCTTGGTTATTAGGAAGTTTCCTATGTTCACTAATACTTTGAGTAATTTATGATCTCAGTGGTGTGAGTACCTTCCTTCCATTTACCTCAGATTTAGCTCTTCCACTTTTTCTCCTCCACTGACTCATTTCTTTTACCATAAGTCAAAGCATCATAGATTTACAGCCAAAATCTACCTAATGAGCAATCTCATTTTACATATTTGGAAAATGAGACCCAGAAGGATCATACAATACAGAAGTATATGACACTGCAGGCAAACATCTTATAATACATTCTCCAATAAATTAAAATAGAAAATGACCTGAATATTAAATATTGTGCCATAAAAATGGTACAATAGGAAAAGAAACAAATCATATTTTAACAGCTATCAGTAGGAAATGAATTATTAATCAAACAAAGGACAAAGCTGATTATGACAATTAAAATTGTTCTTTTGGATCAGAGGAAATGAAGAGACTTTTGCACAAACCAAATTAATGCATCTAGGATAAGAAGGGAGGAAGGCAATCAGGAAAAATATTTGTGTTAGTAAGACCAAAAGTCATTGCATCATAAAAAAGTGGTCAAAGGTTATGAACAGTTCTCTAGAAAAGATTAGACTATCAACAACTTTGTGAAATAGAGTTCCAAATCATTCAAAATAAGAGAAACTGAAATCAAAATTTAAGTTTCCCAATAAAGATGGCAAAAGACTAGAAAAGTCTATGTTGATGGGAATGTGGTAAGCCAAGCAACCTAATGTATTGCTGATGCAGTTGTGAATTGGTTCAGCAATTTGGAATTGTGGAAATAAATACCCTTTGACCCTGAGATTCCAAAACTAGTTATTTATGCCAAGAAGGTCATTTTAAAAAAGAAAGGATTTAAATATTTAAAAATATTTATAGATGTACTTCTTGTGAAAGCAGCTAGAAACAAAGTAGATGTCCATCAATCAGAAAATGGCTAAACAAATTTTGGGTTTTTTTGTTACTGCTGTTGTGCAGTTGTTTCAATTGTGTCCAATTCTTCATGATCCCATATGGGGTTTTCTTGGCAAAGATACTAGAGTGGTTTGCCATTTCCTCTCCTATTCATTCTACAGAGGAGGAGAGTGAGGCAAACAAGGTTCAGTTACTTGCCCAGAATCACACAGGCAGTGTCTAAAGCCAGATTTGAACTCAGGTCTTCCTGACTATAAACCTGGTACTCCATTCTACCACCTAGCTTCCCCCAAAATTGTGATACATAAGTGTAATGTAATATCACTCTGTAAGAAATGATGATAATCATGAATATGGAAATCATGGAATGATAAAAAGCTGAGGGAGAAAAACAATATACACAATGATTACGACAATGTAGGTAGAAAAAGCAACAGTCACAAAACAATCTGAACTAAATGTTACAGAATTATAAGAGCTACTTTAGATCCACAGAAGAGAAATAAGAAGACAGTTTCTCCTGCTCCTTCTACAGAGACTGGGTTCCACAAGAATGGAGCATTACATATAATGTGCTTTTATTTTTGTTTTATGTATCTATTGGTTTTACTGAACTTTTTCTCTTTTTTCTTTCTTTTGTAAAAAAAATCATTTGTTATAAAGAATGCTTCTCAAGGATGGAGGTCATATATATGAAATCAAAACAAAAAATATTAAATGAAAAATCTTTTTTTTAATGTCACAACTGGGACTCATCCCAAGCCCTTTAGCTCCAAGTTCAGCACTCTCTCAATTACAATGTGTTGCCTTCATCAAGGATTTACTCAGCACACTCCACAATTTCCTCTTGTCCCTGCACAATTGAGGGTATTGGTGCACTGCTCAGATTGTTAGAGCAAATCTAAATCTCCCTTCCCTTAATACAGAATCACAGGCCCTTCTCCTACCATCCACAGGAACACGGAATCAATCACTCACTTTTCCCCACGACCACTTCTCAAATACTCGAAAATGAACATCATGTCTTCCTTTAGCCTTCTCTTCTCCAGACTTAACAGCTTCTTTATGTCTTCAATACTTCCTCCTGAGAGATGCTTTCCAGACCCTCTTACTACTCGACTGGCTTTTTTTCTTGATGTTCTCCAGTCCACCTACCTCCCTCTTCGAATGCAGTGCCCAGAACAGAACAAAAACTCCAGATGTCATCTAACAGTGCCGGGTATAGTGGGATCATTTCTTCCCTGGACCCAGACACCATACTTACTCAAATAGAAGAGAATGAAGCATCTCTGAGCAATCCAAAACCTCTGGACAAGATCCCTGGAGAAATGGGGCGGAAGAACTAGTCTTCAGATTCAATTCCTGCAGTGTGTCATAGGGATATCATCTAAGACTTGGCATCTATACCCTGGCATTAAGCCCCTACTAAGCAAGAAATGGACACAGGTTTAAAACCATGGATTGAAATTCAAAGTCAGATAGTTAAAAAAAAGTCAGAAATGGGAATAGTTAAGGGGTCATGCAGCACAGAGTTCACTATCCTTTACCAAATAAAACACTTTAATTGGCTCTTCTCTATTGGAAATAGAAAGTAATTGTGTATCATTAAGCAAGAGATGAATGCACAGATCATAAGTGGTATCATCATAGAATACCACAGAAGATAGTAATTAATAATAATATTTTACAGTTGGACAGCATTTTATACTTTAGAAAGCACTTTACAAGCAAATAGAACTTCCAACAGTTTATACAATAGCAATAACATTGTAAAAATAAAGCATTGCTTTTTTTTCATTTTCAATTGGAGGAGCAAGGTAGGAGAGAAATGCTTGTTAATTTTAAAAAAATAAATGAATTTTAAGCAAATTACTTTCATATACATGGTCTCTCTCACAATAATTATTTAAGATAGGCTGGGTATTATTATCCCCATTTTACCAATTTAGAAAACTGAGGATACATGTATTGGTGAAGATAACATGACTTCTAAATGGGAGAGGTAAAGCTTAACCCTAGAGTCCTAGTGATCATGCTCATTTTGGCTCTCTGGCGCTCTCTCTCTCTCTCTCTCTCTCTCTCTCTCTCTCTCCAATAAATGTAAAGTATCCACCCATAATACTCCAGATATTTTTTTCTGGATGTATAAAGTTCATTCATTTCATCTATGGCATAAAGCCTTTTTTTTTACTGACATTTCAAATTAGCTGAAACTCAAGAAGAACATGGAAACTTAGAGGGCATTCAGAGAAAAGCCACAAAGACAATTTTAGCCTGAAAAATAAAGCCTATGTTAAAGAAGGTGCTTATTTATCTTGGACTTAAGAAGATGTCAAGGTAACTTAGTGATAGCTTTTAAGTATACTGGGTGGATAAAAGTCAACCTTTTTTCTGGGGCAGGAGGAGGGGGGAGGGACGGACAGGAAGAATGATAAAAATTAATGGCCCTAGTTGTTTATATTTACAGTCATAAGGATCTGAATGAGATATATGGGTGGATTTCCTTTAGTAAGCATTAAGTGAAAGCACTTAAAAAGGATTCTGAAATCTCTTCCTTCAGAAGCATTAAAACAGGAAGAGTTAAACATCCACAGTGATTTAAGCCTGGTTCTTCCTAGATGGTTTATTTAGGCCAATGATTTTACAACAGAGCATTAACTGGGCTACCTTATGTCTCTTCTTCTTTATAACTTCTGATCAAAGTATCTCCTTTATACTACATACACCTCTTCAAACTCATTCTCAAGCTCTGCTGTTAACAGTACACCTACACAGCACAAGATTAATTCTAGGGTTTTCTTAACAAAGATTTTTGCCTGGTGAGAAATCAAAAGGGCAATGAAGTCCTCAGAAGAGAAAAAAGTAAATGTGTAAAAGCTAATATTTATGTGTGTATATTTTATAAATATATATATATATATCCCAACTTTTACAATGTGATACTCAAAGGTTTAAAAAGTGTTTTACAACTTACACCATAATGATAATATTATAAGACAAAATTCTGACTTAAGAACTCTGATCAACACATTCAGTATCTCCAAAGGTACCAAAGCATCACTGAAGAAAAATGCTACTTCCCTCTTGACAGAGAGGCAAAAACTCAGGCATAGTATATATATATGTATTTTTTGGACACAGACAATGAAGATATCTGTTTTGATTGACTATATATTTTTATTACAAGTGTCTTGTTTTTCTTTTTTATATAAGGGAGAGAGTAAAATAAATTTTTGTTCACTAAAAAATTAATTTTCTTCAATTGTTAACAATTATTTAGTCTCTTGAATAGCCAGCAGAAAATATTACAATCAGAAGGCCCCATTTCAAATGTCTGTTCTGCATTTTGCCTTTAACCTTGAAGTCAATCACAAGGATTTCCTGATAGCAAAAATTAATGTAAATTAAATTTGAGCTTTAAGAACTAAGCTGATTTTCTACTGATCAAAATATTAGAAAGTATAATTTAGCTACACCTGGAGAAAGAGATGATAAAGTTGGAGAGAGAAATAAAAAGGAAGGCAGATAAGAAAGCATTACAATCTACCAATTCCATTCTTTCAACAACTTTTATTAAGGTGTTACCACGTACAATGCACTATTCAAGGTGCAGGAAAGATAAAAAGATGTGTCAACTGAAGCCCTTTCCCACTAAAAGCTTTACAATCATTTTTCTTAAACCCTGGCCTTCCATCTTAGAATCAGTACTAGGTATTGTTTCCATGACCGAAGAGCTATAAGGGCTAGGCAACAGAGTTTAAGTGAACTATCCAGGGTCACACAGCTAAAAAGTATATGAGGCCATATTTGACCCAAGACCTCTCATTTACAGGTGTAGCTCTCTATCCACTGAGCCACCTCACTGCCTCCTAGAACCATTTTGCATGTATATAATATCCCTTTCCCCAGAACTTCTTGTATATCATTAGGAAGATGGGTACCAAATTATGCTGTTAGGAGAAAAACACACTGATTTAAAGTTTATCTATAACAAAGAATGGAAATCGGAATATACAAGTATACTAACTGCAATCCAGTGCTATTTTACCTAGATGTAGGAGTTTGTCAGATACTCAGAAGAGGAAATTACTGAATTTTCAGTGTGAGCAGTTACATATCAGAAACTAGCAAACACTACAAATTAGGGATTGTTTTATTGACTTGCTGATTATCTATACTTAAGAAAGTAATGGGGAAATTTTAATAAATCAAATTAAACTTAAAAATGTGGGGGACTGGTTGTTAAACATTTACCAGCAATCTCTGCCATGACCAGTAATTTATTTATCTTCTTAGCAGTTCCTAGTTTCCCCTTATAGCCCACATTATCCTTCTTTCAAAAAGCAAAGGTGAAGCGAAAATGAAAAAATGGCTAAGAATCCACATTCTATGTGGAGAGAGGAGAAAAGGGGTAATCATTGACATGCTACTATGATGTATTTTTAATAGGGCCTCTGTTGTAGATAGAGTGTGCAATTACCCATAATCTGAGGCACCAGAAAGCATATTCTTATCTCTTACCCCAAAGCTCTCTTTCATATGCTTGAAAAAGTCAATAATGTAGACTAAAGACCTATCTCCAAAAATCCCCTGTTAAAAATATGTTACCTGAAATAATGATACTCTGACCAACTATTAAGTGAATATAAATTAGTTTACTAGAGCAGCTCGATAACACCAAGTTGAGAGCCAAACTCAGGCACTGGACAGCTAAACTGTGATATGGTGGAGAATATTAGAAAAGGTTGTTAGAGTGATCGGGCTCCTACAGGAATGTTACCTACATATACAATGTTCTGCAATAAAATAGTCAAAGGCAACATGAGGATTCTGGATACCTCAAAAGTACTGGGAGACACCAAAAATTTTTTTCTCCTACTTTTGTTTGGAGCTGATCCTATCTTTGTTTGTCAGTGTTAAGCAAGATTTCTCTTCAGTGGATAGAAATCTAATTGACCTAAACAATTACAAGGATAGAATAGGTTTGCTACCAGTCAGCAGATAATCTTTTTCAAACCCTATTTATGCTGTTGACCTGAATGCTACAGGAGAAGAAAATGGGAAGGAATAGAAAAGAGAGGGAGGGCAGACAAGGAAATGGGAAGAAGAATGAATGAAAGTTTAAAATCTAACAAAACAACCCTCAGATATAAGCAATTCAAATCTTTCCTTTCTAAAGAGTGGTCACATTTCTGCCTGGTAAATGTTAACAGACTTGTTATTTTCAGGAATAAAAATCACTAAGATAATTAAAGGTATTAATTTTTAAATAGCCCTGAAAATCAAACTGAAACAGATTCCAATACATACAGCCCCAGTGTTCAGGATTTTACAGAAATGAGTTCAGTGTTTTGTGCTTTATTGATTTGTTTCCTATTTTACTCCTTTCATAGACTCTCAGGTCTGGAAGGGTCAGGTCATCTAGTCTATCCCCAACTTTCAAACTAGATTACTCAATTATTTCAGAAATAAGAGAATTGAAGCACTTTTTTCCTCTAGGGAATATTCCACAGTTCTTTAATATATCCATCTCTTATGAAACAATAAGCTAATATTTGTATTATGTCCTTTCTTCTCTCTCTTTCATGACATCTTTTACCACTCATGCCTCCTCTTCTGATTCTTTCATGTATTTACAGTATATGCTTTAGTCTTTTCACCCATGCCCTAAATCATCCTTCCTTCCCTGTTTCTCCTCATCAGGTTCTACAAAACTCTTTCTTGATAAGCACAGCATACCATTGCTCAAAAGAAACATGAGAAGGGCAAATTTAGAGGCATCTCCATCCTCTTTGTTCATACTCCTCTTTGTGCTCAACCTGTGAGAGCCTTCCAAGCTCATACTGGTCTGATCAGCCACAGTTGGGCACAGTGTACATTTCCCTGACATAGTGATGCCATGTTGATTCTCTTTGAGTATGATGGACAACAACCAACCAACGCCTTACAATGTCCCTCACAGTACAAAGATTTTCCCATGATATTCATGTGCCACAATGTGTTTAGTCATCCCCAAATGGGTAAACATCTACTTTGCTACCGAAAAAAATGCTACTAGAAATATTTATTACATTTATGGAGCCTTTCTTTTCATTATATTCCTACTAGATTTATGTGTCTACCAGTAGGGTCAAAGGGTATGAACCTCTTGTTTGCTTTATTTGCATAATTCCAAATTGCCTTCCAGATTAGTTGGCCATTTCAAAGCTCCCCAAAAGTGCATTAGTATGTCCACCTTTCAGTAAACTAGGAGGACTTATAAGGTTAAATGGTAACAGGGCAGCTTTCTGGTCCTAATGGAGATTTCACCTGGCAGACAGTATCCACAGATAGTATAATTGTGGTTATAGAACTACTGCTGATAGGAGACCCAAAACACTAGCGTTTCTACAATAGGTCTGGTGGTAAGAGAAAAGAAATTTGGCCTAGTTAAAAAACCATACACAGGGAAAAAATGGATAAAGGACACCCAGATTATGACATGATCTTGGATGAGCAGATCAACATTCATCAGTAAAAGGACACCACAAAATGACAAAGCTAAGCTCAAAATTAAATTGGAGGATAATAGGCTAGATCTCATTTAGAAAATTATACAGCTTTTCCAATTCTCTCCATCTGCCCCCTGTTGCCAAAGCCCTTATTTTCAATACCAATATCCCCATTAATGCTATGTGGCTGTCAAACACAGGGCATCATGATCTTCAAAGAATCAATACTACAGGTGACCTAAAGAGCTATGTAAAGATGCCCAGTTTATGCCATGGTATGAGACGTACAAGAAGTTTCCATTGTTAAGGTCATCAGAGACATATATTACAAAGCAGAGCAATAAAAAATTTAATGGGCAACATGAGTGAAGCAACAGTCTATGAAAGACTAAAAGACCAAGAGCAAGGCCTCTCAAACACTAGACAGACACTAAAGTGGGTTTATCAAAGGACCTGAGCAATAATCACAAAGACTGAGAAGCTAAAAATGGATCGCATTTTCATTGGGGGAAGATATGCTCTTACCAACAAAGTTAAAGACCCTAAAGCAGCAAATCCACATTGATATCAAATCACAGAATTCCCTTTACTGCTCTTCCACTTTCATGGATGCAATGAAATTTTTGATTGTAGATTTAGCCCCCTTCATTCTACCAATGTCATTCCCTTTTTGAAGCAACCAGAAAAGCCTCCATGACCTTAAATAACATTTTCCTTTTACACTTCTTTGGGGGAGCAGACATACTTACGAACCTGAATTTCCCCTTCTCTCCCTAAAATCTGATATATTTTTCAAATATCATATTACACAGCATAATGAAATGAAAAAACCACATCTATATTATATCCTTTTCCTCCAAGGGAGTAAGAAAAGCCCCAAAGTCTTCCCCTTCACACACAAAATATTTCTTTTAGTTTTTTACCTAATTTCTTGCACTAAAATTGGATCCTAAGGGCTAGGATATTGAATCACCAGCCTCCAGTATTTTCATGCTCTTTGTATGATGTATTCCTACTTTTAGTTGTATTTTAAGATGGCAAACTTCAATAAGATTCTCCAGCTTCCCTAAGGAACCCAATTCAGCATCTCACAGTCCTTACTGTCAAAGTAACCATTCTTCTCTTTGACCTATATTCCTTGTGCTGCAGCTGGAGATCTAAGCTTTGTGAGTTTCCCTTATTTTTATTGAGAACTTCTGAAGTGTTATTTCAATGATTTGAAAGTTCACACACTCATACCATCAACATTTTTTAACACAAAACCTCTCTGTGCACAACAGATGATACATTTTTCTTACCCAAAGGGTTCTAAAGCTCTGAACTTTTTATAATCATATTGCCAACTAGAATCAGAGAATTACATAGTATTCCAAAGATAGAAGGGGAATACATATTCCTAAATCCTCTCTTTTGATTTTATTTTTTTCCTTTATTTTTCTTCCTTCCTTTCATTTTAAAGATGAAGATTCAGGTCTGTCTTAGGGTATTCAGATGACCTGCTCAAGGTTATACAAGTGAAGGACAGAGCCAGATTTCTTGACTTCAAATGCCAATGATGGGCTTTTTCAGGTTACCTCTGCCTCCAATAATCTACATACCCTATAGCAGGTCACCATTTTAGTCCTAACACTTGGAATCTATGGATCTTTACCCTAAATGGAAAATGAGCATGCTGATGTATAATAAATACAGAAAAACAGCCTGAATTTGTAGATTTCCCAACTAAAAATTCAAATAGGAAATCTGATGTGTGATTTTACAAAGTGGGATATTAGTTTATATAAGTATTAGGTGAGTTTTATAGTAGTATATTATAGTTTATGATGTTTATTGCCACAACAAAATCAAAATATAATACTTTCTATGCTTTCAACAAATCATCTTCAATGTCACAAAAAAAATGTTTCCTTTCTATGCTAAAATCAGGAAGACAGCAACTATGTTCACTACCTCTGAGCAGCCTTGGTCAGGAGACAAGTTCAGGACTCTGGGGAATTTTTGAATTGTTGGGTATATACTGAAATAATCAGCTAGGTGCCTTGTCAATCTTCCCTTAGACAAGACAAGATGGAGAGATGAGAGCTGGATGATAGTAGAGGTCCATGGGCACAGAACTATCTGAAAGACTAGACCCAAGAAATTATCATTAACATATTAATGTCAAATTAGAGAAAGATACCTAATGCCTTAATAGAATTATAATGTCCAGAATAAAGGTGATAATAGTCCTGTTGTACTCTCTTCTTGAAACTAGATAATGACATTATTTGTCTAGGCTTTATCCAGTTACAGAACATTGGAGAATTGGAGAGTAGTCTTTCTAACTACAAGCCTAAGATTAGCTTAAGATGCCACATTTATGGGGCATTGTTGACTAAGGGCCATCAGTTGAAAAGTAGGTGATTAGAGTGGTAAAGGAACCATCCTATAGGAGGAAGTTTTTTTTTTTTTTTTGAGAAATTAAGAATGTTACCCTGAAGAAGAAAAAACTTTGGGAAGAATATCTAAAAGGTGGTCATGTAGAAGAAGGATTAGGTTTGCTTTGTTTAGTCTCAGAGGGCAGAAGTAGAAACAATGATCAGAAATTAAAAAAGCAAATTTCAATTTCATGTGAGAGAAACTTCCTACAAATTGGGCCTGTCTGAAGGTGGAATGGGATAAATGGAGAGTGAATTAGTTCTCCATCTCTACAGATCTTAAAGAAATGGTTGGATCAGTATGTGAGCTCCCTGAAAGTAGGTTTTGTCTTACTTTTCTATTTGTATCACCAGTACTTAGCAGAGATGTTTTATATACAGTAAGCACTTAGTAAGATTTATCCATCTAGGGAAGTTGTAGAAGGGAATTTTTGTAGCTAAAGGCTAGAATAGATGACCAACATTACTTCCAACACTGGAATCCTATGATTCTGCAAAATAGCCCTAAACTCCAAAACTTCAACTCTAAAGGAAAGAATCTTTTTAAAAGTAAATGTTTTTCAATTAATTTTCTCTTTTTTTCCCCAAAGGGCAATAAAAAGGAGTGAAAATCACATAGAACTTGGAGCTGGGAGGCCTACACTACAGTTCTCTAATGTTCTGTAAATGGATAAACCCTACTATAATATATTGTATTTATTAACATGTTTATTATTACTATACTAATTACTATTATTATACTAAATTACTAATATTAATAAACATTAATATAACTAAATAAAATAATTTCATTATCTATTCTCAACCTCTTCATCTCACAAACACATAAATATTTTGATAGATGGTCTTAACATTCTCTCATACTGGTTCTGAGAATAGTAATCAAACCAATACTAGCAATGTTATAGAAAATGGTATGGAAATTGACTGATCTAGAGCTCCTCCTGGTACATCTGTGACTTCTCATACCCAAACCCATTTCCCTGGCCCCTAACCACCTCTGTGGGTTCTATTCCCTTCTTAGAATGCAATCTTCTTGAGGGCAGGGACTGTCTCACTTTTGTATTTTGCATACATGAGCACATTGCCTGACACATAATGTTAGTTCATTCATTCATTTTGATCTCTTGCTTTAAATTGAAATGAGACCCTGAGTGCATTTTTTCAGGGACCTGGAGGAAGTATTAGGAGATCTAGATTTCAATATTCTTTGTACCTGATGGATATGTAACTTTAGGTAGCTCATTAATTTGCTTCATTTTGTAAGGCTTTTTGTAAAAGTGGAGCAGCTTGGACACTTGTGTAATTTCTTCATCTTTTTTTAGGATGAAAATATTAGAATAAATGAGGAGATGTTACACAGGTAGATGTTATTTTTTCCCTAATATAAACTAGGGGAAGTCAAGGAAGAGGGAAATTCCATGAGTGGCATACCACTATGCAATCAATCAGTGCTTAATGAAAGATAAAGGTCTGCCCAAGTCTTATCAAGTGCTCCATATTAGATTAATTGATTGTGGCAAGGGATAGGAAAAAGGAAGGAAGGATTTGTGATTTTTTAAAGAAAATGAGAGGGGAAAAGTAAGACCACATAAGGAAATGAGGACAAGATCTCTTACCTACTAAACTTTAAAATGAAAACAAAAAGTAAATGGATTGAAATACGAGGCAAGGGCAACCTTGAATTCTTCAGCCATACTATCTATTGGTTTAGTATTCAGGTCCCTGTGTCTCCTCCTCTTGCCTTCTGCTGTCTAACTCTTAAATATTGCACTCTTCATTAGAACTTCTACTCCCTGCAGGAAGGAAGGGGAAAAGGTGAAACTCAAATGAGTCATCTGGTGAGAGAGGCACTGTGAGCTGCTAAATTAAGAGCCTTTTCCTCACTGACTGTGGATTTCATTCATTTTTAAATGAATCTTGTTACCTGAGAATATTTTCATCTAAAAACAGAACAGCAAAGAGAATTTTAAATCTGGAAAAGCCAACTATCGTTTCGTACATGTAGAAATAGAATTCTAAAGGTTAGTGGTCAGACCATGGAGCTCAAATTTGATTCCTTTCAGCAGTTTTTCAGTCATGTCCAACTCTTGGTAACCCCATTTAAGGTTTCCTTGGCAAAGATACTGGAGTGGTTTGCCATTACTTTCTCCAGCTCATTTTACAGATGAGGATATTGAGGCAAAGGGGATTAGGTGACTTGCCCAGGGTCGAAAGGAGTAAGTCTGAGACCAAGTTTGAAGTCAGGAGAATGAGTCTTCCTGACTCCAGGAGCAGCATGCTATCTGCTGTACCACCTAGCTGCCCCAGATAGTTCAAAATTTCCATCTTATTCATTTCATATAGCAAATTAAAAATTAACTCATCCTATAGGCTGAATCATTCTTATGCTCTCAGGGCAGGGGGAAGGGGGTAGGCTTTGGAATTAGAATAGATTACTGATATTTTCAAAATCACTCATGTCCAACCAATCTTTTTAGCCTTTTCCTTTCTCATATGTTACCTCCCCGAAACCCATACATGCAGATACATCATCTATATTTCAGTCAAACTCTAAATCCCCCTAAATTTGTCTTGCTTTCTCCCAATTTTTGCTTCCACAGTCTGCCATTCCCACCTCCAATGTGTGAAGGTCCTCAGTTGCCTGGAGGTATCCAGTCCTTCACAAAGTCATCTCTAAGCCAACACACTATGGAGAAATCAGTGTCTCCTACCTCCAGTCTTTCCTTAGACTCTCCTTGGACTCTTGTATTTTTACCCTCACCTTCATATCATAGTTCTTCATGAGTGCATTTTTCCATGTCATTTTATTGCAAGTACCTTGAACACAGTGAAATCTCTGTCTATGTTCTTCTGTCTCTCTGTGTCTCTGTCTCTGTCTCTGTCTCTCTCTCTCCATATATATATATATATATATATATATATATATAAAGTACCTACTTTGTAGGGAGAGAGAGAGAGGTACAAAGTAGGTACCATGTTCATTAAATTTTCTCTGTTCCCTGAAAAAAAAAAGTTATTCTTTCCAGAATGATATTCATTTTTATCAAAGTAGGTTAACAAGGCATTAAAAATCAATCAGGACATTATGTAAACAAGGAATTCTATATTGTAAAAGCCCAATCTTTTCTTTCCTTAGGGGCTTTGGCTAAAATAATATAAATTCATTATCAACTAGGAGCATGGTAGAGTGCATAGAACCCTACTCAAAACAAGAAATAATTGACACTTACCATCCTCTGGGAAGGGAGAGGGAAGGGAGGGAGAGAGATAATTTGGATTATGTAACATCAGAAAACTTGTGGGAAATTATTTTTACAATTGTAATTGGTAAAAGAAAATATCTATTTAACTGATGAAAGGATTGAGTTTAAATCCTGCTCTGGCCACAGAGTTGCTGCATAACCCTGGGCAAGTCAAATAAATTTTTAATGTTCTAAGCAACTCTCAAAAACTACAAGTGCTGGCCTTCCTTTATAGAGTAAATTTGCTTCCTCTGGAGTTAACAGTTACCAATAACAATGAAATCACAAGTCCAGTCCTTATCCCTGGCAAATGGCAATATTCATTCTTTACTTGAGTTCCAAACAAAATTCAAAAAATACAAGAGTTCAGGCAGAGACTTAGGATGCACATTAGGGACTCTGGGTTCCTTAACTTCACCAGGAGACAAGTTCAAAAGAGAATCAACTTGAGGCATTTCTTTCACTTGATGTTTGGTATTCACCTTACAAAATGGGAAGGTGAACACTTCCATCTGGTACAAATGACAAGCAACAATTGTTAGACTTCTGTTTGTCTTGTTTTCAAGTTAAGAAAAAATGATAATTCTTTGTGCTAATTTCCAAATCTGACCTTTTTTTCTGGGGGAACATGGAGGCCCTAACAGCAAATATAAGAGCATCTTCCTTTCCAAATCAGCCTACACAGTCTGTTTTTTAGACCACATATGGTCCCTTGGGAGCAATCTCTTCCTTAAGGAAAGCTGCCTTCTGGGATATTGTTTTCAAAAGCTTTTAGAAAATAACTAAAATTAAAAGCCTAGAAGATGACCATTCTTGAGGAGTCCTGTAGCAGCAATGACATCATCACTTTTGCATTTTATATCATGAAAAATTCTTCTCAAAGGCATGATGACACTAATTATGGTTGACATTTATATGGCATTTTATGGCCTAGCACATCGTGTAGTGCTTAATAAATCATTCACCTCTCTGTAAGCCAAGATCTTTGCATAAATTTGATCAAATCTGATCTTTATCCAAACTCTGAAAAAGCAGGAGCGAGTCTATTACAAACTCCTTTTTCATATAAGGAAACTGAAACTCATAGAGGTTAACTAACTTGACCAAGATCAAACAGCTAAGTAGCAGGCAGAAGCAGGATTTAAAGTCTGGTCTTCTAACTCCAAATCCATTTGCTTTGCATCATGACCTACAGCATTTTGTTGTTTTTCCAGGTATTTCAGTTATGTCCAATTCTTCATCAACCCATTTGGGATTTTCTTGGCAAAGAGAAGTAAAGGGGTTTTGCCATTTTCTTCTCCAGTTCACTTTAGTATTAGGAAACTGATGCAAAGTTAAATGATTTTCCCAGAGTCATGTAGCTAATAAGTGTCAGGGGCAGGATTTGAACTCAGGAAAATAAATCTTTCTGACCCTAGTCCCAGTACTCTAGCCAGTGTGCTATCTAGTTGCCCTTATACTTAATGCTATCACAATACAGCTAACATAAAGACAATTAAAGTTAATATTCTTTCAAACTTGCATTGTCTATATTTTTAAAACAAACATCTAGTATCTTATACTAGAAGCAGGCAACTCCAGACACAAATGAAGCATGAAACCCCAGGCTTAAATATGGATCAGGCATCCATTGCTATTGTGTACAAATTAGTCTTTAGATAACTTTGCCTGTTTAAAAGTTTTCTATATACTAGAAATAGTGTAGAATAAAAACATTGAATGTGATTGTTTAAAAGAAGAGATAACTCAAGTCGAGGTTTGAATCTTAGATTAGCTGCTTAGTACTTATGTGGCTTTGGGAAAGTTTCTTAACTTCTCTGGACCTCAGTTCTCCATTTGTAAAAAGAGGGATCTCAAAGTTCTCTTCTGCCTCTAATTCTATGATCCAACTTGCCTGGTATATTAAATAGTTGGAAAAAGAAAGAAAAGGGTAATGATTGGAGACATAAAGCATACCTTAAAAAGCAGATATGGAATTAATGATGGGAAAAAAAGTCAAATTAATCTCCTAGTTGTCAGTGTGTTCAAAATGAGAATGGTCTGGGGACTATGGCAGAGAGAAAAGCAAGTTGATGACAAATGTAGATGCAAGGACCAGACTTAGTCTTAAATGGAGAAGGATAGGGGAGTGGGTTATGGCCAGAACACTCTCTACTCATCTTCTTGCCAGTTGCCTTGCTGCCAAGACAAAAAGCCATGCTCTGTGGATTTAACCTTTTCAGTTTTGGAACTCTTGCCTTGGGCTTGGGATTGGTGAGTATCTCCAAGGCCCCATGATTTCAGCCATCTCTCACCAGCCATTGCCTTGCTACCTTCCCCTTTCTGAGTCTGGAACCATTACCAGGTCAATACATCCATTACTCTTGGAAAGGTCTTATCAGACTTCCCCATTGACTCTATTCCTTTCCAAACCAAAATACACATTTCCCAGCTACCACCCTTTATAATATGCCCTCCCCCAATTCAAATGTAAGCTTTCTGAGGGCTGGAACTGTCTACTTTAGTATTTCAGGACAGATCTCAGCATCTATTGTAGTAAGCTCTTAATAAAGTTCATTTATTCTTTCAGTCAGTAGGTGACAGAGGATAGAATGCTGGATCTGGAGTCAGGACAACTAAGTTCAAATTTGGCATCAGACACTTGTTATGTAACCCTGCACTAGTCACTTAACAGTTGCCTCTTTCTTTCCTAGTCAATAAAATGGGTATAAGAAGAGCACCTATCTCCCAGGGCTATAAAATCAAATGAGGTAATATTTGCAAAGTGCTTTTGCAAAGCCTAAGTCACTCTACAAATGATAGCTATGGTTGTTATCATTTCCAACACATAGTAGAGGTCTAGTGGTGAAAGAGACAGAACACTGTTTGGGAATCAGAGAACTTTGGATTTGTCCTGTCTCTGCCTCCATCTTTCTATGTATGATGTAGGCTCTTTGAGCATCTCTTTCCTAGTCTAGAAAATGAGAACATTGGGCTGAATCTTCTCTAAGGTCCCTTCTCTGAAATTCTGATTCTCTTTTTTTCAGAGGGATAAGGAAGCCACCATGCTCAAATTCTCCCAACCTGCTGGCAAATGTTGACAATTTTATCCACAATTTCATCATTTGGCTGTGATCTCTGTTAAAATACACGAACATCTACTTTGTCTTTGCCTCCCTAAAAACTATGGGACTTTTCCATCTGACTTACACCTGAACCCTTCTATATGTGTATCTCCCATTAGAACTTGAGCATCTTAAAAGCATCTCCTCTTTTCTGCTGTCTCCCTCCTTTCTCCTGATACAATCATCCTTATACATCAAGCCAGTAGATTTCCAACTCTAAGAGATTAGACCTAACTACTTCTATTTTAAGAAAGAAGCTGACTCAAAGGAAGAAATGAGTATTCTTTTTTCAGGAGTAGGAGAACAGTGATAAACTGATTATTTCATCCTCTCCTTCCTCCCTTCTTGATGCTTACTCAGAGTAATGAAAGAGATGAATAGAGCAGTTTGGCTGATTCATACACAATCAGTTGAAGGAAGACACTTGGGGCAAAGCACTGTCATTAGTAAGCATTTAACATATGTTTTTTCATTCATTCATTTACTACAATTAAGAGGTCCCTGTAAGTCATTAATATTTCAGGGTGAACCTAGATATCTGCTAGCTTAGGAAGTCTTCTTCCCAAATTATACCTGTGAAAGGAGAGGAATGATAGGGAGAACATAAAGGCACCAAAAGAGTTTAGAGAGAAAAGACAAAGATATGTCACTGGGGTTGTGTCGTGCCTCTCATTATTGAGTACAACTGGAAGACTAGTCCCCCCAAAAACACAATTTTCCTTATTGGCAAATTTGTCTAGGGCTAGTCTAGTAGAAACCATGATCAGAAATGAAAAGTTTGTCTCTCTCTATATATATATATCCATCCACTCCCAAATATTAGAGTTCAGTTCCATAATTCCCAGTAACTATAAAAAACAATAGATTATTCAAAATACATATTTGTAGTCTTTACCTAGGTCTCTGACAAAGCACATCTTAAAATATAAAATTCTCTTCTATGAAATATTAAATACTTGGAACAACTTCCTGGAACTACCATGGGACATTCTCAATGTAGTTTGTAATAAAAATCAACATATACATGAAATCTTAATGTAAAATGGCATAGAACAAAGCAAAAGATAGCAGAAACTCACTAATATCTCATGATGGAATATCAGTTGAAAACTCTATGTGAAAACATAATAATAACTGCTCTAAGAATGTGACAGAAGCATCCATGCTATAACAGAATTGAGGTGGAAGATCTATCCTTATAAAATATATTAATTACAGTTTTAAAATCTTGCAGTTGATCCAAAGAATAGAGAAGACTGAAGTGCAGAGAATGGATACTAAGTATTTTAGAAGAGTGAGGAGCTGCTAGATATCTAGGTCCCGAGTTTGGGATGCAGTCAAAAATCCCTGAATTCAAAACCAGCTTCAGAGACTTTCCAGTTATAAAACCCTGAACAATTCACTCATTATTATTATTATACTTTCTTTCCAAATAAGAGGTCCTAAAGATTTACTTTCATGCATTTATAGAGCATCTATTTGATCACTGAGACAAAGTAGCATTTTTATGTATCCACATAAACAACACTTTATTAAAATTTTGTATCCAATCTTTTTATTTCCTCCAAATTGACATCGCCCAATACAAATGAAGTAAAGAATTCTGTCTACTAACTTGACTGCCTTTGTATATGTTTTCTTAACCAAAATGCAAGATAATCAAATCTCTTAATTTCACAAACTATATTATAGTCCAAATAGTTTGCCTTCATCAACCTGGAAACACAAGGGATTCCTTCATTTCTTCTTAATTATGCCACAATTCAAATTGGTCAGTTTCTGATGCTGTACAGCATTCTCCAAGTTAAAAAAAAAGTTCTTTGAACAAAAAGCACAAAGTCACTGTTTTTTATTTCTTTTCTCATAATTCCTTTTCCAAAGACCTTTTTTTTAGGAAAAAAAAAGAAAGAAAACAGTCAACCCTTCCAGTTAGAACCAGTCTTCACATAGCAACTCACTAACAGTCTCCAAAGAATTCTTTTCTTCCCTTTTAAAAAGTGAATGCATCAGACTTAAAACATATTCTGAGTCTTTTATGCAAAACAAGCCCCCTTTTTTAAAATGTTGGGTCACAATCCCTTAGCAAACACCGTATTCATCCCAGCACACAATAATGCATGTCACATTTGAATTTTCCCATCTCACACAAGCTTAGTCTCTTATTTGATATTCTACTTCCATACTATCTTAAGCTCTCTTATAATGGAGCCAGGAGTTTTCATCTTCCCCCTTCAACAATGAACTGCAGATACAGTTTTATATTCTTGTAATTTCAGGACACTTCCCTAATTAAAGGCTTCTGAACACCATCTGGCCATCTAAAGGAAATGTAATTTTCCTGGAATCTTTCCTTACCACAGTCTGTCAGTCTGGCATTCTTCTCACCACCTTCTGGCCTCCTGTCCTGTGGGTAGTTTATGCAACTGATAAACTGCAAGCTCTACCCACTCTCACACTCAAGTTCTGAGCTGAAATTTCCCCTGCATCTTTCTTGTTAACTTTCCCCTCTCCACAAAATAGACCTCTCTTACTCCTGGCTCCCAAGTCCAGTGATTAGCATGTTCATCCACATCAGGAACTGACAAACCATAGCCTATGCCTGTTTTTGTACATCCTGCAATCTAAGAATGGTTTTTACATTTCTAAATAAAGTTGGATTTGGCCCTCAGGCCACAGTTTGCCAGCCCTTGATCAATAGCATTCATGTATATAGTTAAACTTTTATTTTATTTCTTCTCAATTTACAAGCATGTATTTTCTCTCCCTCCCCTCCACTTTTATCTACATTAGAAAAACAGAAAACTTATGAGACACATGAACAGTAAAGTAGAACAAATCCCTGCAGTGGACATGTCTAAAATAGTAGATGTTCTGCATCTTGAGTTCCTTACATCTCGGACAAGAAGTGAGCAACATGCTTCTTTATCAGTCCTCTGAAACAATGCTCGGTCACCACAATGATGAGCATTTTCAAGCCTTCGAAGTTGTTTTTCTTTATAATGTTCTTGTTACTGCCAAAATCTTTCTCCTCCTTTTATTTAATTCAGCCTGTATCAGTTTAGACAAGTCTTCCTAGATTTCTCGGAAGTCAGGCATGTCATCATTTCTTAGACAATAACAGTATTTCATTATAGCAGCCCACTATGATGGTTCAGCTATTACCCATTTGATAGGCATCTCTTTAAGTTCCAGTTCCTTATCATTGCATAAAAAAGGCTATAAATCTATGTGTTCATACAAGTCCTTTTCTTCTTTCTTTGATCTCTTTGGAGTATGGACCTAGCAGTGGCATTGTTGAATGTATGCAGTTCATTTACCAGCTATATCCTCTTCATTTTCTTTTCAAAAAACAGTATGGAATAGTGGAAAGAGGACTAGATTTGGAATCTGGGAAGACATGGGTTTGAATCCCTCCTTCAACACTTATTGACTGTATGACCAATTTATCTAATGTCTGAGGCCACAGCTTCTTCACTTGTTTTTGTGTGTTCACTTGTTTTTATTTAAAAAAACATACACTCTTACCTTCTGTCTTAGAAACAATACTATGGAGTGTTTCAAAGGCAAAAGAGCAATAAGGGCTAGGCATGGGGGTTAAGTGACTTGCTCTGAGTCACAAAGCTAGGAAGTGGTGGAGAGTTTCCACACTTGTACAATAAAGGTAATAATCCTGGAAATAACTACTACCTCACAGGGTTATTATGAGGATATCAAGTAAGGTAACAGAGACGCTTAAAGTGCTATGAGAATGTCAGACTTTATCATTATCATTTTATTAGTCTAACCACATCAGTTTTGTCTACTTTTAAAATGAGAAACTGATCAGGAGACAAGCCCATTTCATTCACTGAGTCTAGAACAACTCCATGTAGGAGGATTATGATAGCAACCTACTTATATTCCTGAACTCTGCTTCAGTTCACATTCAGTGAAATACTATTCACAAGGGAAATAGATACGCCTGGTTGTTCCACTGTTAAGCACAAGTAGACTCCCAGGCCTCATTTCACTTTTTTTCCCCCAATGTGAACAAATAGCTTCTTGGCATTTGAGATGGTAAATAAAAATAAAAGTATTTTCAAAATAGACAAATAAAATAGAGAAATCTTGGCAAAAGTAAACATACATAACCATAGGAGTTGAATGATCCGCCAACACTTTTTCACACATACGAATAAAAGGGTGGTAACTTCATATCCAAGATATTATATGTTAACTGTAATGATAGAATTATAGAAATGAGTTGAAATGAAGTTGGAAGTTGACTTGCAGAGAATAGCATGAGCACATGCTAGGAACTCTGAAGAGGGGATTCTGGAATGCAGGAGAGGGAGTAGGGAGAGTTTTGAAGGTACAATGGTCATCTTCTCTCTCTTCCTGACCTAAAGCCTGAGAGGAAGGAGATTCTCACTGCTCAGCCTGTTTTAACCAAGCCTGTTGGTGAGAGAAGGGAAACCTTTTGAATTCCTTTGGGAGTACCTTTTCCACAGAAGAAACCTACCTAAAGAAGATCTTTATACTATCAACTCTGACTAAGAAGAAGCATTTGCCAGAGTCCGTTGGTGTGTGAGGGTTGAGGTGTTCACCTGAGGTGTTCACCAGCCCAGAGTTGGACTCAGTCCATTTGATTTCACTCTTAGCCAACTTGGAAAACTATTAACCATGAGATATACTGACAAAGGAGGATTTTCGTGTCTGGTAGTATAGAGAAGGTTTGGGAATAATTAGCCAGAATTGGGGAGTGTTAGAGAGCATCAAGATCAAGAAAACTCCATCTCCCAATGGACTTAGAGGGAAGAGGGAAGTAATAGAACTTAGAGATTAGGGCATCCACATTCTTAAATCCTCCCTCCTTGCCTTTTTCAACTAATAAATATGTTATTGTTACATCAAGCAGTTTGAAATACTGGTTTGTGCTCTGACCCTAGTGTGGTAAGGTACAATTTGCCTTACTTCACTAAAAGGGGACTGTGGTATTTATAACCAGTTCTCTTGGTGAATCACATCCACACACCTAAGTTTACCATAATACTACATAACTGAAGAGCTATTTAATCATGTTCACATTTACCGTTCAGCTTTTTTGGCTGGGGAATAATGGCTCTGAAGGTACCATCATTGTTGTCACTAAAAGAAGGCATACTGCTTGGATATAATACAGACATAAACAATGATAAAATTTTTCAATCATGGTGGGGGGAGGGGAAATGGGTGGTTCCATAAGTATTTATTATCATCAGTGAAAGACTAAAAAATATCTGAATGTGCTTTGAATCCGTCAACTGACAAATTTCAATCTATCAACAGACAAAGCCCAAGTGGTAGGAGTTGTGGATAATATAAATAACAACTCACATTCCTATACTGCTTTATAGACTTAACAAAGTATTTTCCTCATAGCAATCCTCTAGGGTGGGTAACAAACATACTATTATCCCTATTTTACTTCTCTTGTGCTGAGAGATACCTCAGTGTTCAATAACTCCCTCATTTTTCAGATGAGAGAACAGACCCAAGAACCACACACAGGTAGCAAGTGCAAGAGGTACTCCTTTTGGACAACAGTTTTAAGGTTCCACAGGATTTTTGCATCATATCCTGGATCTATGCTGGGAAGATGGCATGCCTCCCAGCTGTTCTTGTCACGCCACCTGGGTACTCATGAGAAGGTGTCCACAACCACTAGGACCACTGTTTCTTCAGTATGTCCTCCCTCTTGGTAGAACCTATGGGTTCTTGTCATCATTCCATGGAGCCTGGCAAACTGCTTCATCCTCAGAATCCAGCTCCATCCATACTCTACAAGAAGACCCTGTAACTTATTATATACCTTAAATGGTTCAGACAGCCTTCCTTCTCTTCTTATACATTATGCTTAACTATCCTCTATTGTCCTAACATGTATTTTGGCTTGCCTCTTGTCTGTTTTGATTCTTTGCTTTCTTTGTTTTCTGTCTGAGGACAGAAACTGAATCTGAGATTTCACTGAAATACAGAATTCTTAAATGAGGGCTGGAGAAAATTATCAAAAAGAATGAAATGTTTCAAGAAAGAATTAAAGTGCTTCTAGCAGAAGTAGAGCCAGTGTGCCATAGTGGTTAGAGGTCTCGCCTTGAAGTCAAGGATATTTGGATTAAATTTCTGCTTCCGACCCATAATAGATGCTCATGTTGGGGCAAATCACTTAACATCTCAATGATCTAGGCCACTTATACTCAAAAAGAAATGGAAGCTACTACACCATGCATTAGGATCTCTGAAAGCTGCATATTAATCTAGAAAGTCATGTGTTAATATTATCTGTTTTATTATATTTTATTTTGTAAATATTCACCAATTACATTTTAATCTGATTGAAGCCTCATTCAGAAGCACACAGAAAATTTTCATCTGAATGGTTAATGTAATAAGATATTGATAAGTAGCAAGCTTTAGATCAACTAGGTCATTTTTAAAAATAATTTAATTTCAGGCATAAAGAACATATGTGAGTTGAATATGTCATATTGCAAGATGGACCTGTGCTAATTTTGACATCTCTACAAAGTAGAAATTATATGCTCTCAAAAATATGAGATAATCACCATAATAGTAAGGAATATTACCAATATGTGTCAAAAAAGTATTATCTTAGAAGAATGCTTCTCACAGCAAAAAATGGCAGTATTAGTTACTATTACTTGCCATATTTTCTGAGAAGCAAACACCAGGAAAATATTAACAGTTGACATGGTACTTTCTTATTACTATCATTTGGCTCACATTAAGCCAACAAAAAAGTCATGATTTTTTCAAAAAGTTAATCAAAGTACTCTCCAGTTAGCAATTCTTTTAGAATATATTCTGGGCTGATTCTCATACAACAGCTCCTGAGGGTCCAACAATCTACCCCCAATGTGGCATTGGCCAGAAAATACTACCATTTACATAGTCTAAGGAAAGTATTCTCAACTCTCTTATTCCCATTGGAAGCCGACAAAATGTTGTCAACTCATAGGTTTATTCAATCATTTTGCAGACTAAAGCCAGTCTCAAAATTTGTCTATCATTGTAATTGCCGTTTTTGTTCAATTAATTTATTAAGCACCTACAGAATACCTTTGTGACAGTTCTAAGAATTTCCCGTACAGTTTCTTCCTACCAACCCATGACATATGATAAGCTCAGGGGCCTTGCTACTTCCCTCCTTCAAGAAGGATTACATTTCTTTAAGAGAAGATATAGCTTTCTTGGTCCCAGTTTCTCAGACTCAACTTTCTGATCACCCAATGATATAAACATCCTAGTCTGGGTCCCTCCAATATGGTGGATTTCTGAAAATCATACAGTCACCATTTTCTTCATCATATCCTTCCCTAATGACCAGCTATGTTTCCCTATGAAGATGAAAGGGATTACAGGTAGAAAAGCTAAGTTCTACTATGTCCTACCACACCATTGTTATGTAAGGGCAAAATAAACTCCCTTTTGTGAACTGTTCAATAACATTTTAGAGCCTCCTTTTGTCCCAATGTGTTAATATTAAAGCTACCAACAACAGCTCAAGCCCCTTTAAAGTACGGAGGAAAATTCAGAATTTAGTTAAGATATGTTCTATGATTTCACAGCACTTACCATCTCCTGACAGAGGTACCATCTCAGAGAGGTACAGAACAAAGTGCTATGGAAGATTTGGGGAGAAAGGGTCATTACTGAAGAGTAGACAAGGTAAGACTTCTTGAAGGAGGCAGAACTAATGTCGGGCTTTAAAGGATGGGTAGGAGGGGGAGTGAGGGCAGACATTCCAAACGAGAAACTGTGTGTGGAAAAGAATGAAAGCAACAGAGTGAAGAGTATGTTCAGAAAACATAATCATCCAGATTGGTTCATGACAGAGTATACAAGAAGAGAAATAGAAGGAAATGCTAGAAAGGTAGGATGTCACCGGATTGTGGAAAGGTTTGAATGCCAGGAAAAAGAGACTGAATTTTATTCAGAAAGCACTGAATAACATAATAGATTTATCACTGAAAGGGATGTCTGAGATCATCAGTTCCATCTTATTTAGGAAAGAAGAATACGAAGGCATACTCAGATTCACATAGGCAAGAAGAGGCAGCCTAAGGATTTTAATCCAGTTTCTGTAATTCCAAACCCACTATTTTTTACTTGACACTGTGCTACTCTTAAAGATTTTTGAGTTGATGAATGCCATAACACTATCTATGTAGAAAGAGTTTAGTCAAGAATACATTTGGCAAGTTCAATTTAAAGACTATGCTAATAGACCAAACAGGTGGTAAAAAGATTCAAGACTAAGGTGTCAGCAATAATAATACTAATAATAATGAGGAACAAAAAGAGTAGAGACATTGCAGAGGTGCAAGCTACTGAACTTGGTAAATAATTGGATATGAGAGGTGAGGGGGAAGAACAAATTTTAAAAATCAAAAGCTTTTGAGCATAGGAGACTGGGTGAATGGCAATGCTACAGACTGAAATCATCAAGACAGAAAGAAAAGTATAGTCAGAGGGAAAATATTAAGCTCAATCTGAAGCTGAGGTGATGGTTAGGCATCAAAATGAAGATAACTTGTACAGGGTTTTGTTTTTCTTGCTCTCTCAGTGGTGTAGAGATAGGTGAAAGGGAAAGAATTTGTGCCTGAAAATGACATAAATTTGATTTTTTTAAGTATCTTGTAAATAATTTGATATGCAGTTCTGGAACCTCAGAAGAGCCTTCTAGATTATAACTATAGACTTGCAAGTCTAGTTGAACTTGTGAAAGAAAATGAGATTTCCAAGGGGAAAAGTATAAAAGTAAATCAAGGAATGAAGGACCAATGAAGGAAAAATGAGAGAGAAAGGAAAATCAGGGAAGTGTCACATCTCTGAAATCAATGAACCAGTATCATTCAGTAGGAGGAAGTGGCCAATGGTAACAAATGCCTCAGAGAGATGAGGAATGAACAAAGACCACCAGATTTGGGGACAATAAGAAGTTTCAGTTGAATAGCAGATCAATAGCCTTTTTTTCCAAGAAGCTTGGGAGTATAAAGGAGGAGAGAAAGATAGGATGGTAGTTAGATGGACTACTAGAAGAATCAAAGGCCTATAGAGACCTGAGTGTGTTTGTAATGAAATATTGGGAATTATTATTGATGTTGTTGAGGAGAATGCTGTGGTAAAATACTTCATTGATGTTAACAAAAGTATATTTCAGCTCTCCCCTCAGAAAGAAGGCCAGGAGTGACTTCCCTTCATCAGGCCGGTATGTAGCTTACTTGGACATTATCAATTTATTTTTTAAAAATCTATTTATTTATATTTAACATAGATAAGTATAAGGATAAGTAACAAGGAAAGCCTTAACACTAAAAGGGAGCTATTTCTACCCACTTTCTATGTTTGCCTCACAGCAAACTCTTCTGTGTCTTCAAGCTACTCTGAAACTGTCTAACGCTTATTAAAAACCCCTAAATACTGACTACAATCTAACTATAATACTTATTAAAATTAACTTAAATTTATTAAAGATGTCTCCAAGTAAACATTGAGTCAGTCAGACTAATATGGAAGAGGCTGGCTGACCAGAGGGTAACCCTGAGATGGCCCAGAGTCCAGGCAAACAGGCCTTTGATCTTTCTTCTCTCAAAATCATTCTCCAACAAAGCAGATATTGCAGTTTCTTCTCCATGATGATTTCTCACAGTAAAGAGGGTAGGCAAACCTCTTCGGATGGTTCAGAGTTCTCTCTCCCCTATATACAGCAGTGAGCAAGATTGGAGATGTCTGCCTTCACCAGAAGCCAGAGAGAGTGCCTCAGAAGCCTGACCAACTATCAGAACCTTTCCTGTTTCCTTCCTTCCAAGTTCTGATCTCACATACAGCACTCTGCCCTGCCTGCATCCTCAAAGACCCCTTTCTCAAAGTTCTTTTCTCATCAATACCTAATCAATATATTTCCTAATTTCCTTACAAATGGGAAAGAAGACGTAGAAAGGGAATACCAAAGAAGCAGACTGGAGCAAAGTCCTAGAGGAAATGGGATGAAATCTGATCAAGAGTACAGGTAGAGGAATTAGCCCTAATGAGGAGGATGAAAGACAACTTCTTCTACCACTAGAAAGAAAAAGAAAGTAGATGAGGATGCTAAGAAGTTGGGAGGATCTGAGGGAAAGAGATGAAGCCATACACATCAGATGGTTACAAAATTCTCTGTGATAAAAGAGGAGTCTAAGCAAGGGTAGGGTATGAGGATGTGGTTAGGGACTGGAGGAAAGATGAAAGAATTTGGAAGAGTGGCTGAGAGCAGAAAGATAGAGGGTGAAATTGGTTCAAAACTTTAAACCACCTTTTCATAGTTAGAGATATTCATTTGGAATTAAGTCACAATGACAGAGCATATTGGGAAACTCACTCTGGCTTTATTTTCTGAACAAACAACATTTTGGCTTTCTGGTCTGTCAGTCTGGCACTGCTCACAGGCACTGTCATTCATTTCAAAATGCAAATCAATTCTAAGCAAACACCCTTCTGTGCCCTCCATCACACAAGGCAGTTTTTTAATACTCTATCTTATTTTTGAATGTACTCTTCTCAAAACATTTTACACTTTAAAATATATCACTTATTATTCTACTGGTCCCCCCTACTCAGACACATTTGCCATCAAATTCATTTTCATAAAACTGCCTTAAAAAGCAAGCCAAGCAACATACAAGGGAATACTGTTCAGACTGTAAAAACAATTTATGACAGAAAACGTTCCTAGTTTCCTAATTGCATCAGTGTGTTTTTTTTTTTAGTTTAAAAAATCATGAACCCAAAGTAAAAAGTATTCTTGGAAAGAACACCATTTGTTTTCCCAGATACAGACATCTGCCCAAGCAAATACACTTGGCTCATGTGTGACCATCATTCTCACAATATATATCCTACTGGCTTATGACAAAGTGTTTCTCTATACTTCTAATTCATTCATCATGGAAAAATATTTCTTTATAGGAAGGCACAGCATTAGATTCAAAGATAGAAAAGCATTTTTATGGTATATGCACTAAGATCCATTAAAATTTCCTTGATAGGCTCTTTAAATTAATTTATGAGAAATAATTAAACTATGAAAGCTTGAAATGTAATTATATGCATGTACAGCTTTTTAGAAATCTAGCACTTCTGCTGATCTATTATGCAATTATGGTACTCTAAAACAAAGCTCTTTAAATCAATAAGCAAATAACAAAATTAGTTTACTACTATTTTGTAAGCATCTCTAGGCAATTAGTTTCTATTTAGAAATAATCTTTGAAGCATCCTTTTTTCTAAATGGAGAGTTTAGTATTTGTGTTGCACACTGTAAAAACTGTTTTATTTCAAATCCTATCCCTAATTTAAGTTATTCTAAAATCATAAGAATATAGGTTATTAAGATCATTTATAGTCTGCCTCGTTACCCAGAGAAGGACTTTACCTAAGGCATTCTAGGCAAATTTTAAAATACATATATTTTCTTATTCCTCCATCAATTCACTTAGTATACTTAATTTACATAGTATATCTACCTGTTTAAGGTCTATAATTCTCCCAGTAAAATATAAGCTCCTTGAGGGTAAGGGTGGTCTGTTTTGTTTGTCTTACCAGATCCATCACCCACTACAATAATGGAAGTACTGAAAAAAATATTTATTGGATTTAATCACTTTGAACTTCCTGGCAAGTTTTCTTTTTAACTATTTTATGGGTGTCTATGGCAGAATTTCTGTTGCCTATGGAATCTTTTGCATGCCAATTTAGGAATCTTTATATCCTTAATACCCAAACTCTTGCTTTGTAGCCTCACTTCACCAGTTTCTCTCTGTCTCTGTCTCTCTCTCTCTTTCTCTCTCTTTCTCTCTCTGTCTCTCTCCATCTTTTCCTTTTTGTGTCTCTGCCTCTGTGCATCTCTATCTCTCTGTACTTCTCGGTCTCTTCCCACCCACCTGCCCTTCTCCCAACCCCCTACCCCAGTAATTCCTTTGGTTCACAAAGTCTGTTTCCATAATGCTACATGTTTAGAAACTACCATGTTAGTCTGTGTCCTCTTACCCACACCCTTCTTTTAGGCAAGTGCCTTCATTTTCAAGGCAATATGCTCCCACATAACACTGCCTTGACCAACTTTGTTTCACAATAACATCTTTAACACATTATAAACAAATGTTACATTGTGAAATCCACAGCCAGAAAAGCATATGCATTGCTGCTCATTTAAGAACACTGTTTCTATGGATCATAAATCTGGAGCTGGATTATCTCTCTAATTCCTCCCTTCATTTTATAGCCATGGCCAAGAGACATTAAGTATCATACTTAGAGGTCACACAAATATCCAGCAGCAGGACCAAGTCTTCTGACCTAAATCCAGTTTTATTTCCACCATCTTCATCTAAAGAGATCCAATTAATGATATTAGACAGTTTGCTTTAATTAGATTCTACCTACTGATTATTTTGTAAAATGTACCACATGACATCACCACATTGTTGTTCCAAGTCCCAGAGTATCTTAGAAATTTTTAAATGCTCTTTTCCTCTAGATTCTGTTTATTTAAAAGATACAGATGCCACCATTTTATGATTATCTCTTGCTTTCTTCATTGTTTTTTAAATATCCTTAGTTCATCACTCTATTAATACCTTCATCAGATCTGTTATAGAAGAGGCATGAGCAGAAGACCATTTCACTTTGAGTCAGGAAGATCTATGTTCAAATCTTTTCTACATTCATACCTGAGTCTGTTTCCCCATCTGTAAAATGGGGATAATAATACCTATAGTACCTGCCTTTTGCAGGCTGCTGTGACAGACAAGTGAGACGATACATAAAAAGTTCTTTGCAAATTGTAAATTATAATGCCTGGAAAACTATTATTATTCATAGGTTCTTATTGTTTAATTTTCTAATATCTTCCTCCTCTCCTCCCTCACAATGGACCATTACCTTCTCACTAGTCTAGAAGCTTAGCAGATAGAATTAAAGCTTATCATCAGCACAAAAAAACATTAAAAAGCAAAATAATTCTGCATACATCCTAACCCACAAGAACTCTCTCCTGAGTTTTTCATCCTGCTTACTATAGTCACACAAAAAAAAAAAATCCCTAAGGGACATTATCTGCCATCTTACTAAAGGCATATATCACTAACAATCAGGGAACTACTTGGCATCAAAAATTATTTGATCAGTTGTCACAACCCACTTTTCAAATGAGATCTGCCAAATCAAACATGTATTCATTGGGATTTTCTTTTTGTTTCTGATTCTTCTTTAATTTTCATTCACTAATTTCTTTTTCATTGGCTTCCAGAGTTGACAGGTATGTCAGAAGCATCTCATCTAATCTGTAACTAAACAAGAATCCCCCCCTCAAATTTTGCCAATGAGTGGGCATCAAGCTTGCATTTAAAGATCTCCAAAAAGGAAGGTCTCTCTTTTCCAGCAGCCCATTCCACTTCCAGAAAGCAGTCAGGTTTAGGGGTTTTTTGTTTCCTCATGCAAAAATCTGCCTATGCATACCTTCAAATTACTGATCCCAGTTCTATTCCTTCAATCAAGCAGAACAAGTCTCATTCATGTTACATCCCTTCAAATATTTTAAGATGTTTATCATGCTTCCCCTAATATTTCCTCCCCAGGTTAAATATTCTCACTTTCCTCAAAAGATTCTGGTATGGAATAGACTACTATTTTGGTAGTGTCCCCTAGACACACTCCACTTTCTCAAATGTCTTCTTAAAAATGTGACATGAACAACTAAATTCCATATTCTGGTTGGGATCTGTGTAGGACTATCAGCTCTATATTCCAGAATACTAAACCTTGCTTAATTCAGCCCAAAAATTCCTTAGTTTTTTGGCTTCTACATTATACTCCAGTGTATGGGAATTGTTATGCTGTATTTGTCATTCATATTTTTGTACCTTCTTCCCATCCAAAGGGTATACTGAGAATTCCAGTGAGCCATTCTCTATGTTCACATCTTAGATGCTACCATTTTATCCCTTTTCTCCATTTATTATGGACTTTCTCATGGTGAAGAGAGCCCCTGGAAGAATGATATAAACAGACGACCTGGATTTTATAGAATCTGGTCAGACAGGGTAGTCTCTTCAAGGCCAGAGAGCAAAAATGGCTGCCCTCTCTGCCTCAGACCAGTGAGTACTCAATCTGACTGCTTCTCTGAGATAACAAGGTTTAATCACGTTGATAACTGGGTATGGGATAAGGGATGTGGGTTGTGGATTATTCCCTATCTCTAGTAAAAACTAACTTATTTCCCCATCAACTGACTTTGATGAAAAGTCTCTTCTGTCCTCGACCAAAGTTGAGGCTACTCTGAATATACCCTGCCTGATAAATCCCTTCTATTCTTAGCTAAACATAGGCTAAACCCACTTAAGAACAAGTCTCTAGATCTGTGATTGGAGAACCTATGACACCAATGTCAGCACCAACACGCATATCCATTTTCAATGACATGTGTTCACATGTGACCACATACAGAGAAGTATGGGGCCACATGCCAAGAAGGACTTTTTTTTCTCAAAGTGACACACCATCCGAGTTATGCTCAGTTTTTTGGCAAATTTTGACACACTAACCTCAAAAGGTCGCCCATCACTGCTCTAAATTATAGATTGAATAAGAATGAAGTCAGGCTTCAGGAGTAATCAAGTCTACCCCAGGGGATGCCCCCCCAAAGGCAAACTGAGCAGTTCAAGATCCCTCTCAGATCTTGTTCTTCACAGTGTCACAGGGGAGTTATAAGTCTCAGCAGTTTTCAAGCTCTTATTAAAATCTCTTTTGGGAATGATTTCCACTTTCCAAGGGTCGGAACAGGGGTATGGGAAGTGGTTGTCCCTCCAGAGTCAAGGAACAACTCTCCTGCCTGGTCATTGGAATCCTAGCATCCCTCTCTTTCAAGATTCTAACAGTGTTAACCCTTGTCTGTCTTGCTTCACAGCATTCTATGACACTCTCCTTGTAATCCTGTTGCCTTTCCAAAATCTCCTCTTACAATTTATAGGTTATTGTTTTAACTGTAGTTCCTTGGAGATATTCTATCACTGCAATACTTTATGATGCTACTTGTATATGGCATTCCTTCTGAAAGCCTTGCTTGGGGGTGTCAAGAAGCAGGAAATTTGGGGACGAGTAGCTCAGTGGATTGAGGGCCAGGTCCAGGGATGGAAGATCCTGGGTTCAAATATGGCCTCAGATAGTTCCTAGTTGTGGGGAGGAAGAGCAAGGGGGAGAGGAGGAGGAGAAGGAGGAAGATAAGAAGGAGGAGAAAGAGAAGGAAGAAAGAAACAAACAAACTAACTAACTAACTAACTAACAATTTCATTGTGTTCTACCAATCCCAAATATATATAGAGGAGAACATCTGATCACTATTTCTTAAATTTTAGTTAGTCTCCTTACATTAACACAAAAAGAAAAAATTAAACCTTTCAGGATTTTATGGCCCTTTATGAAACTAACAAAAGGGCAAAATTTCTAAGATCAGTGATGTCCCATTTGAGGTTATTACAAGAATGTGGGTAAGATGGGGCAGCAGAGGAGAATATATGCTCTGATACCAGTTTCTATTCCTTTTCTTCCCCTATTTCCCTGGAATATCTTGAGCTAAGCCAGGATTCCAAAAACCCTACAGAATAGTTTGGCATTCAAATTCAGAAATATAAAAACTATAAAAGAATGCAACAAATATTTTCAAGCATCTTCTATGTGCAGAACACTATGCTAGATGCTGTGAGGGCTCTTAGCCACCAAGTTAATATATAGTACACTCAATTTGTCACTGATATTTTCAGAATATTGGTCTCACAGGCTGAAAATTCTTGCATTTCAATGAGTGTATGCAGTTTCCAAGATTCTAACATTCTCCAAATTCCAAAATATCTGTGGGGATAGAGAATCTAAGTTTGTAAATTCCTCATGGGAAAGACTCATAACCAAATTTTACCCTGTGATGAGTAAGAAATCCATTTCAAAGAATAAAAAATAATTTTAATGCAACTCTCTGAACCTCAAGTTATATGCATATACATATATATGCCATATATATATATGCATGCAACACCCCCTATACCTTCACCCTAAAACATATACATCAGGAGTGCTAAAGCAAAAACTCTGTTGCCCTACCCATGTCTCCACAGAGTCAAAAAGAATCAGACTGTAATACATGGTAATAGCAATGCTATGACATTTCTCAAGGTGAGCAGAACTCCTACAAGAAGGCATTTGACCTTATAATAGAGATATGTTTGGCATGTATTCTGCATGGGTGAGTTATCTGTATTTCCGCTGGAAAATGCCTCAAGAACATTCTGAGATTTATAACATAAACCACATAGAAAGAGAGGTCAGAAGAGCAGACTTACAAGAGAGGCATTGGCTGGGATGGGTCTCCTCCACACATACACACCCACAGCTGGTCATTTACCCAGCATTGATATGCCAGTTACAGAGAAAGTCCCAGGTGCCCAAATGGCTTACTGTAAGCTCTCCAGAAAAGAATATATTTAATTTTTAAAAGGAAAGCTCCCATAGTGTGAGGATGAACAAAGAATGAATAATTCATTCTGCAATAACTTCAAATGCACATTTCAAAAAACGAACTAAGCAACTGCCAAAGAAAGTTCATTTCAAAATAAACCAGAACTGATAGCACCTCTTTTCACATTACTAAAAATATCTCCCTTTGTAGAAACTCCCTTTTCTTTAAATCATTTATTTCTATGGGTTTTTTAAAGGGGGGAGGGAATTCTCCCCCTTACAGAGAGCAAGAGTCGATTGTAAAAAATAATTAGCTAGACCCTTATCTAGGGTAATACAGTGGCAGAGGTCCCATGAGATGATACATGATTAATCATCCAACTTCTCTTGGAGACTGAGCAGGCTCAGTGACACCCACTGACTACCACTCCATGAGGTCACTGAGCTTACATGTTGATGAAGGCAGAAGTTAAATTTTACTGTACTGCTAATTCCTCGTTTCTAAGCACTCCATATGTGCTTCATAGGAAGAAATGACATATAAATGTCACAGGTGTAGAAAAAGGGTTTTACCCAGCTATACCAAAGAGCACCCTAGGTAAAAAAGAGGGAAAATGAGATCAGACAGCCTTAATTTAAAGTATCCACATTAAGCCACATCCTCCAAATGTCTGAACTTCTCCAGGTCAAGCCTTTAGGGCATTATTGAGCAAAAGGTGCTCTCTCTGTCTCATATACATACACAGATATTTATTTTTATTTTTAAAATAAATTTATATTGATAAATATTTACAAAATAAATTAATCAAGTCATTCCATCCCACTTAAAATGACAAAATACTCTAACCTGACCCCTTATTCAGGTAAAAATGTATCTCAGTTGAATAGAATTAAATCAAAGGCAATCCACCAAAAGTGTGAAAGGGCCTTGAAAAGTCATTAAATGTACAGGAGGGATGTTAAACAGGAAGAGTGTTCCAATAGACCACAGAAACTTGATCCCATTCTAGGGGTCATCTGTAAAATATCAAACTAGTTGAGAGCAGGAGTTATTTGAGGGACACGGATTCTAATAAGGAGAGAGTGTTCCAGCTAAGCCTGGGAAGAAGTTGGTTGGGGTAGGAAAGAGCACTTTGGCCTTGGTCTCCTTTCCCTTCCCTCTCCCCACCTTTGGCTAGAGAACTTAAAAATTTCAGAAGCCTAAGGGCCTTCCCATCCATTCATCAATGTGATAATTAGCACCATCATCCCAGGATAGTAGGAGCCAGTTGCCATGCCTACCCAAAGAGCCTAGAATTGGCTGGACTGAGATTTACAGCTTAACTAAGAGCCCCAGCAAGAAAGCGATGCCAGATCTAAACAAAGAGCCTTGAGCACCTCATAAAGAGGAGGAAAAGTCTTCCAGTAATTAGAAGTTGTGGGTCACCTTTTTAACCATATGATTTTTCTAAATTTGTGCATACTTTCCCCAGGGTTCTATGTGCACTTACGGGAAAGCAGGACACAAAGTGCCTGGACCACATTAATTGTAAATGCATTGTTCAATCATTTCAGTCCTGTACAACTCTTTGTGACCCCATTTTGGGGTTTGATTGGCAAGACACTGGTGTGATTTGCCATTTCCTTCTCCAGCTCATTTTACAGATAAGGAAACTGAGACAAGCAGGTGAAGTGACTTGCTCAGTGCCACAGAGCTAGTAAGTGTCAGAGGCCACTTTGGAACTCAGGTCTTCCTGACTCCAAGCTCTGCACTCATCTACAGCACCTTTGAGTTGCCTACCTTAGTCAATGCCATGTCCTAAAAGTTGCTGAAGCAGTCCTGACTAAATTGGTTCTCAACTAAAAATCTTAACAGGGAAAGAGGGATTAGATGTTCACTGGTGCGGACTTGTGTTTTCTGAATGGAAGGTAAAGGAAAGGCGACATGCATTCATGTGCCAGGTACTGTGCTAACTGCTTTTTACAAATATCTCATATGATCCTGTCTATGACCCTGTGAGAGAGATGCTATTCCCTATTTTAAAATTAAGGAAACGGAGGTAAGCAATTTGTCCAGGGTCACATAGAAAGGATCTGAGACGAATTTCGATTTTAAGATTTCCTGATTCCAAGCCCAATTTTATCCATGGTGCCACCAGCTGCTTCTAAACCCCTCTAATGTACCTCTAGAACCCTGAAAGGATATAGCAGCCATGATACCAGGATTTGAGTCATCAGGGAGGGTGTGAACTAATCAGTCACCTCAAAATGTTTTTCATATAAAGGGGGAGACTCTAATGCCTGGGAATCAAAAGTCTTTCTTTGCTTTTTCTAGAGCTCCAAGTTATCACTCATTGTTAGGTCAGAGGCAGTGGAGACTAGTCTGGCAAATTTAGAGTAGACAAGAGTCTAACATTCAAACCAAATGAATTACCATTTACATCTGAGGCTCTCGCAGTTCAAAGTATTATTGGTCTCTGGTGTGATTTCTGCTTAGGACACAGCTGTGAATCAAACTATTGAGTAATCAAACTACATTGGCAAGAAATTAGTATATCTCTTAGATCACAGCACTTACAAAGGTTTTTGTTTAAATTAACACGTCACACAGAGTTCTACTACTATTTTTCTACAGGATATACTCAGCTGCTAGCTGCCCAACTAATCCAAATATGACGTATATTTCTGCTATTTTTAAAAACTGTTTATCATTGGTATAAGTGGCTTTTAAGCCAATGTATCAGTGGAAAATTTGTATAATTTGGACTTCATCTCCCAGCATTCTTCCTTTGTCCCCAAGAATCCTTTTTACCTTTCTGTTTACATGAGTCCTTTATGTTATAGTTTTCAAGCCTGTGGGTAATGCCTCCCTTGCTCTCTTTTCCATGTGGGAGGCTGGTGAGCTCTATCTGTTTCTCTAGCTTTTTATTTTCCTTTTGCTTCAAGTTAAATATTAATAAATCTTAATAAATATAATACTTGGGTTATCAAATATTAACTTTTAAAATTTACATCTCGAGGAGGTCAAATACACCAAAGATGGCTACCAGAATATTTCTAGCAGCACTTTTTGTAGTAGCAAAGAGCTGGAAACAAATAAATGTCAATCAACTGGAGAATAGCTAAACAAACTAGTATATGAGTATAATTCAATATCACTGAAGGTAATGACTATAGAAAATATAGGAAGACTTGCATGATCTAATGCCCAGTGAAGTAAATAGAACCAAGACATCAATATGCACAATGATTGCAATGTTGTAAATACAAAGAACAACCAACACAGGAATAAGCAAAATTTAACGTTGCAAAATTACAAAGAACATGAACATCCGCAAAGAATTCAAAAAGATTCCTCCCCTCATTCTTTTGCAAAAGTGGGGAGTTCACAGGTGTACAATATTCCAATTAATGTGGGGGTTATGTATTGATCAATTCTGTTCATTTTTTTCTCTTCCTCATTCTTTTTTTCTTTCCAAAAAGTTCTTCATTTAAATAGAATGGCTCCTAAAAGAAGAGATATTGGAGACAAATGTAGGCAATGTTAAAAAGCAAAAATATATGTATATGTAAAATATTTCTGTTGCTATATATTATGTTCTCTTGCTTATGCTTGTTTCATTCTTCATAATTTCATGTAGGTCTTTCCATGTTTTTCCAAGATTAACTGGTTTGTCATTTCTTATGGTGCAGTATATGCATCACAATCATATGCCACAACTTGTTTAGTCATTCCTCAATTGATGAATATCCCTTCAATTTCCAGTTCTTTTGAACATATAGGTTCTTTTCCTTTTTCCCTGATCACCTTAGAAATAAACCTAAGTATTGCTAGGTAAAAGGGTATATGCAATTTTATAACTCTTTGAGCATAATTTCAGATTGCTTTCCAAAATGGTTAGATCAGTTCACAGTTCCACCAACAGTGTATAAGTATCCCCATTTTCCACATCCCCTCCAACATTTGTCATTTTGCCTTTTTTATTATATCAGCCTATCTGATAGGTATGTGATGATAATTCAGAGTTGTTTTCATTTACATTTCTCTAATCAATAATGACTTAGAGCATTTTTCAGGTAGTTATATATAGCTTTGATTGTTTTGTCCTTTGTCAAATAAGGCCTTCTCTAATGGGGGCAAGAATTAGCTGGGTATTTTAGTGTAACAAACTAATTTTTTTTAAAAAGACATCAACAATTTATTTTTCAAAAATTTTCAGCCTTTTATAGCTAATAAACAAAAACCTGATACAGTGTGGTATAAACAGAAGGCTGAGATCCAAGAACCCCCCTGTTTCTGGCTAGGCTGCTCACTACACATGTAGTCTTGGAATGGTAATTTTCTCTCTCTGGGCTTCCAAAATGAGGGGGATTAGACTAGACAATAGTGAGAAATAATCATTGTTTATTCAGTGAAAAGAGGAAGTTTTATCTGCTCTGAATGAATTTGTGAAGAGAAGCCAGAGCAAGAAGGGATTGGGGTCCTGGCCCCAATATCCCAGTGTATATCTTGGTTTCCATATTGCTCAACTGACTTATGTTGAGTTTGTAGTCAATTAGACAACATGATGTGGTAGAAAGAATAGATTTGGAGTACATTTGGATTTGGAGAACCAGGATTTGAATGCTGCCTCAGTTATCTCCCACCCTAGTCATTTAACTTCTCTGAATCTAAGTAACAGAGTTAGACAACTTCCAAGGAACATTTTAGCTCTTATAGGAGCTTATTTGTCTCCCAAAACTACAATCTGGAACTGTGGTATTAGTTGTATTTACAAATTGTATGTATTAGTTGATTTGCAAATGCCTATATGAATTAGACCCAGCTATAACAAAAATAATTTATGTGAAGAAGCTGTGTGGTGATGAGCATGAATTTAGGGGACAGGAGATCTGAACTAGCTGATTTTGCTACTAAAGAGCTGCGCTGCATTTGGGAGCAATTTTCCAAATAGACCTGGACCTCACCTTCCTTATCTATAATGCTTTGGAGAGGGGAGGGAGGGCTAAGAGAGAGATGCAATTGTCTTGATAAGTTCCAAGATCACTTCTCCTCTAGCTCTTGCAAAGTCTAGAGTTGTTTTCCTAGATTCCACTGTAAAGGCTTCAAATTCAACATTACACAGCTACTATATATATACACAGGTACTACCTAATATACAAAGTTTAGATGAAACACTAACCTCATGGAATTTATAATCTACAGCAGTAGGCAGTTGGAATACCAACAGGGGCTGCCTTACGTTTTCATTGACCCACATTGTTCTGCCTGATGTTAAGTTCCCCTACATGATTATCTTTATTAGACTGCTCTCTTGGGTCTACTCGACCTCGCCATTACTTGACTTCTAAAGGAATTCCACCTACAGCTACACATGCAGGAATAATAATTTTTGCTGTTGCTCCTTAAGCTCTCAGGATCCATGCTACACCTTAGGAATTAAGTTGGGTTTCCTGGGAAGCTATATTCTACAGCAGTTACAAACAGAAGTGCTTCCTACTGGGTTTCCAATAGCTTTATAATACTGGAGCTGTTCGTGTTCCTTCAGTCAATATTAGGAACCTGGGGAAACATATATCCTAAACTGTAATGGAAAGAAGGAAGGAAGGAAGGAAGGAAGGAAGGAAGGAAGGAAGGAAGGAAGGAAGGAAGGAAGGAAGGAAGGAAGGAAGGAAGGAAGGAAGGAAGGAAGGAAGGAAGGAAGGAAGGAAGAAAGGAAGGAAGGAAGGAAGGAAGGAAGGAAGGAAGGAAGGAAGGAAGGAAGGAAGGAAGGAAGGAAGGAAGGAAGGAAGGAAGGAAGGAAGGAAGGAAGGAAGGCATTTATTAACTATCCATGTACCAGACATAGTAAAGTGTTAAGCTAAGTAGTTTATAATCATCTCATCTGTTCCTCATGACGACCCTGGAAGGTGAGCACTATTACCATTCCAGTTTTACAGTTAAGGAAATAGAAGCAAACGGAGGTGGTCATGTAACCAGATAATAATGCTAGTAAATGTCTGATACTGGATTTGAACTGAGGACTTCCTGATTCGAGGACCACTGTTTTATCTACTACCAGGGATATATACAAAGCTAGGCCACTAGCTGCCCCTATGTTTATAAAAATATAGATAAAACCATTTTTAAAACAATAGTAAAGTCTTTCTGTTTTTCTTTGTTACATATTTGTTTATTTGTCCATTCTTCATTATAAAGGAAGGCTCACTTGGGGTAGAGTGGGCAACGTACCCAAAAAATGACATATTTTTGTAAAGCATCAGTAAAAGTTTTAAATGAAGGTAAGGAAATTCAGACCCCAAAAGAAATGACCTCCCCACTGCCACAGGGATAGTAAAGGATTCAAACGTCAAATCTTCCAATTCCAAATCCCACATTTTCCCCGCTGTTAGACTTGCAATCTTAAGACCTTGGCTTGAGTTCCATGTATAGTATTTTACTATGTGACTGAGGGAGGTGGTGTGAACCACTTAAGTCTCAGTTTCCTTTACTTTTTTTTTTAATTTCTTTTTTTTTTATATATTTTATGAGGTTTATTAAAGATTATTAGAATTAAAAAATAAAGAAAATACAAAATAAGAAAGCACATGCCTAGGCACAGAACCCATTCACAGCCACTTACATCTTGCTTGTGTGTGCTTAGAAGCGGAAGCCAAGAGAGACCCAAAGTAGGCGGAGAGTCAGTTTAAATACAAATTGTGTTCTCAGCCCAGGTAAGATTTTAGGGAATTCTGGGAACTATCAAGGACTTCTGGGAATTGAAGTCTAGGGTTCAAATCTCCATTTTTACACATCACATGTATTTCAGTGTCAAGCTGGAAGCAAGATTCAATGATGTGGTCCAGGAATCTGCATTGCAAGTTGTTCTCTATTCTCCTTTTACCGGATCCAAATGTTCAAGTCTTGTTTAGGGATTCCTAATCTGGCACGAGAATCTGATGTTCCATTTAGAACCTTTGTGTTTCAGAGTGGTAGGCTGCTTAGACGGAAACTCTCTTTCCTAAAGAGCACATCTTGTACCCTCATGCCTAGCCATGTCAGCTCCATCCCTCCTGTGTTGCTTTGTTGCTGTTGTCTGGTTGTTTCAGTCCTAACTGACTTTGTGACCTTTATTAGGGTTTGCCATTTCTTTCCCAGTTTATTTTCTTTTTTTCTTTTTTTTTTAATATATTTTATTTGATCATTTCCAAGCATTATTCGTTAAAGACATAGATAATTTCTTTTCCTCCCCCCCACCCCCCATAGCCGACGCGTAAGTCCACTGGGCATTAGATGTTTTCTTGATTTGAACCCATTGCTTTGTTGATAGTATTTGCATTAGAGTGTTCATTTAGAGTCTCTCCTCTGTCATGTCCCCTCAACCTCTGTATTCAGGCAGTTGCTTTTTCTCGGTGTTTCCACTCCCATAGTTTATCCTTTGCTTATGAATGGTGTTTTTTTCTCCTGGGTCCCTGCAAGTTGTTCAGGGACATTACACCACCACCAATGGAGAAGTCCATTATGTTCGATGATACCACAGTGTGTTTGTTTCTGTGTACAATGTTCTCCTGGTTCTGCTCCTCTCGCTCTGCATCACTTCCTGGAGGTTGTTCCAGTCTCCATGGAAATCCTCCACTTTATTATTCCTTTGAGCACAATAGTACTCCATCACCAACATATACCACAGTTTGTTCAGCCATTCCCCAATTGATGGGCATCCCCTCATTTTCCAGTTTTGGGCCACCACAAAGAGCGCAGCTATGAATATTTTTGTACATGTCTTTGTGTCCATTATCTCTTTGGGGTACAGACCCAGCAGTGCTATGGCTGGGTCAAAGGGTAGATATTCTTTTAGCACCCTTTGGGCATAGTTCCAAATTGCCCTCCAGAATGGTTGGATCAGTTCACAGCTCCACCAGCAATGAATTAATGTCCCTATTTTGCCACATCCCCTCCAGCATTCATTACTTTCCTTTGCTGTTATGTTAGCCAATCTGCTAGGTGTGAGGTGATACCTCAGAGTTGTTTTGATTTGCATCTCTCTGATTATAAGAGATGTAGAACACTTCTTCATGTGCTTGTTAATAGTTTTGATTTCTTTATCTGAGAACTGCCTATCCATTTCCCTTGCCCATTTATCAATTGGAGAATGGCTTGATTTTTTGTACAATTGATTTAGTTCTTTATAAATATGAGTAATTAAACCTTTGTCAGAGGTTTCTATGAAGATTTTTTCCCAATTTGTTGTTTCCCTTCTGATTTTAGTTATATTGGTTTTGTTTGTACAAAAGCTTTTTAGTTTGATGTAGTCAAAATTATTTATTTTACATTTTGTGATTCTTTCTATATCTTGCTTGGTTTTAAAGCCTTTCCCCTCCCAAAGGTCTGACATGTATACTATTCTGTGTTTACCCAATTTACTTATGGTTTCCTTCTTTATGTTTAAGTCACTCACCCATTTTGAATTTATCTTGGTGTAGGGTGTCAGGTGTTGATCAATTCCTAGTCTCTCCCACACTGTCTTCCAATTTTCCCAGCAGTTTTTATCGAATAGTGGATTTTTGTCCCAAAAGCTGGGATCTTTGGGTTTATCGTATACTGTCTTGCTGAGGTCGCTTTCCCCCAGTCTATTCCACTGATCTTCCTTTCTGTTTCTTAGCCAGTACCAAATTGTTTTGATGACTGCTGCTTTGTAATATAGTTTTAGGTCAGGGACTGCAAGGCCCCCATCATATGTGTTTTTTTTCATTATTTCCCTGGATATCCTTGATCTTTTGTTATTCTAAATGAACTTTGTTATGGTTTTTTCTAAATCAGTGAAGAAGTATTTTGGTAGTTCAATGGGTATGGCACTAAATAGATAAATAAGTTTGGGTAGGATGGTCATTTTTATTATATTGGCTCGTCCTATCCATGAGCAGTTAATGTTTTTCCATTTGTTCAAGTCTAGTTTTAGTTGTGTGGCGAGTGTTTTGTAGTTGTGTTCATATAGTTCAGTTTCCTTTACTTTTAAAACAGGAATAATAATCATTCTGTTGCCTAACTCAAAGTTGTAATTAGGATCAAAGGACAACAAAGGACGAAAACTCCAGATGTTCCATAAATGTAGAGTATCATGTAGGGCTTTGGGTAGAAAAATCCTTGATAACTCTATTTTGAATAATAAAATGAGTTTTTGGAAAATTGAGAAAAATTAAAAACAAACTTTCAGGTTTTAGAGCTAAAAAATACTGGTCTTGAAAATTGACTGAGCTGTTTAACAATTCAAGTTTTCTTAATTAGAATCCAACCATGAAAATGAACTAACATTATTCAAAAAATTAACTGTTTGCATGGCTATATGTGTGTTTGTTTATATGTATGTATATATAATAATAATAAGTGAATGAAAAAAAGCAAGTGTAAATCAACTCAAATTCTTAGGAAGTTATCTGAGGTTTATAGCATTTCAGTAGGAACATAGTTTGGACATTAATGTTCATCTCCTCTAACCTTTCATTTTGCAAATGAGGAAACTGAGGCCCACAGGTTAAACAGTTGCTTAGTGTCAGACACAGGATTCAGATCTCAGATCTTTCTAAGCTCTACTTCACCACACTGCCTCACACATTAGTATGCTGCTTCTCTATTATCCTAATAGAGAAAATTGAGTAAAAAGACCATCATCACAATTCTGGGAACGTGCAGTAAGACTTTAATAAAGGCTCTTTCTATCTCTCTACCTATCTACAAAGATTGATTATCTAAAATCCATTTGAAATTCAAATGTGTTTCAAATCTCATTGTCATAAAAGTAAGCAGTCTATTTGCCAATGCAAAAGAAAGTAGATGACATTTTCTTACTGTAAATGGTTCATTTTCCCCTACTATTTTATTTGTTCATTTGAGGTTTCCTTTGTGGTGCAATCACCAATTTTTAAAAAAACCTTTATTTTCTGTCTAAGATAGAAGGGCAAAAAATGAGACAAAACAGGTTAAGTGACTTGCCCAGGGTCACACAGCTAGGAAATGTCTGAAGCTAAATATGAAACCAGGTCCTCCTGACTCCAGGCCTGGTGCTGCTACCTACTTGCCCCATGTGTGCACCAGTACTATAGATCAATTCTCCTTTCAGCTGTTGTCTTTTCTTTCTGTGTGTGAATGACTTAACAGAATTCTCAGGTTCTTCTCTTCACAGTTGTTCTAATTTTTTATTAAACATGCAAATCACACATTTCAGGCAGAAAAGGGAGATCTTCAAAAGCCTTAAGCACAAACTTGTTAACAAAAAAAAACATCCACCAACTAACCACAAATATATTTTCATGATCATCTCCTAATTTCAGATCGATTATTAAGAACAATTAAAAAGCATTGATTAAAGGATATGTATAAACCAGTGGGATTGCTTATCAGCTCTGGAAGGAGGGAGGGAAGAAAGGAGGGAGAGAACATGAATTATGTAATCATGGAAAAATATTCTAAAAATTTTTAAAAATAAAAATGCATTGATTAAACTCCTCCAATGTGCTAAGGCACTGCATGAGACCCCAGGGATCTAAAGACAAAAATGAAGCTAGGCATATTAATTAAAGTTCTACCTCAAATTAAATCTGGCATATTCAAACTTTAGCTCAGTTCTGAATATTTAATTGTGCTTAGCTATTTCAAGTTCAAGAAAGGAAAAAATGGGATTTTATACTGAGGGTTTTCAAAACAGCAGACATCCCAATGGAACAGTACAGATTTTAAATAACATTTTCTAAGCTGTGGGTTCTGCTCTCAAAAGAGGTCATATTCTTTCTATTCTTAAACCTGTCAGATTACTTCAGTTTTCAAACTGTTGTTCTTCAGGGGAGTATAATTACTTCCGTAACAAGGTCAAAACTTCAGGTTTTCATTAATGCAGTCTATTAGAGGCAGATTCTCCCAGAAAAGAAATTGAAGCACCTTTGGAAGTTGTGTTCATTCTTGGGAAAACTGGAAGAAAATCATTCACAGAAAATTACTCTACTGAGCTCAGAAAGTAAATCCATCTCTGGTGTCTGATTTTTCATCAGGGAGTAACTTGTACATTGGCAAAATATGGCAGACAAGTATATGATCCATATTAGTATGCCAATACATATATCACAAATGGATTGGCTCAAAAGAATAATGGCTTGCATGATTAAGAAACAAGCCTTTGCATGTAAATTTAGGAACCATTCTTATTTTGGCTGAAAATAATAAAAATAAATTCTTGTATCTTTCCAATAGTTCTGGATCAATGATACATGTAAAACCCAGTGGAATTGCTCATTGGCTACAGGAGGGAGGTTGGGGGAGGAGGGGAGGGAAAGAACATAAATCATGTAACCATGGAAAAATATTCTAAATTGATTAATTAAATAAAAATTTTCAATTAAAAATACCTTTTCAGCCTCTTCTTAATTCTTAATTAACCCTACTAAGAGGTTTATTGAATCAGATTCCCCAAGACATCTCAAACCCAACTGATCTTCCTAAAATCCTTTGTTCAATCTTTTATACTCATACTCCCTTATTTAAGCATATAGAGTGTGATATGGAAATTTTTCAGTAATACTTTGAATGCCAAGAACTAAATGCAGTTAATAAGTTCAATGGGAGTTTAGCAAAGAGATTACCAAAGTAGTTGGTGAAAACTCCAAGGCAGAAGGATGCCTTGAAAGAAGGATAGGATTTAAAACAGTGGAAAGACAGAAGATACTCTGTGCAGGTGAAAGGATTTGAGCAAAAATTGTGAAGCACAGATATACATGTTGTGTATATCACAAAGGGTAAGCAGAAAAATTTGGTCAGATAAGAGATTTCAAGATGCAGAGGAGAATGCTGGGAAGGCATATTGGAGTGAGATGGTTCAGAGCCTTGTTTGAACTTGATTCTGAAATCAATGAGTAGTTATTAGCTCCACTGAAGATTTGTGAGCAGAAGAACAACATAATGAATTGTAATGGTTTAGAAATATTAATTTGGAACTAGCCAGAAATTTTCATTGAAATGAAAAGGTTCATTTCCTCCCATTCAAAGAATAACATGTGAACAGTCCAAGGCTACAAGGGTACCTATGAGATTTTGTAGGACTTCAAGGATAATCTCTAGCACATTGGGAAGAAAGAAAGTTCCTTAAAAACAGAAAGAATTTAACTTATTTTTCCTAACTGAAATATTCTTTCTTGGTTACCATTTCAATATGTGTTGTATTTCTCTATTAGAATCAAGATCTCATTTGCTTTTTCTATTTATAGCCTGACACAAAATATATGCTTAATAAATATCTTCTCATTCATTCATTTTTGTCTTTGTGTTTCTAGACTAAGAACACAGTGCTTGGCACATCATAAATACTTGATTAACAAATGCTTTTTGAATGAATGCTATTTGAAGGATTTATGGAAAGACATGGAAAAAAAAACAGGAGTCAAGAAGGAGCAGATGGATACAATCTGAACTGACTGAGTACTCATATGAAGGAAATCCCAGATGCATTAAAGTGTAAAGATAATGAAACTTGTCAGCAGTGTGTAAAACATATTAAAAGGAAGAAAGACAAAGGGCAAGAGGTTTGAGATAGTACAGGCTAGGTGAATGAAGCCTTGGGAATGAAAGAAGGGAGATAGAGAACTATTACAAAAGACAGACAGAATTTTCTAGAGAAGCAGAATAGATTGATGGATTCAAACTCTACCTCAGACATTAACCATCTGACTGGGAAAATAACTTAAACTTTGTATGCCTCAGTTTCCTTATCTGTAAAATGAATAGGCTAGACTTGATTGCCTCTAAGATCCATTCAGCTTGAAGTCTATGATTCCATAGGGTTGAGAACTAAGAATAAGAGGTATTAGCTATTGAGGATTTCAAAATTTGAAACTTGGAAAACTATAATAATGACAGTATTATGTCTCGCCTCTACATAGAAGGTCTACTTGCATATTAGGAGAAAAACAAAAAATTCTTTCAAAAACCTGCCTTAGAATTTCAAACTATTTTAATTGTTCTGTCATTCAGTCTTGTCCAGCTCTTTGTGACACCACAGACCACAGCACATCAAAACTATCCATGGAGTTTTCTTGACAAAGATCCTCAAGAGGTTTGCCATTTCCTTCTCCAGATCGTTTCAGTTGGTTCCTTGTAATCAAGTATAGGAGCCTAAATACTAGAGCCTAGAGCCTAGAGCGGGCTCTTTATAATATATATCATAAGACAGATCCATCTCTGATACAAAGAGAGACCATTACATGAATGAATATGAAAGATTTTTAAAAGTAACAAACATAATGCAGCACAATAAAAAAAATAATAATAGGTCATTATTAGGGCACTTAAAGGTTTATAAGATCCTTTCCTTTAAGGTACATAATGACATTATTATACACATTTTACAAGTATGGAAACTGAGTCTCTGAGCGATTAATAATTTGTCTGATGTCACACAGCTACAACAGGTTAAGCGACTTGCCCAGCATCACATAACCTCTTGAATGTTAGTTATACCTCAAACCAGGTATTCTATTCTGATTATAGAATTCCCACTACAGTCAACTCTGGGGACAGCATTATTAGACATTAAGGGATATTCTGAGTCGGAATTTTATGCGCAGCAAGTATTATCATTACCATAAATGTATCGGAAGTTTTTTCATCCCCTACCATCTCTGAAATCTAATATTTTACCTCCATGAAGAGCAATAAAAACTGACCACTTTCCACTATAAATGCATTCAAATCTTGTCGCTAATTAATATGTTTAAAAGAATGTAGAACTATTTTGTATTTGGGGATCCAGTATGAGAAACTCCATTGTATAAAAGGAGTCAATTATTAGTCACATTTAACTTAAAATCAGCGAGCAGGGGTATGTGCATGGCCAATTAAATTTTTATAATGCCTGACAGCTAAATAATAAATCCTTGGAATTCTTTGTGCCAAAGCCTAGAATCCTGAATTTATACTTTGCAACAAGCAAAGGTTTAGGGAAAGAATTTCTTAGTCACTGACTGGCTAAAAGATACTAATGCCTAGGATTCTTTTTTTTTTTTTGGCCACATCAACTGGCATCATCCAATATCCTTTGTGTAACAGAGCTACACCTTTAAATACAGCTAATGCCAGATGGTATCTGCAATAAAAAGCAGCAGGAGACAACATATTAATCCAACTCAAAAGGCAGTTCTACAGCTACAAACCAATGAAATCACTCCCAACCTGCTTAGCTGCTCTGCTGCCATAGCAACATCTACTTCACAGAAATATTGAATGTTCAAGTCAAATGAGCCACCTATCTTAAGACTCAGAGCTGCTGCCTATAGAGCTGTTCCAACTGGATATGTTCACTGAAATTAACCAAAATGGATAGTTTTTACTCAGCTCAAATCTCAATTATCTCACTAGGTGATTGTCTTTTAATTTCCTAAAATGAGAAAAAAAAAGACCTCCTATGATGAAATGTGAAATATATATGTGTACAGTCACAGAGAAAGAGCTGTGAAGGTTTGCAATATTTTCCCCAACTCTTCTCTCTCTTGCTAGGGTCACAATCATGTTGTATTTGATGATGTTGTTTTTCAGTTGTGTCTCACTGTCTGTGACCCCATTTGGGGATTTTCTTGACAAGTTTCTGGTGTATTTCCTTCTCCAGCTTGTTTTTACACAGGAGGAACTAAGGCGAACAAAGTTAAGTGACTTGCCCAGGGTCACATAGCTAGTTAAGTGTCTAAAGCTAGATTTAAACTCATGAAATGAGTCTTCCCGATTCTAAATCAAGGAGTCAAGAGCATTCTGGGCCCAAGAGAACAATATGAATCTTTGTAACTGTATTTTATCAAGCTTCTTCTCAGTTATATCATAGATGAAATGCCATTTCATTTCATCGAAGTTCCTTTTCTTAACAATACAGGATAGAGAGAGTGATTCAATATGGAGATGATGTTCTTCAAAGTCAATTGTCCCAAGGTATCTCTTAGATTTGAGATTTGGGATAAAAACAAGGTAAACATTTCCTTGAAAATGACTCCTTAGATTTTAATTGAGTGATGAAGCAGTTGGTCATCAACAACACTCTCCCCTCGCCACTGCCATGTTACAATTCATGTTCAACTAATTTTTCTTAAGTATTTGTTTTTACTGTAGAAAGATGAGAACCAGTAATGATTTTATTAGTCATTTTAGGAGTTAAGTGTGTTCCTAATAGTGCTCTGACAGGTCTGTAGAATATTAGTAAAATGATAGGGATGTTTTCTGGATAAAACCAAAGTAGACCAAAATACAATAAAAAATTGATGAGGTGAGCTATATGGAACTATGGAGCATAAAACTCTTCTTGAAGCATCTGAAAACATTTCATCACAAAGGCTCCAGTACAGATTTGTAACTTTTGAGGGAATCCATTCTATTAAACCAACATCTATTAAACATCTCTTAATTGCCCAGCTACCTGTAATGTTTTGAGGATACAAAGACAAAAATAAAACTGTTCCTGCCCTCGAGGAACTTATATGATGATCGCATGGTTGTCTGGTATTCTAACTTTAGAAAATAAATTTACAATGCAGAAAGTTTTATTTATTCAGTTCTTCAGTGTAAAATTGATTATTTATGAGAGATCCAAAAAGTTTTGTTAATCACAAAAGTAACCATTATAACTAAACTTACAGTAATCATTGTAATCAAATTTTAAGGCTTTTAGGCTTAAAGTTTTAGTAAGTAGGTTCAATGCCTAAAACTTGTTTAGTGAGCACAACTAAATGTCAGTTGAGGAAGATAAGAAAGATTGATGATGAGTTAACCTGATAGCAAGATGTTTGCTTAGTACTGTGCTCCATTGGTACAGAGAGTGGTAAATAAAGAACCTTCTTTGGACTGGTACAGAAGGTTTACTAAATCTATCTCCTTTCATAATTTCACAAACTCTGGAAAGCCTCTGGTTTGGGAGAGCCCTATGGGATGGTTCTTACAAGAGGATGTTGCCCTAACTTAGGTTTTCTGGTCACAAGGATGGATAAAGACTCATAGTCAAATGATCAGATAGCATAACTAAAAACCAATCACAATCCGAGTTTGGGAGGCATCTTTGGACTTTATGTAACCATTAAGCTGTACAAAAGAGCTGCTCTTAAATAAATCAATAATTTTTAAAATATTTTTTTAACTGTGTCAAGAGTCATTGGTTCCTGAGGGATGACTGAGCCCTACCGTTGCCAGTATATAGACATCTCCAACCTCTTGTGCTACAGTCTCATTATGACAGACATAGTGCAACAATAGTGGCCATTTTTTATCAGAGTGTGGTTTTTGAGAGTCACTCTACTAGAACACGTTTCCTTATTAGTTACTATTAAAGCTAGATTTAAAACTCTGGCTCTTAGTTTCCATGGAGTTCATTAATATTTACTTGAAATAGAGAACATAATGATCAAGGGAGATGTAAGTCTTTTCTAATCTCCTTCTAATCTAGCCACGTAGCACTCTACCTCATGCGCTCAGCCAGTGTCCTACCATGCCATCATCCCTCTTAAGCATGGCCCCACTTCCAAAAACCAACAAAATAGAACCAGGGTCCTATTCCATTATTCCTAGCTGGGGTATCCAGACCTGCTTTGAACACCATTTTTTTCAAAGTAAATGCTTCAGTGGGACACTCCGCTAAGAACAAGGGGGTACTGAGGGGCAGGAGCTTGGACAGGTGGGGGCTCACTCCCTTCGTGGAGGACCACCAGCTCAACCCCAACATCCAATGATGAGCTTTTTAACTGCAGCAACTTTAATTTACGCTATTGGAGCTAGAATTACTGTGGCTGCTGGCACCAGACTTGCCCTCCAATGGATCCTCCTTAAAGGACTTAAAAGTGTACTCATTCCAATGACAGGGCCTCGAAAGAGTTCTGGATTGTTATTTTTCATCACAGCCTGGGAGTGGGTAATTTGGGTGCCTGTTGCCATCCTTGGATGTGGTAGCCAGTTCTTAGGCTCCCTCTCCAGAACCGAACCCTGATTCCCCATCACCCGTGGTCACCATGGTAGGCATGGCAAGTACCATTGAAAGTTGATAGGGCAGATGTTCCAATGGGTCATCACCACCAAGGGGGGCCTGTGATCAGTCCGAGGTTACCTAGACTCACCAAAGTGGCCAGGGCACCCCTACCCCTGGTTGGGGGTTGGGGGCAGCTCCCAAGTTGATTTTGGTCTAACAAATGGATGTATCCACAGCAGAGGTGGGGGGTGCCAGGATCAGAGCTCCTCAGCATGTATTAGCTCTAAAATTACCACAGTTGCCCAAGTAGGAGGGAGCAAATGACCAAAGGAAGCATAACTGGTTTAATGATCCATTCGCAATTTCACTGTTCCAGCCCTATGTACTTAGACTTGCATGGCTTAATCTTTGAGACAAGGATATGCTACAGGCAGGATCAACCAGGTAAAAGCTTGTCATAGACAGTAGTACAACAGCTAGTGCACACACTAAGAAGTACCCCAATCCCCAAAATTATAAGAGCCCATTTGATGACGACTGCAAGCAAACCTGTTCCCGGCAGCCAGGAGAGATTCCACCAGTTATCATTAGGAGTCACAGGAGTCTCTTTGTGTGTCATTTAAAATCCTTTGAAGCCCATGGATATTTGTCACAATTTCTCCAGATCTATTTACATAAGAACAACGAGATTGACTAATAAAGGCACATGAACCTCCCCATGCAGCAGCTGTGAGCATGTCAATAGCCGGCCTACTTTGTAGAACTTTTCTGGTGGGTTAAATTTTGTAGAACTTTTCTGGTGGGTTAAAGTATCTGTACTTGAATTAGAATACATCTAAGGCACTTCTTATATCACGAGAAGGAAAAAACATGATTTCTCCGTGGCTTTGTGTGACTTCCAAAGTCAGGGATAGAAAGGTTATCATTTACATACATTGAAGATGCTAAAGATTCTTTTATAGTTGATTGTAAAAAAAAAATTCACCATGTGGGTTACTGCCTCAGAGAAGCTGGGGACTCTTAGCTTGGAACAGTTTATATACTATACAAGACTACCTCTTTGAAAGTAAATATATTTCGGTTCCTTAGGTTCATAGGGGTAGCGTGAAAGAGACATTAGAGCTCATTTAGTACAAACTGTTCATCTCCAGGGGCAGCTGGGTAGCTCAGTGGATTGAGAGCCAGGCCTAGAGATGGGAGGTCCTAGGTTCAAATGTGACCTCAGACACTTCCCAGCTGTGTGACCCTGGGCAAGTCACTTGATCCCCACTGCCTAGCCCTTACCACTCTTCTGCCTTGGAGCCAATACATGGTATTGATTCTAAGATGGAAGGTATGGATTTAAAAAAAAAAACTGTTCATCTTATAAATGAAGAAACTGAGCCCCAAGGTTGTGTGATTTATGTAAAGGCACATAGCTAATAAGTTAGTCAAGAGAGACTAAATCTGTGTAGTTAAGGAAGAAGTTTTGAGGGTATCTCTCTACCCAATTAATCAACAAGAATATATTAAGCATTCCAGCTAAATACCACACAATGGGGGCAGAAAGATGAGAGAGAGAGAGAGAGAGAGAGAGAGAGAGAGAGAGAGAGAGAGAGAGAGAGAGAGAGAGAGAGAGAGAGAGAGAGAGAAGAAAGAGAGGAGAGAGAGGAGAGAGAAGAGAGACAGAGACAGAGACAGAGACAGAGACAGAGAAACATTCCCTGACACAAGTGGAGGATTGATTCTCCTTGGATGAGAGCTTTTTGCTAAGGAGGAACTGTTAATATTTTGGAAGCATGTAGAGTAGAGGAGATCTTAAGAGATTATGTAGTAAATATTCTCTCTCTTGGGGTGGAAATGTAACTACTTGGATTGAAAGATTAACTCATAGTTCAGTTTACATGGCCATTGACCAAATTAACCTTTCAGAACTTAATATGGCAGTGTATTCGTAATTGAATTTTGGTAGGGGCTCTCTAATAGTACAGATCTATGCAAGCCTTCTTATCTCGCATGCCTCTCATCTATATGTTCTCACAAATCATCCACAGGAGTTTCATCCAAAATGCTAAGATATGTCTTCTAGGCTTGTTGACATTATGTGAACACTATCGTAGCATGCAAGCTGTCTCACAATCTTGTCCCATAACTGACCCATCTAGGCTTCCCATGATACACCTCTTTAACGATGTCTTTAATACTCATCTTTTCACATGTCAGTTAGTAATAAGTAAAGGTTAATGAAGACATTGGTTGGCATGACCAGGTTGCTTTATATAGCAATGATTCCTATTACTGCAGGAGAAATTGGCATATATGGCATAAAGAATTTCATACAATCATGTCAGAAATGGAAGGGTCCTTAGAGCTCATCTAGCCCAAATTCTTCATTTTACACATGAGGAAACAGTAGGAAATAATGGGTGTGAAACAGTTGAACTACTCAGTAGTTAATTTTATTTAGTTTCCATCTCTGCTGACAGCAAACCTTAGAAACTTCACTTTGAATGAAGCTTTGCCTTCGCTTGATAGGAATTTTTTCTAATAAATCCTCTAATGAGGATGGTTTATAATTTAAAGAGGTGATGATAAAATATTTTCATGGAGGTTCTGCTGGTCTTAGCATGAAAAGGTTTTAGAGCTAGCAGGGTCCTCAGAGTTGATGTAGTCCAACCCCATCATGTTATAGATAAGAAAACAAGATTAGAAAGATAAAGTAACTGAATCTGTAATTGGACAGAACTGATTTTGAATCCACTTTTTGATATTTGAATGATAGGCAAGTCAATTTACCTCTCTGGGGCTCAGTTTTCCTCATATATACAATGGGCATATTATAAAATGCAGTACCTAACTCAAAGGACTGCTGGGTAGGATAATATGAGAGAATTCATCTAAGGCACCTTATAAATATGATGTTAATGTTGGATATTATTGAGATTAAAGAATTAAAAGGGAATTTATATTTTATCTCATCCTACTCTTCCATTTTATATAAAAATGGAAAGAGATTTACATGGGTAGAAAAAAGAAATCCAGGATATGAACTGATATCCCCAGGCTCTTTTTCCACTAGGCTGTACTGTCTCAATTAACTGAGCTTTGACTGATTAATCCTTAAAATACAGGGCAAATCCCACTGTCCTAAAACCATTCTCATGTTGTGAGGTGGTAACCTAAGAGAGTGTTAAAGACATTGATGATGATAACTATTATTGGCTATTCATTGTTTTTAGGACTTCTGCCATTAATTTGTTTATTGATAATCTCAGGACCCTCTGCTCCCTTTCTCCAAATTCTGCCCCATCACTAAAAAGAACAGACATGAGGGACATTCCAACTATCTTTTAAAAGGGTATTTTGGTTGATCTTTTCCCCCTAGCACAGGCATAAAATTTCAAAATCCTACATGTAAATTAAACATTTGAAGAAAGTTGACTACAAAATTCACAACAGATTAAGAAATTTGTCACCAAGTTTCCGGAAATGTAACTGGTGATTTGAGATCATAGATAGAAAGCTGGAAGGGGCCTTCGAGGTTACCTTCTCCAGTTGTTTTATATTACAGATGAGGAAACTGAGGCTTTGGAAGGCTGGGTAACTTAAATAGTGAATAGAATGCTAGATGTGGAGTCAGGAAGATATGAGTTCAAGTTTGACCTCTGACACTAACTGTGTGAACCTAGGCAAGTCACTTAACCTAACTGCCTTAGTTTCCTTATCTGCTCCCAGAGATGTTGTGAGAAGAAAACAAGATATTTACAAAATGCTTTGCAAACCATAAAGCACTATAAAATTTTAGTTGCTGTTGTAATCATTCATGGTCACAGAGGTATTAAGAAACAAGGATGGAATTTAAATAGACCATTTGACATCACACCCAGTCTTTCTGCTATCAATCACTGTCTTTCCTTAGAACACTGCTGTGCTTTGGAATTCCTGGAGTTCTATACAGATCATCATTTCTCTCTTCACAATGATATTGAACATTAGTAGCTCAGGGAAGGCTTCAGCTCCCAAAGGTTAGACATCTTTGAGATCAAACTCCCACTCACTAGGAAGAGGCTTAATGATCAGGAACTTTTAGGAGTTAAAGCTTGTGGCTGCATGTGTCTGTGCTATTTCATAACATTAGGAAAGGCAGGCTGTGTTGCAAGAGAACAAAAATGCAAATAGGTGATGTTCTATGTGTGGGTTTTTCAAAATAGTTTTTGGTTTTATTTCTTATGTAGATAAAGGAGTCTTTCCTTATTGCTTATGGAAATTGTTCTGGTTATCAACATAGATTTAGTGTTTTTTGGACAATGTGAGATGATCAGTAATTAGATTTTAGAAAAACTACCCCTCACTGAAGTGGGAGTGTGTGTGCAAGAAGGAAAGAGTTGGCAAGAGAGAAAGACACCTGAGAATGAGTCAACAGAAGATAAGCTAAGGATGTGGGTGAAATTGGTTACCTGGGCTGAGATGAAAGCTATCCATTATTGAAATTCTTTAAAGTGAGCTAGAAACTAGAAGATTCTTGGAGCAGAAAAAAATAGAAAAAGTTAACCTTAAACAAAAAGAGAAGTTTGAGAAAAGGCATGCTCAAGATAATGATTACCATAGATGTATAGCTAAAAGGGTCTTTAGATAACATCTAGTCCAGTCCTCTCAATGGATAGATGGGATGGGAAACTAGTTTAGGGAAGTTGTGGCTTGCCAAGGATGCTGAAGTAATAGTAAGTGGAAAAAGAGGGATTTGAAACCATTGATTTAGTCAATGCTCCTTCTATTATAACATGATGCCTAGATGGGAGGTACAGGTGCCTATTTCATAGCTGTATAACAAAGAATCAATTGATTTGATTCACTTTACAAGAACTGAGAAAATAGGCTAAAGGAGGAGTTTTCACTTCCAGGGACTGAAAGCATCAAAACTGACAAGAGGGAGAACAAAGCTATTGGCAGATTAGTGCAGACTGGCTTGAAGCCCAAAGAAGGAATCATTATAAGGTAAGTAGACGAGAGACTTTCATATCCACAAAGTCAAAGGAGTGGTAAGACTGCCAAGTTCCTGAGAATCATTAGGACTTTCCACTTGGGTAAGATCTTGTAGGCTGATCTGAAACTGATAAGAGGAACTTCTAATTGCCCAACTGGCAATCTGAGATTGTTCCTGAGAGAAAGTCTGGATAGGATGAAGCTGAACAGAATCATGAAGGGAAGGCAGTCAAGGAAGAGGAACTATGAAAGACAAAGTCATAATCTTCTCTATGACTGATTGACAGATCAGTTAGCCTTTTAAATATTTTGCAATTTGTAACTTTCCTGTATTATTATTAGAAAATTATTTCCCTATGCTAATGATCATTCAGAATGCTAATTCAGCATTCATTAAGCTGTCCCTTATTACAGTCCCTGATAAGGAGTCCTAGATGGATAAGTGGATACAATATTTTCTTGGCATAAGTAAAAAAAAAAAACAAGACTTGCTCATAAGTTAAGAAACTGGAAAGGGAGTAAGAAGATCAGAAAAAAAAGGAATAAGGGCAGTGATCACTACCTCTGGAAGAAGGGAGGAGTTCTTGATGATATCATGTTCTTTATCACAAAATGAGATCAGAACATATGTAAAATTCAGATCAAATTGCTTACCATTGCAGGGAGCAGGAAGAGAAGGGAGACAATTTGAATCTTATAATTTCAGAAAACATATGTTGAAATTGCTATTACTTGTAATTGAGGAAATAAAACATTTTTTAAAAATAAAATAAGATTAGAAAATGAATTTTCATTTATTCTCACTCCTCTGCCCTATATCCATCTCCATGCTTCTCCCTCTCCTCTACTACAAGGGGAAAAGGACAAATGAAGGGTCTGCCATTAATATTATAAATTGCGTTTATTCCTCAGATACTTCCCAGCTGTGTGACCCTGGGCAAGTCACTTAACCCTCATTGCCTAGCCCTTATGACTCTTCTGCTTTGGAACCAATACACAGTACTTATTCAAAGCTGGAAGGGAAGGGTTATAAAAAGAAATAATGTTTATTTCTTCAAATACCTAATTTGTCAAATAATCAGAATGTGAAGTTTGAGTAATTATGAGGGAAGTACTGTCTCCTACAGCTGCCAAGGACTCGGGACAAGCCACAGACAGTGACACAGATACTGTTTTGATTAGTGCAGAAGAATCATGTTTCTTTTAAAGTCAGTCAGCTTGAATCTTCTGCTGAGGTTTCCAAATATTTTCTCCAGTTAAGAGAGAGAACTAACAGACAGCCCGAGAATCCTGGGACTACTCATGAGACAGAGAAATTGAGGGAAATGCCTCCTGGCATCCTGGGTGGACCCTTTGTGTGGAAAAGAGTCACACAGGATAGACAGATATGGATAACATATAAACACAGATAGGATACACATGAGTACATACACATGTATATAAAGGCTCTAGAAATGATCTGTATTAGAAATTAGAAATTGAACTTGTTGCTGAAGAGTTTTGCTGAAGTCACTAAGAGAAGAAAGGAAGGCACAGGGGAGAGCCCCAACAAAGACTCACAGTTAGGAGGGGTTGGGGAGATGGGGAGGGCAGGATATAAATGATGATGATTCAGTAGAGAAGATTTCGAAGGAATAGTCAGACTGGTATGAGGAGGAGAAGCAAGAGGGTAAGGTCCAAAATAATAATAATAATAAAGAAGAAAAAAATAAGCATTTTAAAAGAGCTTAGTATGTGCCAAACTGCTTTACAAATATTACCTCAGTACCATGGAGAAGGTGGCCAATGTTGTTGAATTCTACAGAGATCAAGAAGGATGAGGACTGAGAAAAGACCATGGGATTTGGCAATGAATTGGTAACTTTGGAAATTTCAGCTACATCTCAGTGGTGAGGTCCAAAGGCGGATTGCAAGAGGTCAGGAAGTGAGTAAGAGACAAGAATATGTAAACTATAAATGAAGAGTTGTTTCTAGAAATTGAGCTATGAAAATAAAGAGAAATCTCACACAATAGTTTGAGGGGATGGTAGCATCAAATAAGGGGAAATAGACATTCATAATGATAATACTACTCAGAAGCATATAGGTCAAGATCAGAAATATGTAGCAGCCTGTTTACGCCCATCATGTGTCTTTCCATTGCCCTTTGAGTCAATTGCAACTTTAATTCCTTAGAGTTTTTTTTTTCAAAGAATTCTTTAAAAATTTTTATGAGATTTTTAGCCTTAGAACATTGTTGAGAAATATTATCATTGAAAAAATATGAGTCTGCATTAGGGATAATTTGGAGACTATTAAAATACTAAATAATTTTCTAGACACAGTCCAATCCATTCTCTTCCTCCAATTCAGTTATGGACTCAATTCTTAGCAGAAATGCAGTACCTAATATATGGACTAAAGAATACTTATAACATCAATAGGTCCTAACATAAATAATTTAGTATATGCTCTAACTCAATGGTCTGGTGATCCAACTGTGTGTCATAATCTGTACATCAATTTTTTTAAAAAATATTTTATTTTTCACCATTTTCAAGCAAAAGGAATTTTTAACATTCATTTTTTCTAAAAATTGTAATGCATCCTCCTTCCCATCCCCTACCCTGCTTGAGATGGTAAACAACCTGACATAGATTTTACATATGCAATCATGTAAAACATTTTTCCATATTGGTCATTTTGTGTAAGAGATCTCAAAAAAAGTGAAATATAGTTACATCAATTTTTAAATCAAATTTTTCCTGTGTGGATTACAAGGGTAATCTATTCTGAATAATAAAGGATCTCATCAAGAAGTTCCTATAACATTCTAGGGCTGTGTGGGTGAACATATGGCACACATGCTGGAGGGGACTGCTTCCTTCCTCTTCTCCATGCATGCCTGAGGACATTTCTCACATCACCCTCCCCTCAGCTCAGCAGCCTAATGAGAGTACTTCATCTCTCCCCTGTCTGGAATAAGGCAGGAGGCTCACATACAGCATGAGGGTTACAGTTGGGGAACTCAGTCTCTAAAAGGTTCACCATCACTGTTCTAGGATTTTATACAATAAACACAAGCACCTGGTGAAACTCATGATCTGTAGTGAATCCTTCTTCCAACTGAATCCTACACAAGATAATGTCAATGATTATGATGAACCTCTGGTGAACATCTATCTCCATAGCTTGTGCCTTCCTTGAGTCACAAGGGAGACCTGCGATAAATAATTTTGAAATTAATAATCAGAGAGTAATTGAGCAAAGTAGAATTTTAACATGTTGAAATATTTTAAATGTTGACTACTTTAATGGGCATCCTTTTAAAATTTCATTTGTTACAAAAAATTTTCTCCAAAATGGCAACCTATAAAATTTCACAAAGATGCCCATTTAAAATAATTAACATTTTAAACATTTTGACATTTATGAAAAATTTATTTATGTGAAACTTCATTCCCTACTGATTCTTTTGTCAGCCATGAGGATAGGGTATTTTAGCATAATACCATAAGCTCCTTGAGGGCAAGGACTATTTTTTGCTTCTTTTTTATGGTCTTAGCACTTAGCACAGTGCCCAGCACATATAATAAATATTTACTGAACTGAATTGAAATGTAGACATGCGCCAAATTTTTTTTGAAAATATGTTTTGTTTAGTTTTTTTTTAATTTTTACTCCTTTATATTCATTTGAATACCATCTTATTCCAAATGTTTTTGCCCTTCAAAATTCTTTTGTAAGATTCAATGTTCTTTTATAAATTATTACAAACTAAAACCTTCTAAGAGTTTTGGTATGTTTGACAAATAAATGAAGAAATTAGCAGTCTTTTGCAGCAATGAAATGTTATTCCCTGAAGGGAATCAGGCAATTAACACACAACAGATTTTGTTACTATTGAATTTCAAGAGCAATATTTTACAATTATGCCTTTGGAGCTTTGACATCTAAAAACATTTGTCAAGAAATAGGTCTCTTATTTTAGGGAATGATATTTAGTGTATTTCTGGTTTGTTTTGTTTGTTTTAAGTAGGTTTTCAAGACCTAGAGAGTAAAGTAACAACGCAGCTATTAAGAATATAGGACAGCTTGTCCCTTTCTACTCCTGCCTTTCATAGTTCTGTAAAATCCATATTTCCTTAAATGTCTTTCTGGTTTCCTGATCCCTTTAAAAATAAACTATTTAGACTACCTCTCCTATTTATATTGTTTCTATTCTTGGTACAGATGCTAACATTTTTGAGTCAAATCTCCCAAGCCCATAAACCCTCAGAATAAGACTAAGTCAGCATAGTAGCAAGCAAACATTTTAGGAGGCTGTAAAACTATGATGGGGCAGGTGTAGGTGGCAGAGTAGATAAAGTGTGGGGCTTGGAATCAGGAAGACTCATCTTCCTGAGCTCAAATCTGGCCTCAATCTGACCTCAGAGCAGCCTTGCTAGCTGTGTGACCCTGGGCAAGTCACTTAATCCTGTTTAACTCAGTTTCCTCATCTGTAAAATTAGCTAGGGAAAGAAATGGCAAACCACTTCAGTTTCTTTGCCAAAAAAACCCCAAATGGAGTCAATAAACAGTTGAATATAACCAAAAAGTGCACAACAATATTGTTCTGAATACAGAACACATTATTTTCTGAAAATTTGCCTGAGTTAAACCCCAAGTGTGGCCTCTAATCAATGTGTTTACAATTTTTTTTCAAAGAGATAACTTTTGAGGGATGTGGCCTTTATTGGGGGAAGAGGAAGAGAAGAAAATACTCTGAACTAGAGGCAGCTGACAGGGGATAAAGTAGTGAACTTGGAGTCAAGAAGACCTAAGTTTAAATATCATCTCAGAACTAGGATCAAAGATTTGGAGGCAAATGGGACTTTAGAGGTCATGTACTCTAAATTCCTCTTTTTACAGGTAAGGACAAAACTGAGATATATCAAGCTTAAGTCATTTACTCAGAGCCATAAAGACAGTATCTAAAGCAGGATTTGAATTCAATGTTTTTTCTACTCCAAGGTCACCTAACTGCCTCCTTTATTGTGTAAAATTTACCTTTTTTATTTTAAAATTAATGATGAGATTAAAGAGGGTAACTGAACAAAATGTTTTTTTTAAGGAAGGTAAAAAATGCAATTGTTGATCACTTCAATGGTTGTCCTTACAAGATTTTACCTAACCCATTGTCTACAGGTTCTTCCAAACTCTCCATCCTATCATCTGTTCTTAAAAAGAACATCCCAATCATACCTATTTAATAAGTTGTGGTAGTTTTGATTTAAGATAGGAAGTAGGGGACATATAGGTGGTTCAGTAGGTTGAGAGCCAGACCTAGAAACAAGAGATCCTGGGTTCAAATGTGACCTCAGACACTTCCTAGCTGCGTAATTCTGGGCAAGTCACAACCCCAAATGGCAAGCCTTTACCACTTCTGCCTTGCAACCAATAAACAGTATTGAATCTAAAATGGAAAGTAATGAGGTTTTTTTAATTAAATTTTTTTAATTTAAGTTGAGAAATGTATAGTGATTTGCACATCTCAAAGCACTATATAAATGTCAGCCTTCATCATTTCCATCTGTGTTACCTAACTTTTTTTAATCATTAAAATGCTAAAGATCAATGATTTGGGCTTACAACTTAAAAAATTAGAACAAAGAACAAATTAAAAATCCCCAGCTAAAAACTAAATTGGAAATCCCAAAAATTAAATAAGAAATTAATCAAATTGAAAGTAAAAGAACTATTGAATGATTCAAGAAGACTAGGAGCTAGTACTTTGCAAAAACAAATAAAATAGATAAAGTAGAAGTTAATTTAATAAAATGCTAAAGAGAAGAAATATCTTAAGAGAAATAAATAAATGACATGACTGACTAAGAGGAAATTAGGTGGCTCCGTCGATAGACAGTCAGACCTGGAGTCTGGAGGACCTGGGTTCCGATCTAGCTTCAGACACTTCCTAAATGAGTGACCCTGGGCAAGTCCCTTAACCCCAATTGGCAAGGTTGGGGTTTTTAATTTAAATATAAACAAATTTAAATATTTACGAGCCAGTTCATGTCTTCTCATAGCCTCCTCATGGCAGGGAATGTTCTTATTCCTCAGTGTGCACTGGTCTAGTTAACACAGATTCCCATGGTGCCACCTTATTCCCTGGGTGCTGATTATTTTGAGAATCTAGCTCCACGTTGATGGAGTTCTCACAATTTTTTAAGGCAAGCTTCCTCTACTAATTGTTTTTAAATCTGTCCTACGTGAACTATATTCTAAACAGTCCCTCTTAAGCAAAGCATAGAATCAGAGATGAATGGGATCTCCCAGGATCCCAATTCCAAGGGGAAGCTGCCAACTCTCCCACATTCAGTAATGCTCTCTTAGCCCAGTGGCTTCAATGGCCAGCCTCCTCCTTGAAATGGAAATATCTCACTTTGAGCTGCTAATGTTTGCTCTCTTTTTTCTCCTGTACAAACCATCTTTATGTTGGTTGCCTTGGCAAGTGTGGATGTGGCGACCTCTGAAAAGTACAGGGACTTTAGGTCTGGAACATTTATGCATACATTTTGTGGCATTCACAATTATTGCTTTAAAACACAACCTAACTTTTTTTGAAGAGTAAACATTAAAGCACAGGTCAGGTTTAGCCATGTTTCAGACGATCAGCATGGGCTTATGAAAGAAATGATCAACATTTGTCAAAAAAAAGCAGATTTCCTGAACTTCAGCCCAAAATATGATTTTACACAATGACGCTTTTAAATCTCTCCAGTGAAGCTACAGCCATCTGGTTTCTGTGAATAAAAACAATTTCATTCACATGGGCTAGAAAACCCACAGGTGTGAATTGTTATTTTGCACCTAAGACAGAACTTTGCATAGAAGGCACTTTGCCTTCATTTAACAGTTCATCGTCTTGGTTGACAAACAACACTGACATTATATATTTGAGTCACCCGTCCATCAAGAAGAGCTAATTTGGGGCTGACCGGAGAAGTGGGGAGCAGAAACTGGCCCATAAACCATAATTTACCAGAGATAGCTAGGAGTTGGATCCCTCAGGAAACACCACATCCTGAATCTGGAAAGAAGGAAAATACCAAAAGGGCAATGAGCTCACAGTGATTTCAGTAATTATGGGAAAAAGAAGTCGAGTCAAGCACGTTCCAAAGTTAGATTACTCATTTCAAACATCAGTTAGCTCTTGGCTAACCTTTCTCATTTATGGGATTTTTCAAATGCACAATTCTGATAATATGTTGACATCAGCAAGAAAGGGGAAAAAAGAATCAGATGCTGATTTGTTCAGCACTGAGAAAATTCACATAACCTAGTTGTTTCCCATTAAAGGAGCAATAACTCTGTTCAAATTTCCCAAAACTGTACCTAATTAATCTCTATTGGTTGTTTTAAGTTGGATGGTTATTTGGGGTTTTTTTTTTAATCACACAGATAAGATCACAGAGGTATTAACTCATAGGATCACAGATTTGGAGCAAGAAAGGACCTTCTATAAAAAAAAAAAGTAATCCCTCCTTCACTTTACCGGGACTAAGCAATTTGCCCAAGTCACACTGATAATATGTTATAGATAGAGCTAGTATTTGAACCCAGGTCCTCTAACTCCAACCCCACGTTTGTTCCAACATACCACACCCTTGAAATTTGTAAAATGCCTGTGCCAGAATCACATGTCTAACACAAACAAAAAGGCCAAGGCTAAACCCTATGAGAAAAGAAAATTCAACCTGAAACAAAGGTGTTTTTTTTTTCCATAATAAACAAACTGCATAGTACAATTGTCAGATTTATCCAAAACAGACAATTTAATATATATATATATATATATACATATATATATATATGCATTGTGTATATGTTTCACATATCGGCTCATTTTTCATGGCCCTCTCTGTCTTTCTGTCTGTCTCTCTCTTTCCCTCCCTCTTTGAATATCTATCTGTCTCTCTCTTTTTTCCTTTCCCTCTCTCTTTGAATGGTTCTCTTTCTGTCTCTCTCTCTCTTTTCCCCTCCCTCTTTGAATGTTTCTCTTTCTGTCTGTCTGTCTCTTTCCCTCCCTCTTAGAATATGTCTGTCTGTTTCTCTCTCTCTCTCTCTCTTCCCCTCCTTCTTTGTATGTTTCTCTTTCTGTCTGTCTGTCTCGTTCCCTCCCTCTTAGAATATGTTTGTCTGTTTCTCTCTCTCTCTCTGTACACACACATGCATGTAAAAATAGATAGACAGGGATGAACCAAGAATATATATTTACTATATCACAGTCTATACGAACTCATGAAAAATGAGCCTTTTCATTCCTTCCCCCTCTATCTCAGAATTCTGGCATGTTCACATGTATATAGTTAAGAGTCTGTCTTGAATCTGACTTTATCTTTCTGATAAGTGGGGAAGTGAGGGAAGGGGGCAATTGGTCTGCATATTCTAAATGCTTTAAGAGACCAATAAGATGATAAAGTCAATGTCAGGCCAAGACAAAGAGAATTTATTTTAGCTGCAGGAAAGAGCTGAGACCCAGGGGCATCCTCCCTTAAAGAAAAGATGATGAACTTTCTCACTGTTTTCACTGTCCTCCCTGATCACTGCACAACAGAACGCCAAGCCCAGGCCTGGAAGCGTTTACAAAGCAGAGAAAAACAGAAATATACTGTAAGCCATCATGTTTTCCAAAAGACTAGAAAAAAGCAAGCAGCAAAAGTGTTTTCCTGGAACACCCCTTCCCCCTACCCCCCACCCAGTCAGGTTTTTTTCATAGCATTAACATTTTCTTAACCACTGAAAGAAAGTACCAAATGGGAGCAATACAAACAGATAATATGGAAACAAAGATGGCCAATATGTGCTTAATTTGGAACTAAAAGGTCAAATTGCATAGAGAGCCTAATAGTATGAAGATGTTGGAAATTTCCACAAGATGAACTGATCTTCTTGAAAAAAGTGCATAGCTTAGATTTCGAGCCAGAAAGGGTCTTACAAGTCTTCCAAAAGGACATCCTCATTTCCCATATGAGGAAACTGAGGCTTAGAAAGATAGCTTGCTCAAGTCAGCACCTTGGACCTCTAACTCTAATTTAGTGCTTGTCTCACCATATAGTTCTATATTGGATCTCCAGACCACCAATGAAATTCAAAAGGTAAAATAAGAAGTTAAAACTCAATGTACAATATTGTTGCTATCTGTCCAATTTGAGTACAACAAAAGAAGATGCCCAATTTTCTATTCTGAAAATTTTTAATTAATGAAGTTAGGTTCATCAACCATGTCCAACAATAATTTGTTTAATGTGTTTTACCTTTCCACATGTTTTCACATATATTATTAAATCCTATTTCATCTAGTTACTACTTCTATGACCATGGGCAAGTATTTAAGCTCTCAGAGGCTTCAGTTTCCTCATAATTATAGTAATCTGGAAAGTCCTTGAGGTCTGGGATTCTCATCTTTGCCTTTATTTTCCTCAGAATCTGGTGTATGCTTAATAAATGTTCCTTAAATTGAAAAATGGGGATAATGAAATCTATAGAACTAATCTCATGGTTATTGTAAGGTTCAAAAAAGCTAAGTCTTGTAAATGTCACATGAATGTCAGTCATCATCATGTCCAACACACTTGACTGACAAAAGAGGGAATCAGGCTTCAAAAAGAGCAATTAGGTAGTTTCCAGAAAAAAGGTCCATTTCCAAGGTAAGGTTGCTTAAGATATATATTAGCAGGTAAGTATAAACATTCAATAAAAAGAAAAGCTAGAACACAAACTTTGGTTGAACCCAAAACAAGACCTGGGTGAACATTTATGTTTTGGGGGGGGGACCCAAGGATTCCTCAAAGCAATCTCTGGCTTCTGTAGAGTATCTCTGAGGTCAGCCTGACCACTATAGTAAGCTTTAGGTTAGACAATTTAAAGCTAGGTTGAAACAATACTAATAAATCACAAGTGATAAAAAAAAATATTTTCCCCATGACCAACTTGACAGTTCTTAGTAAAACTAAAGCTTGGGGGCAGCTGGGTGGCTCAGTGGATTAAGAGCCATTCCAGAGACAGGAGGTTCAAATCTAGCCTCAGACACTCCCCAGCTGTGTGACCCTGGGCAAGTAACTTAACCCCCATTGCCTAGCCCTTACCACTCTTCTGCCTTGGAACCAATATATGTTATTGATTCCAAGAAGGAAGGTAAGGGTTTAAAAAAAACCCTTTCTTTCTTGAAAGAAAGAAGGAAGGAAAGAAGGGGGGAGAGAGAGAGAGAAAGAGAGAGAGAGAGAGAAAGAAAGAGAGAGAGAAAGAAAGAAAGAGAGAAAGAAAGAAAGAAAGAAAGAAAGAAAGAAAGAAAGAAAGAAAGAAAGAAAGAAAGAAAGAAAGAAAGAAAGAAAGAAAGAAAGAAAGAAAGAAAGAAAGAAAGAAAGAAAGAAAGAAAGAAAGAAAGAAAGAAAGAAAGAAAGAAAGAAAGAAAGAAAGAAAGAAAGAAATTCTCCATGAATTCCAGTCATGACCCATTAAAAAGTTACAAATTTCAACAAAGAAGAGGAAAGAGTCATCTAAATGTCAAAATAATTTCTTATTTTTCTTTGTTTTATGGTCTCCTTTGCCTAGATTAGTTTCACTGCAACATTCAACAAATAATAACTAGAATTCATTCACTTTAAAATTCAATAGATTTGGGAGGAGCAAGTCCAAGAAACCATTCTGGCACTTTGGATATATCATCTATCCACTAAAGACTTTTTTTTTTAATGGTAAGTAAGCTATAAACCTGATTTGTTCCTCAAAGGCAGTTTGAGATCCTGTGAGAGAATTAAGCACTTAAATAAACTAACTTTGACTCATAGTTGACCTTGGGAGACAGACTAGCCTAGGGATAATTTTCCATTGCTTAATTAATTTTAAGAGTACTTTAAAGGTGTATATGCATGCATTGGCACACATAAGAAGTATGAGAAGGTACATCCAAAAAGAAAGGAAAACATGGAAACTTTCAGAACTGGCATGTTTCATGCCTAACACAAATAAGAGGGAGCCAGCTGGGAATTCACTAAATACCAAGGCTTTCTTTCCAGTCCTACACTAGACCACTACCAATTCCCAAACTCTAAAATACTTAAATGGCTGACTTAGAATCGTGTCCCCTTCTAGGTGACTTGAAGTAGGACCTCTAGACACTATAAGTTTTTAGCTGTTGCCACCCCCAGCAGATAGACTTCTATGACTTACTTCTCTCCTTCCAATTTACTCATGTTTTCCCTTCTTAAAAATTTACGTGTTTATTAAAAAATTAATTTAATTAAATGTTTATTTAAAATGCAATTTAAGTGGAATGGTTTATTAACTCCAGGAGGGGAGAGGGAAGCAGGGAGGGTGACAACATGAATCATGTAAATGTAGAAAACTTATATATATATAAATTTGTCACTGGAATAAAATAAAGAAAAAAATTTTAATGCAATATAAAATCCACATTTTTTCTCTCCCTCTAATGAGAAAACAGGTCAAACAAAATCCCTGCTACAAGTCTGTATTTTCAAGCAAAATAAATTCCCACATTGACCATGTCTGAAAAAAAAAAGTCTCAAATCTGTATTCTGAGTCCATCACCTCTCTATTATGAGGTTAATAGCTTGTTTCCTCTGTTTGTGGGGTGCTTATTATATGGATCACATTTCCTAAAATTTCCAAAATTGTCTTTACAAGATTCTTGATATATCATAAAAGTTATTTTGCATCAGATCTTACAAGTATTCCCAAGTTTCTCTACAATCATCCCCTTGATCATTTCTTACAGCAAAATAATCCTCCATCATATACACATATCTCAGCTTTTTCAGCCATTCCCCAATTATGGGTAACCCATCATTTTCAAATTCTTTGCCAACACCTAACCTAGATTTAAATATTTTTGCATAGGTTGGTCTTTTTTCTTCTTCCTCTGAATACTGCCTTATTCATATCCTTTGGCTATATAACAATTGGACTCTGTTTTTGCCATGATTCTTAAGCTGGTGGCCATCATATGGAGTTAAGGCTATAAATATTTACTGAGTTAAGTATCTGCTCTGTTTCAGGCTCTGTGCTAAGCCCTGGGGCTGGCCAACACTCAGATGTGAAAGGGACTGTGTTATTCTGCCTTCACTTCCAAATTTACCTTCAAGCCTGTACCCACTGGTAAGTATGGTTTAAAATACAAGTTCCTTAGAGTAGGGATTGTTTCCTTTTTTTGTAACAACATCCCCAATGTCTGGCACATTATAGGGGCTTAGCATGCTTGTTGACCATTTGATTTTTTCATCCTTATTCCAATCAGCATCCACTAAAATACAAATCCTCCTACATTCTTGAAGACTACACCAGAGAAGCACAAGATAAGGTAGGTTCTACCAGTCTGTAAAAGCTTCAAACCCAGGCTGGGCAATGAACTGCGTAGTCCAAGGCCAAGTTAGAATTTAGAGATATTCATGACCAAACAGTTGGCTACCAGGTGATACATTTTTTTCAGCCACAGCGACTCACAAAGATTATGGGATCTTTCTGTCTCACTGTGGAGACAGAATGCCACAGCCTGTTCTGTTTGTATGATGTGGACTGGTTTGTCCCTCCATAAATGCTTGCTGGTCCTCCACCCCCAGGGGCTCACTTCACCTATACTCTTGTTAGATTTCATGTGGACACCTAGAATTGGTCCTACTAAAGTTCTGAATTTCCAAATGCAGCAATCCAGCAGCCTCCAGCCTCCCCTAGTAGCACAGACCTCAGACCTGGGCCACTATGGTCAGCTTCAAATGGAGTCTTTTCAATCTGGGGTTCAAGGCCCTATATACTATGGCCTTTCTTATAATCTACCTTTACTCATACGTTATGGCTCAGATGAAGTGATGAATCCTGAGTAAAGTGACTCCTAACAATTCCACTACAACTTCAATTTCTCTTTAACGTTATGGATGTTACTGACTACTATTTTAAATATACCATATTGCTATTTTTATTATGTCATATTTCTTCAATAAGATTATAAATATGCTTTTGGGTAGCAAAAACTATACAGGGTTGGGGGTTTTTTTGGCAGGGGAGGGGTTATTTGTCATAGCACCTATTACAATGTTTTGTAAATAGCAGGAGCTCTAAATATTCCTTGAACTTCTGAAGAGGAAGTTTATTTTATGAGGATGCAATTCATGTGATGCAATTGAATGACCTATGAGTTTGGAACCTGAAGGGCTAGGTTCAAATCCTGCCTCTATTTGACTTTGGCATCCATATCTTAATTATCTCATCTCAAAAATTGTACTGGATGGCCTTTGAGGGTCTTTCCAAACCTAGACTTTTGAGCCTGTAAGATGAAGCCTTGCTTGAATAGGTCCCATTTGCAGAAGTTTATTACTTTTTTGATTTGATCCTTCTCCCCATTGTACAGCTAAGAAAACTGAAGCTCAAACAAATTAAGTAAATTTCAT